>NC_064634.1:21172500-21489839 GCF_023864275.1 Schistocerca cancellata | reverse complement strand
GGATGGATGGGGGAGGGAGGGATGGATGGGGGGAGGGAGGGAGGGATGGGGGGAGGGATGGGGGAGGGAGGGAGGGATGGGGGGAGGGAGGGAGGGAGGGATGGGGGAGGGAGAGATGGGGGAGGGAGGGATGGGGGAGGGAGAGATGGGGGAGGGAGGGATGGGGGGAGGGAGGGAGGGAGGGAGGGATGGGGGAGGGAGAGATGGGGGAGGGAGAGATGGGGAGGGAGAGAGGGACAGAGATAGGGGGGGAAGGGTGCGAATCAACAGATTTTCATTTATGGAGCAAAATCAAACTTACTACAAATACACAAACTTATGCACCCTGATATAGAAAGTTCTGGCAGAATGTAAATAATTTAGGATTATAGATTAGATTAGATTAGATTGGTACTTGTTCCATAGATCATGAATACGACACTTCGTAATGATGTGGGAAGATGTCAGGTTAATAAAATGTGTCTATACAAGATATTACATTACACAAAATATTACATGATATTTAATTATTATTATTATTATTTTGTGTGGGGAGGGGGGGGGGGAAATTACCCACTTACTATATCCAAAAATTCATCTAATGAGTAGAGGGAGTTGCCATTAAGAAATTCATTTCATTTCCTTTCAAAAGCTATGTGGCTATCTGTCAGACTTTTGATGCTATTAGGTAAGTGAGCAAAGACTTTCGTGGCAGCATAATTTACCCCCTTCTGAGCCAAAGTTAGATTTAGCATTGAGTAGTAAAGATCATCCTTTCTCCTAGTGTTGTAGCCATGTACACTGCTATTACTTTTGAATTCATGAATATATATATTGAGAGGCTACAGTGGAGATCCCTAGCTCTTTAAATAAGTGTCTGCAGGAGTATCTTGGATGAGCTCCATCAATTATAACCACTCACAGAATAGTAGAGGCAACAACTCATAGACATGCTAACAAACAAGACTGAAAACTTTGCTGGCTGCCCCACACTCCATGCTGAGTGACACATACCACTACAGAGGAGCGATGATTGTCCCTACGTCTACTTTCCGATGAACGATACTCGCAACTAAAAGTTACAAAATAAGATATCAAATGTAAAGGTACAAATACTGTGTGAGGGGTTGCTTTTATTTGTGTGTGGTGGTCTATGTTGAGGTGTCACGGAGGTCTTTAACTTGGGACGGCAATTGCAGCTACTTTGAGAGAGGAAGTACCAGCTCAGATGCAGAGATTAAAGTCTGCCTTGGAGATAAGCAGAGACACAAAGCACAAGTGTATATGAACAATGGGCATTAGTTAAGGAAATACGTTAGAAACGATCTTTGCGATTCATTCTAATTCGAAGCATTTGAACGAAGAAAGCTGATCAGTGTAAGAAAGATATGTTTGGTGAAGACTGTACAAAAGTTGTTAATTCAACTGATACTTTGCAAACCGTTTGGTAGAAATGTCATGTAAAAATTCTTAATCCAGGGTGTATACGCAGAAAAAAAAAAGAGATATGAATAAATAAATTCCTTATTTCCAAGTTAAAAATACAATTTTTCCCGGGTGAAACTACTTTCTTTCCGGATTAAGATACAGTATACCCTGGCGGATGAAAGTACACTTTTTCTGTGTTACATGACAATGTACGTTCCCTCAGAGCTGTACAATTTATCAATCCCTTGAATGGTAAAGTTTTTAGACAACAATGTACAACTTCCTGGCATTTTAGGAAGTGACATCCAGGAAAAAAAAAAAAAAAAATGTGTTTTGGAAAGATCTTTAATGCACGCTAAAATTACACTGCATGTTTTGGTATTATGAAAGTATAAATATGAATTCCATCCAATACAGCACAGTAGCTTCCGATGCACTAAAGTCAACATTGTAATGTGCTTTTGTCTGCTTATCACAGCTCATGTCATGATCTTGCCAGCCAATGACAGCAGATATTCAGAGCATGGGACAAGTGATGCAGTTAGCCAATAGAAACAACACTGTTCAGTGGTGCAGACACACAAATAGGAAAAGCTAAGCTTTCACATATAATATTGGTAGTCAAAAGTTTCTTACTGTTTTTCCCCACGTGATGGTTAGGCAGGATCCTAAGAGCACAGCTTAAAATGCAGCAGCTAAATATTTTGGACAAGTACGATTATAAATTTCACTATTGTGCCCCGAATATTAACATGTTCTGTCAAGCATTCCAACCTATACTTTTTGCAATCATTATTGCACAATTTGTAATCTGTGAAAGAACTAAATAAATATGAAAAACTAACCTTTAAGCTCATTATTTTTTAGCATATGTTACCCTTTAAGATATATCAAACAAAAATGTATTGGTAAAATTTTAAGTAATGGCTTAAATGGCTGGTCTGCAGGGTCTGACATTCCTCGAAGTGGCTGGTCCTTGAAGTGCTAAGTTTTGAATGAGAGTCAAATGTTCCACAACTTTAGAAATTAGTTGCTCATTCTCACAAGTAACATGATTCATCCAGCATAAAAGGAAATTTACTTTGAGATAACGCTTCTCAAACCATCATTCACAATATTTTCCCTTGACCTGTTAGAAATGTAAACACTTGTGATGTCACACTCTTCGAAAGCAGTTTGTTGTTAGGAAGCATTGCATAGTTTTCATCATAAAGCCTTTGACCTTTTTTTCTTTTTGTAAATGGTGCATTTTCTTTGCAACTAATGTTTATTCCAGTGTTGTTCTCTCATGTTTTACTTCTGCAGTAGCAGGCTACAGTAAAATTCTTTTTACGGTATCAGTTCTTACCAGCCAAAATTACCGAAATTCAACTTAAAACTAAAACAATGAAAAATTACTGAAATTCTGCAAAGTTGCTGGGTTCTTCCCTGATGAAAAAATTCCCACATTTTTCCCGGATTTTCTTTTTGTCCTGGGGCATATAGACCCTGTTAATCTCGATACAAGAACAGGTGGATTATAACTCTGACAAGCGTATAAAGGCTCAATGGTCAAGAATGAATGTAAAGAAGATATAAGTTACACTGGACATTACATGTCAATCCATTTCCACCCCATGCCAGGACCATAACTTCATTCGTTCTGCTTCCCTGCAGTTTTCTCTCCCTCTGTTCTGATACTCCATCCCGATCTACCCATCTAAGTAAGTCACTGTCATCATCATCATCATCATCATCATCATCATCATCATCATGGCCTGCACAAACTCACCAGTGCGTGTCCATGTCACATTCATGTACCAGATAACTGCGTCCTCCCTCCCAGCCATCAGCCACATTACCCCAAGCCTCGCTCTTGCTTCATGACTTTTTTCTCCGCTCATCATTGCACTTGACAAAACACCTCACTCGTGTGTGTGTGTGTGTGTGTGTGTGTGTGTGTGTGTGTGTGTGTGTGTACTCTAGCTCAGAAAAAGTACTTATTGCAATAGCTAGAAAAGTTTTGAGTCTTGTGTATATACCTGTCGATGACACATTGCCTCTATTATTCATAGAGAGTTTACCTTTGCTTCTAAATTATGTATATACATCAAAATGCACAAGATAATTCTTGAGATATTGTAGCCCAGCATCACTGAACAAAAGCAGTTTACAACATTTGTTAACATGTATCACATTAGTGTACTGCATTGTGCGGAAGTCAGATTTTACATAACATTCACATTATTTGATATTATTAATAACTGGTTCTACAACAAAATTCATCAATGGAGTAGCAGGAGTTGGCCACCAATAAATCCGCTGCACTCCTCAAAACTGAACTTGATCAGTAGCTAAACTTTTTATGTTGCTGCCACATTACTGAAAATGTGTGTTTTTGAATAATAAGACATTTTTGGACCAAAGTAAGTCACTGTACATCTTTACAGACATTATTCTTATTTCTAGACTTGATTCCATGGATTGAGGTGTTGGTCTGCAAAATATATCAAATTTCCTTAAGGAACAAATATGCTGGGATGCAGTAGTTATTATCCCAAGTCCTTTTAACAGGCCTCTGAAGGATATTCTTGAGTTCACATGTAAAATAATTCAAGCTATTCTTAGGACTTGGACAACTTTACATTGGATTGATGAGCTTGAACATAAAAGTTTATTTTGGTGCATCAGTAGTTCTGTGGTATGCTCCCAACTGAATTTATTAACAAGTTGTAACTGGAAGAATTTAACACTGACATTCACTTCTATCTGTTTATCTTCATATTTTAGATATGGCATACAATGGGAGAAAATCTTTTAGAAGTCTGAACCACATGTAGTTTACCTTTTCTGAGTTTGGTGAGAGAGAATTGGTTAGCAACGATTTGTTAATCTGTCTTTCATTTAATCTAATACCAACCTGACTCAATGTAGGAAAATTTGGGAACTGCTCTAAGAGCTTACAAATATCACTTCGAATTCCCCTCAGCACAGGAAGGCATCGTGCAGTCTCCTCGATTTGCCCCGTTTGGTAGAAATCACTTTTTTCAACTCTTTTTCTGTGTGACTCTGTTGTCACTAGTACCAGAAGACTTGCAATTAGTTTACTGTCAACAAAGCTGTCCTGCGACTGAAGAATATTTGGAATGTCTTCATGCATGTGTTCATACCTGTATTTGTATGAAAAAAAATTGCTTTTTGTTAAATATTTTTGCATTTTCATCTCTGGAATAAAACATATTAGTTACAATATACAAATCACTGGAAAAAGGAACTACATGTTTTTTCTGTATTGAAGCCATTTTACGGGAAAAAAAATCCCCCCCCCCCCCCCCAACAATACTGCATGTTGCTACAAAAAATAATTTCAAAATAAATTGTGGCAATGGCTGTATACATTATTATACACTGAAAGTTCTTTTAATTACTTACAGCCATGCAGAACTTCAGCAAATAAATTCAGTTATCTAAGCAGTTATTGGTGGTAAGGCAATTAATTGAATTTCAGGAATGAATGCCACATTTTGTGCATTTATAAGCCAGATATAAGCGTTGGAAAAAAGTAATGTTTAATTCAATATTATGAAAAGAAAAGCTGCTTCTCACCATATAGCTGCGGTACTGAATCACAAATAGGCACAACTAAAAGACTGTTACAAATAAAGCTTTTGGCCAGTAAGGCCTTCGTAAATAATAGATGACCGACACACACACAGGTGCGCGCGCATGCGTGCGCACACGCGCAAACGCAAACACATCTCACACAAACAACTGCAGTTGTGTGTGTCAGTATCGTTTAAGATCGAGTGCGCGCATGTCTGTGTGTGTGT
Organism: Schistocerca cancellata; assembly: GCF_023864275.1. NCBI lineage: Eukaryota > Metazoa > Arthropoda > Insecta > Orthoptera > Acrididae > Schistocerca > Schistocerca cancellata. The sequence goes on along the minus strand of NC_064634.1, from coordinate 21,484,623 downwards.
GTGTGTGTGTGTGTGTGTGTGTGTGTGTGTGTGTGTGTGTGTGTGTTGTTTTTTTTTATCAATTGTTGACGAAGGCCTCAATGGCCGAAAGCTTTATTTGTGACAGTCTTTTTGTTGTGCCTATCTGCGACTCAGCATCTCTGCTATATGGTGAGCAGCAATTTTCCTTTTCATAATATTGTTACATTCCATCCTGGACTTTCCATTGTTTGGTTTAATATTTTATCCATTTTCATGACCTCTATGTGTTAACTCTACACAAAGAACTAGAGCATACACAACATACATTTAAAAAGTCACTACAGATTAATTTCCTTTAGTACTGGAATATATGCACGCATCTATTGTCAGAAAATCAAAATAATTACATTTGGTGAGGGAGATAAATTCGAGTGCAAAGACCCTAAAAAATGCTTCTTAATTTTTTTTTATGTGTGGGAGGAAGAGGAAACAATGTTTGTTAAAAATCCATTTTCAATAACTGTCATTAGTCTATATCAACAACTTGGGTATCATCAATTTACGAAAAGACAGACTGCCACTTACCGTAAAGAAGACACATTAAGTTGCAGACAGGCACAATCAGAAGTCACTCACATATATCTTTCAGCCACAGCCTTTGTCAGTAAAAGATAAACGCACGCACAGCCGTCCCCCCCCCCCCCCCCCCCCACACACACACACACACAAAAGGAAGGACACTTCAGGCACACATGACCACGAACTCAGCATCTTGGGTCAGAGATGCCTGAGATGCTGGAGTTGTCAGTCATGTGTGCCTGAGGGGGGAGAGGACAGAGGGAAGGGGAAGGTAGGGTAGCACAGTGCGGATGAGGGGTGAGAAGAGAGCTGTCTGGCGGGGTGGGCAGGTACTACTGCAGAATGCGGAAGGTCAAGGCTTGGGTGGTGTAGGGAAAGGGGGGAGGGGTCGGTGTCAAAAAGGGAGCAGAAAAGAGAGAAGCAGAGAGGGGAAACAACTGGTGGGTGCATTGGGAGAGGCTGAGCAAGGAGAGGGTGAGGGAATGTGAATTGGGAGTTGGTTATAGGACATAGGGGGCACAAACTGTTGGGTGGAGGGAGTGGGGACAGAAGGTTATCATAGGATGGGGCCGGGATAGTTTCAGGAGCAAGGAATGTGTTGTAAGGATAGCTCTCACCCACACAGTTCAGATAAGCTGTTGACTTACAAGATGCTTTCCACTCCTGAAGTTATCCCAGCCTCAACCTAAGATAATTTCCTGTCCCCACACCCTCTCCCAACAGTTTCTGCCCCCCCCCCCCCCCCCTATGTCCTATAACCAACTCCCAATTCACATTCCCTCACCCTCTCTGTGCTCAGTCTCTCCCAACGCACCCACCAGTCATTTCCCCTCTCTGTTTCTCTCCTTTCCTGCTAAACACCAACTGCCCCCCCTCTCCCCGCCGTGCTGCACTGCCCGAGCATTGTTCTACCGCGTTCCACAGTAGTCCCTCCACACTCCACCAGACAGCACTCTCCTCCCCCCCCTCCCCCCCATCCCACCAACTGTACTCTGCTACCCCTCACCCCCTTCCCTGTCCCAATCCAGACTGCTACTTTCGTTCTACCCAACAGTTGGAGTTTGGCTAAAGCAGCTGCAGATAGTGGTGATGTGCACATGAAGTGTTCCTGCTTATGTGAATTTGTGTGTGTTTTCCTATCTTTTCTGAAGTGGGCTTTGGGTGAAATCTTAGTGTGCAACAGTCTTTTCATTGTGCCTGTCTGCAACTCAATGTGTCATCTTGACAGTGAGTAGAACTCTATCATTTTCATAACTGCTGATATTCCAACCTGGACTTTCCATTGTTTCATAGTGATGAAATGAAACTTTATGTTCACGGCAGGACCCCTCAGTTCAAAAAAGAGCAAAAAAATAGTTGAGATATTATAATGAATCACATCTGACTACAACACAGAAGAATAACTTTTCTTGGTGCTCCCTGAGGTAGGAGAAAAAGTTGCTCACTAACTGAATACTGATAACAGAGGTGACATTGTGTATTGTGTATTAAACCGAGGACCTAGAAACAACGGAGAGACTTCGTCCCACTGTAGCCCTCAGTGGTTCACAACCCCACAATAGGCCACAGCAGTCCACTCACCCCACCGGCACCCCACAACGAACACAGGGTTATTGTGCAGTTCAACCCCCAGTGCACACCCCCGGGAACATCTCACACCAGACGAGTGTAACCCCAAACGTTTGGGTGGTAGAGTACTTATGGTGTACGCATACGTGGAGATTATGTTTGCGCAGCAATCACCGACATAGTGTAACTGAGGCAGAATAAGGGGAACCAGCCCGCATTTGCCAATGCAGATGCAAAACCGCCTAAAAAACCATCCACAGGCTGGCCAGCACACCGGACCTTGAGACTAATCTTCCGCGCAGATTCGTGCCGGGGACCGGCATACCTTCCCACTAGGGAAGCAGCACGTAAGACCACGCGGTTAGCCAGGCGGACAAGGTGACATTACTTGACCTAAAATACAAATGACATTAATGGATGGAGGAATGATCACTTATTCCACAGTGAAATCGTCTCTAGACATCATTAGGAAACACAATACTGTCTGCAGTGTCAATGACAGCAATGTGCACACACTGATACGAAAACACACAACTTTATTATTTGGGAACAGTACATCAGGACCAACAAGAAAGCATTGGAGGCCTTTTTGCTATAGCTACAGCTACACTCTGCAAAACAAATTGCAGTGTGTGGTGGAGAACACTTAATTTACTGCTAAAATAAGAGATATTCATTTAAATCTCTCTGATGATATTTGACAATTGCTCTCAGTGATAGTTAAGTTAATGTTAACAGATGAGGTACATACTTGCTTAAAAGAAATCAGTTCTAATATGAAAATACAAAAAACTCAGTTTAAAGCAGAACATGAAAGCACACGGTGGTTATAATTAAACTTTCACTATCTGAGCCAGTGTGGATGGAAAACTATTTACTATAAGGTACCCAATTTTATAGTAATGATATTCAGACTGTGTGCTGCAGGATTTGAATTGCTAATAGCGTTAGTCTCATGACTTGCAGTGCCATTGCTGGGATGGTGACGTAGGGTTGAAACAAGCATCAGTTCCTATTACTGTTGCAGAGAATCAACAAGAGTCTGGACAAGGTGAGCACGGCTTTACTCATAAAGCTGTTTCATCAAAAAAGCAAATAGTATTGTTGCTCTTTGTGAATAGAAACACATTTAAAGATTACGGATAGGTCCTCTTTTTGCACCACATTTGAAGAACACGATTAAGAAGTTGGAATTAACTGGTGATTTGGGAATTGCTCCTGGGAGAGGCCAGTGGGCGGCAAGTGTGCCACAGATTGTTGAAGAAATTATCGTTGCCATGGCTAAGAATACTGTATACAATGTGCAATCTCCAAGCCATGCATAAGCTGTGTCACGACAGCTGAACATTCTACAGCCCACTGTTTGAAAAGTGTTGTGAGTAACTGTAAAACAGCATCTGTACAAAATTCAAGTTACTAGCCAACTTCTCCCTTGTGATAAACCCTGTTCTTCATGCAGCATCACGGCTAGAAATCATGCAATTAACACCTGTTATCCTCCCGCGTAGAAATTAAAATGTGCTTCTTTCTTTGATTTACTTGTTATTTCTATTCTACATGTTTTTACAAGTATCTCCACAAAATTTCATTGTCCTAAGACCAGTAGCTTTTCATAGGGGTCCTCTTTAGTAGCAAAAGTTTAATTATAACAACACTATACTTTAACTTTTAGTCTTTAAAAAGTGAAACCTCCTTGTTGGTTCTACAGGTTATCAATTGATTTCATCCATTAGAAAAGAACTTTTCAAAGATTTAGGAGTGTGTCTCTTTGTGGCTTAAACTACATTTATCTCACTTTCTGTTGCTTGAATCAACTGAAATTTTTTATGAAAATATTAAATTTATGACAGTGCAATATTACACCTTCATACAACATTAATTTAAGACAGAAACTTAAAAATACTTAAAAATGTGAGACAAATCCTAATACTTTGTCCAATTTTACTCAAAATTGATAACCTAGTGTTTACAGAGACGCAGATGACAAACTGCTGAGCATTTCAAAACAAAACAAAAAATAAAATAAAATAAAATAAAAACAGTTTTTGTCAAAAGAAACTAATTACTGATTTCATTCTATTTCAAATATTACTTTATGTCTTACATACATGTGATGAAAATATGTAGAAGAATTACTGATGGAAGGAGTGGGGGGTGGGGAGGGGGAGAGAGGGAGGGAGGGGGAGAGGGAGAGAGAGAGGGAGGGGGAGAGGGAGAGAGAGAGGGAGAGAGAGAGAGAGAGAGAGAGAGAGAGAGAGAGAGAATTACTGATGGAAGGATTGGAGGGGGAGAGGGGGAGGGGAGAGAGAGAGAGAGAGAGAGAGAGAGAGAGAGAGAGAGAGAGAGAGAGAGCTGTGCAGTGAGAGATGGGAAGTGTGAAAGCAAGACAGAGAATGAAACAGGACAAGGTATGAATTAGAAAAGATTGTGCTTAAAAAGTAGGGCAAGGGAGTGAGAAAAGAGGCAGGAAAGTGAGAGGGAGGGGGGGGGGGCAGTGAGAGATGGGATGAACTTGAGGGAGAGGAAGTACGGAGGTTGAACTGAATGAAAGGGATGACTGTGAGGGCAGAGGGGCGAGGCCAAGAGGAACCAGATATGTAATGTTATTATCTAATGAATTAATGTAGAAGCCAGACCTGAGGAGTAATGCCTTTGAAAAATCAGGTGTGTACTGTTTGGCTGATCCTTGAAGCCACAATGAGTGACTGAAGGCTCTTACAAGAGAACCGTGTAGCTTTACTACTGAGTAGAAATCATCTTCCGTTAATAAAGGATTTGTCTGCTGTGAATCCTTTGATGCCAGGCTATATGAAACTGGCCTGCTTTGTTCAAGGCTTTGTGGCTGGAATTCTGAAAAGTCTTGAGTGCTCCACACTGGAAAGAGTTTATTTAGCTCCTCTTCATTTTGTTGTTCTTCTGATACAGTACTCCTGTCACAACATATAAATAAATAAATAAATAACTGAAAAAAGACATCAAAATTGCATTAACTCACTTTTGTAGGCTCAGCTTCTTTTTATTATGAAAGTACAATAATTAAAGGGATACATTAAAATACTTTCATTTGCAATGGGATATTTACCATTAGCAACGGAAAGATTTTTCAAAAAGAAGGACTACTGAAGGAGTCCGTGTGAAAGTCTCTCTGAACCATGGGATACAGAAGAGAGAGCAGGAAAGGACAAGAGGGAACCCAGCAATCAAGGATCTTGGATGACAGTACTGCATAGTTCTTGAAGATTATTATTTCTATTGGCCTTTTCCACTCTTGCACTACATTGAGGGAGGGCTATTATTAAAATAAGCTTTTTCTCAGGTTTTGCACATCTATATGTCAGCTGTCATCTGGCAAGTTCCATTTTTTGTCTTTATTTGGTTAGATTCATTTTTGAGATCCTTCTCTTTGTTCTGTTTCTCTGTTATTCACCAGGAAATTCTGTTATCAATATGTAGAAAACGGGATTTTCACCATACATTTTTTCAAGTTCCCGTAAGACTTCAATCAAGCTGAAATATTTGCAATAAGCACCTACACCATCAAATAACATGCTATTTGATACTTTCTTGATGTTATATTAATAACTTCTAAACATTACGCGAGGGCAGAGATGTCTTTTGCCTGCCTCTCACTTCTTTCCAGAGACTGGCAGGCACAGTGAAGACATTAACAACCGTAAGTAAGACATTTCACGGTAAGTAGCAATTATCTTTTCCTACATTGTTGATATTCCTACCTGGAGTTTTCACTGTCTGAAGACATTAATAAAACAGGGCAATGTTTGTAATCTGGGTGGCTTCATCACGAAATATCCCTTTTGCTCTCAAGTTTTCCAGTGAAACTGCAGAACAAATTTGTAGAGAAAAGAGTCACATTCTTTTAAAATTCAAGCTGTCAGTACCAAACACGACTAGAGGTGAATGCAATGGCCTCCATGCTCTTTGCAATGATCCTCTCGTCATCGTCCCGCTAGCTGACAAGGGAAATGCCGCCTTCCTAATGGAATGAGCCGACTATAACACCAAAATCCAATAGATGCTGGAGGAAGACACGTACCAAAAATTCTCTCGCAACCCAATATCCAGAATAGTGAGGAATACTTGGGGGCTTCTCAAACTGTCCTCGCTGGAAGAGAGAGTTATTAAAAACCTCCTCCCTCCGGCACTGACATGAGACTACCCACATTCTATGGTCTGCCAACTTTAAAGCCTATAGTGAGGACCAACGGACCACCAATCTCTAGATTTGTAAAGCATTTGGCCAGCTTCCTCTTGATGTTTGTTTGACATCGCATGCACCATATAAAAAATACGGTGGACTTCATCGATAGAATTAAATGTCTACACCTCGGTGACAGGGATAGTGTGATTACCTTTGATGTGGTTTCCCTATTCACATGTGTACCCATCACAGACTCTATAGACCTGCTGTCCCAGCTCTTTGATGACACCATTGCAGATTTATTTAAGCATACCCTCAAGTCGTCTTGTTTTTACACGGTGGAGAATACTCCAACAGACGGTCAGCATTGTGATTGGGAGCTCATTAGCCCCAGTTGTAGCCAACCTCTTTATGGAGCATTTTGAGGACATCACCTTGGACACGGCTCCTGCAGAGCCTAGGCGCTTTCATCAAGCCGACAATACCTTCATCATATGACCTCGTGGGCATGAAAAGCTGGAAGGGCTCCTAGAACACATCAGCAACACACACGACCACATAAAGTTCACAATGGAAGCACAGAAGGACAGTTCCTTGCCATTGTTGGACGTTCTTGTCCACTGTAAACCCAACGGATGCCTCGGTTATAGCATTTACTGCATGCCTACCCACACAGATTGGTATCGGCGTGCCACCAGCTACCAGCACAAAGCAGAAAAACGGTCTGTTCTGAGGACCTCGGTATATCGAGCTGTAACTGTCCCAGACACCGAAAACCTGCAGAGGGAACTCAGCCACTTACGTAAAGTTTTTGAGGAAAATGGTTAAAATAAAAGACAAATTTCACAAGCAGTTTCATTTAAGCCACAACAGCAGAAGGCCTCCGAAGAAGACACAATGAAGATTGCATTTTTACCGTGCATCTGGCAACTAATGAAGCCTGTGAAAGACAATACAGACCTCAGAATACCTGGAGTATGCAAAATCAAAATACCGTGTGGGTGTGGACAGTTTTATGTCAGTCAGACTGTCTGCACTATTGAACAGCACTATACAGAATGTGAGAAGTGTTTTCACCTATGCTGTCCTAAAATATCAGCCGTAGCAGAGCATGCACTGGAAAACGGACAGTGAATTGCGTTCGACAATGCTTCTATTATTAACAGACCGACAGAATAACGAATGAAGCAATAGAGATCAAAATATTTGACAACACCATCAATAAAGATAGTGCATCCTGTGATTGGGGAGTTGAAGCCGGCAAGGTGATCGCGCAAGCGAAACATTGTCATATATGGTGTGGGGCGTCACTGGCGACGGCGTGGCTATATAAGCGCGGCTACTGCATTCACACAACAGTCAACCAATGGAAAGGAGGAAATCTCTGCTGGAAGTTCGTGAACTGTAAACCACTTGATGTGGCTTGAAACCTGAAAATATTTTATTAATGGATATCTCCAGAACAGTGTGCATTTTTACATAGTGAAGACAGCTAGCTACCCTCATGAAATTCAGCACAGTTGTCTATTGGCAGCATCATTCCGAGAAAAGATTGAAGTCCTCTGGATTGGAGTTGAGCGATAGGTCTAAACAGAGGTTTTTTTATGAGACGGGCCACAGATTCCTCCAACTTGCACTACTCGGGGGAAACTTGTAAAGTCGGCCTCGGCGCTACGTACCACAAATGGCCACTTGAGCGGCAGAGGCTGTGTGGATTGCAAATTTTTATTTTATTTATTTATGTACTTTTTGTGTTAAGTGAATCTTTGAGACATCCAATAGAAAAACAAGCATCAGATAAATCAATTATCTCAACAGACCAATTAGCAAATCAGGAGAGTAAGAATCTCAAAATATCACTTGTGAACTGCTACAGTATCCACAGCAGAGACCCAGAGCTCATATCTTTCATATGAAGTACTCACCTTCGTTACTTAATAGAAACCGAGAGTTGGTTGAAAACGGAAGTAGAGACTAGGAAAATTTCTTACAACACATGGAATACACGTTCAAAAGACATATAAAACTCTAATGGATGAAAAGAGTTTATGGTGACAAGCAGAAACATTAGGTCTAGCAGGGTCCAAAATGAATTCAGCTGCAAAATAATACAGACAAGAGCAAACAAGATTGGTGGACTTTGATTCATAATCAGATGTCTCTACTGATCATCAGATTCAGAAATGTGCTTGGAATCACTTAAAAATAAACTAAACTGGGTAACAGACTTCAACCCGCCCAGTATAAAATGGGAAGGTTATGCGTATGTTATAGGTGGTAAAAACAACCGGTCTTAAGGTAATACTGAATACTATGTCTGCAAATGAACTGATAGAGCAAAATATAATAACAAATGGTGCATCCACAAGAAGGGTCACATGTGAAGCCTACAGCTGTTATCATTGTCAGATTCTGCTGAAAAATCTATTAGAAAATCCCAGGAAGTTCTGGTCAATGAGTGAGTCAAAATTTTACATTCCACTACTCGTGGATCCATCTGGTGTTGAAACTGAATCCAGGAAAAGAAAGGAGAAACACTGATATATGTAGATATAGATCTAAATGTTAGACTAGATGGTACATGGAAGAAGGATTCCAAGAGATAAGAAACACTGAGACAATGGCCTGATGGAAGATGGAGAGACAATATTAAGGTGAAAGTACTGTCAAAGGTGGAAGTTGAAAGGACATCCTGAAATAAGTCTTCCTGATGGCCTGGCAATCACTTTAGTTTCTCTTGACTAAAATTCAAGGATTATCACTACTGTCCTTAGAGGGAAAGTAAGTGGACAACATTTATTGGGAAAGATCTTGAGCAATAAAAAACTGAGCAAAATACCATTCACAACAGAGATCAGTATAGGATGCTTATTAGAGCATCCGATTCTCTGCAGTTACTAAAAACAGTGAAAGTGTGTATAGAAACTAGAGTGAGATTGACTCAGGAATTAAAAACAACTATTCTGCCAGGAGAAAAGAAAAGAAGATTAGAGTTTAACGTCCCATCTACTTCGAGGTCATTAGAGACGGAGAGGCACCCGTCTGGAGCAATTAAGGGGAATCACAGAAAACATAAATCTAGATGGCTGGACGTGGATTTGAATCATTACCAGTGCGCTAATCACTGTGCTACCTCACTCAGTCATTGTGTCAAGATGATAGAGCACAGGACAAAGAGGAAATCTTGCCAAGATTAATAACCATGTAGTCCAGTGTATGTCTAGAGGAATATTACAATAATAACAATAACAATACCAGCACCACAATATTTTTCAAATTTGTTAAATATAACAGGTTGTTAATAGAAACAAAGATAAGGCTAAAGGAAATTGTGACTCACTTGTGTACATAAAGAGCTTCTTTCTCCTTCTCACAAAGCCGTTTTTCATCATCCTGTTTCTTCCAAATGGACACAACATATTTCAGATGGTTGTGTAAATTTGCCCATACTTTCCTGCAGTTATCATTGTAGTTACCCATAACAGACATCAGACATCCGAGGTCATGCAAGCTAGCCATGCATTGCCTGTAATGGTATTTACAACTAGAAGTACACTTGGTATATAATTAAAATAACTGAATCACGCACAATAATATCAATTAGAACAAGTTGATTCTTTGCCTTTAAATTAACTAATGATGGTGATAATAATAATTACAATAACATTTCAACGAAGTATGTATAAAACTGCCTTAATTACATAAAAAGCTCACAACAAATAAACTAACTGAACTCTGACGTGAAACAATCCATATACTGATGACTACATACTTGCTACATTTGGAATTAGTTGATCAGTTTAGTAAATTGCAATTTGTTCACAACATGAAAGATAATAAACAAGTAAAAAAGTGTCTTATCAAATAACCCCAAAATATTTTATTTTTCGAAGTTCTCTCTCATGACTGATTCGTAAGACAAATAAATATTTCAGTAAGGACACCAGAGCTATAATGAAACAGGGACAAAGTTGCTTACAATTTATGCCACAGGAGAAGCCTTTTCTCTTTATTTTCCTCCATCGATATATGCTATACAATAAGTAATCGCTGGTAAAACAACAACCGCAGTTGCAGTCCTCTGTACCTTCCCACATTTAATCCAGATATAAATTACTTAAACATATGGGAGTAGAACATGACAATGAGTTCAAAGAGTGATAAAAATCAATAATGACTAATCACGAGCAATGCATAAAATTGTGTAAGAGACTACGACTGATGGGTGAGGCATCTATAGAACCTGTACTGTTATTTCAAGCACCTACCCAGCACATTTGACTACATGTTAATGTGAAGTCAAACTGTTACCCATCAAGATCTCACTTATTATTGGCAAGGATTGAACAGCTTAGGTATGCTTAAAGATATAGCATAGCTATTACTCATCACTCATGAAGTGATAAATGTACTTCCATATAATGTGGCTGCAATTTGCTGTGTACTACTCTTTGATTTTGAAATTATCTCGACATTTGATTGTATACACTATCAATACTAGGCATTGCCATCAGACAACAATTTCAATCCTATGTTGCTTCCTCAGTCAAAAATCTTTGAACATAATTTATCTTCAACTGGCACGTTTGAGTTCCTCAGTGCAAGAGAATGCAATGATGCGACACAGAAAACCACGTCTCCCAATTCACTCAGACAATAAAAAATGAGGTGTCATATACAGAGGTGCTATAGATGATTCATTTGTTTTCAAAGTTCTATATTTTCCAAAGCATAACACTTACAAAGACAAAAGACTGCTACTCACCATATAGAGGAGCTGATGAGTTGCAGACTTGCACAACAAAAAGACAGCTAAATAAATGCTGTCCCCTCTGTTCTCTACTTTTCTCCTTTTCCACCCCCTGACTGCACTTAGTGGCACTACTGTTCCCACCAAGTTCCTGTATTCTCCCACAAACAGCACTACACCCTTCACTACTCCTATCCTGCTATCCCTCACCACCACCACAACCACCCAGATTGCTTCTCAAATCAGGTGCAGTCGCTCACAATCTGGTCTTCGTGGCCGCCACGAAAGTGTGTGCGCTTTCTACACTAGAAGAAAGCCTTTTGTTCAGTAGTCTTCTTGTAGTACCTGTCTGTGACTCAACAACTCCTCTGTATGGTGAGTAGCAATCTATCATATCTATCATTTTCATAATATTGTTATTATTCCATTGTGGATTTTCCATTGGTTGACACATACAAATATGGTTGATGCACGAACAGAGCAGTGAACTCACTCAGTTTGCACTATGTCCACCAGCTGGTGTTATGAGTGCGAGACTTGACAAAATGTTGACAATGCAAAAAAGAGATTTTTTTGTCGGAATATGTGAGATGTTTATCTGTTACAACAGTGCAGTGTACACGCAGAAGGAATTACAGAACCGAAGCGCCAGGTAAACAGAGCACTGTGTGTCGGTATCGACAATTTATGGGCACCGGTTAGAGAAGGTGAGGGAAAGTTTCGTACACAGTCCACAAAAATCAATGGTTCACACAATACACAAACTTAGGATATTGCAACAAACTGTGGGAAGATTTTTCAACACTGGTTAAATTTCAAACCGTAATGTCTGTAGCTTGTGCAATAACTAAAATCAGAAAATTTATGGCTTTCAATTGTCATCACAATGCAGAAACCACTTGACATGAACATTTTGCCCCAAGCTGATATTCAGCAATGAAGCGGCCTCCCATTTTATCTGGAAAGGACGATCACCACAATGTGAGAATGTGGGGCACTGAATATCCTCACGAAATTGCAGAACACGACAAGATTCAACAAAGGTTAATGTTTTGTATTCTATCCCACAGACAAAGTCATACGGACCATTTTTCTTCTGTGAGAAGACTGTGACAATTACCTCTTACCTCGATGTGTTGGTGTTATCACTGTTTCCACTACTCACTGCTGATTCCACGAATTTCAGATTCCAACAAGATGAGGCACATCTCACTGGGGCATTGATGTTCAACCCAATCCAACGTTTGCATCGCTGGATTGGACGTAGCGGTGAAGATGAAGTGGCTCTGTTTCCTTGTCTGTCTGCCTATATAATCTGTGCATTCTATTGTAGAATCACGATTTCGGCCTTTGGCCATTTTCAAGTACCACACTGAAAAGATATACGAGTTGTGTCTGGAGAGTGATTACCATTTCGTTCTACCACCCCCACAGTGCTAGTGTCACTGTTCCCCGCATTTACACTCATCTCTTCAGTTCATTGTCTTTACACTGATGCCATTACAGCCAGATTGTATTGCATTTACACTCATTGGTGATCATTCAAAATGTTTAAGACAGTCTCTGAGCCCGACTACTGTGAAGTACGTTCTGCAATATAGTTTTTGAATGCAAAGAATGCTAAGCCAGCTGATATTCGTTGTCAGCACATAGAGACTTATGGTGAAAATACAAAGGCTGATGGAATGGTGAGAAAATGTGAAAGACAAGTCACTGATGGACGAACCAATACTGATGAGAAAGCACTGAGTGGGCGGCCTTCTGTTGTCAATGATAGTTTGGTTGAGAAAGTGTACAAGAAAATTTGTGAAAACACACAGTTCACAACAAGAATGCCGAGTTTCCACAAATTTCAAAAACTGTTTTGCACGAGATTGTCAGAGATTGAAGAAATGTTCACAAATTGTACTCCCATTGAATTCCAAAAACGCTTATTGATGTCCATAAAACGAAGCAACTTGGCAGTGTTTTGACATTTCTTACTCAATACAGCGATGAGGGAGATGAATTCTTAAAAAAAATTGTAACCAGTGATAGTACTAGGGTTTATTATGCCAGTCCAGTATCAAAACATTCCATCAATGAAGTGGAGGCACCTATGATACCCCAAAAACAAAAATGCAAGACAACATTGTCAGCACAAAAACACCACGTGCGCTTTTTTGCTTCCCAGAGGTGAAACCGATAATGTGGTATGACACTGCCAAAAAAAACATCGAATGCTCAGCCAAGTACTGTGTTGCTTCGTGACAACACAAGTCCCCATTTTTCTGGTGTCACCCATACCCTTATTCAACGGTTTGACCGAGACCAGTTCGACTACCTGCCATACAGCCTCCATTAAACACCTTGTGGCTACCACTTGTTATTCAGCTTTAAGTGTGCTTTCGGAGGAAGCTTTTTTGATTGTGACGAGGATGCAAAAAACGATGTTCAGCAGTGGCTGTCTTCACTGTCGGCATCTTTCCATGAAAAGCGCATAGAAAAGTTGTTTTCTCATTACGTCAAATGTCAACAAAGGTGATATGCCTCATATATACAGAATGCATACTTAGGCACCATAAATTTTTTTTAAATTTTTTTATTTGCTCCTTGCTCTCATAGGCAACATTTTTTTCCGTGTTATGTATGTACACATTTCCTTTACAATATACTGCTGCACTGTAGTATGCAATGTTTTTACGACAAACACTCATAAGCTCTTTCACAGTATTAAGTTGGTGCATATATGCATAGCACTTTTGTTTTGCATGTTGGTACTTAGGTTGTGATGATTTATTTATCAGTCATAATTTTTGATTTGTAGTTCACTGTAGTTATTTGAGTTGTCATTTTGTCATTTGGAGATAGTGAGTGGGGCTGTGGGTGCTAGAAAATGGAATGCCAACTGGGGACATCAGAACATTTCCAACATATTCTTCTGTTTGAATTCAATATAGGGGTGGCAGCACCAGAGGCAGCCACAAACATAAGTGCAATATATGAGGATAATTTTGTTGGACAGAGCACGGCAAGAAAAGTTTTCTCATTTTAAGGAGGACCATTTTGACATTAGTGACTCCACATTCAGGAAGACCTTCAAGGTTTGATGAAGATCGTTTAAGCATATCGATCCACGATTGTCCATGTCAGTGCACTGTTTGAGAACTGGCATGCTATACGCCAAAGTCACAAAAATCAGCAAGTGGCCTTACGTGCATCTCTTGCTTGCTTGTCATCAATTGGCCCTTGAACAACACTAGTCATATGTGTGGATGGATATGTATGTGTGTGTGTGTGCGCGTGCACAAGTGTATACCTGTCATTCTTCCCCCTAGGGTAAGTCTTTCCGCTCCCGGGATTGGAATGACTCCTTACCTTCTCCCTTAAAACCCACATCCTTTTGTCTTTCCCTCTCCTTCCCTCTTTCCTGATGAAGCAACCGTTGGTTGCGAAAGCTTGAATTTTGTGTGTATGTTTGTGTGTCTATCAACATGCCAGCGCTTTCGTTTCGTAAGTTACATCATCTTTGTTTTTAAATTTACTTTATTATATTATTATTTCTTTCTTTTCTCAGACGTTATGTCTGGTCAAAAATGGAAAGTGACGCGGACCTTGATCAAGCATGACTTCCTTTTAACTGTACGGTATATGTTATATTGCATTTAGGAACTTTTGGGTGACTGAACATGTATCAATAATTATGGATTTCTGTAGTTGTATATACAAGTTTGGATTTAGCTGTATTGCATTGATGTACTGGTGGATATTGTGTGGTATGACTCCTGTAGTTGATAGTATAATTGGTATAATGTCAACTTTATCCTGATGCCACATGTCCTTGACTTCCTCAGCCAGTTGGATGTATTTTTCAATTTTTTCTCCGGTTTTCTTTAGTATATTTGTTGTATTTGGTATGGATATTTCAATTAGTTGTGTAATTTCTTCTTTTTATTGGTGAGTATGATGTCAGGTTTGTTATGTGTTGTTGTTTTATCTGTTATAATGGTTCTGTTCCAGTATAATTTGTATTCATCATTCTCCAGTACATTTTGTGGTGCATACTTGTATGTGGGAACGTGTTGTTTTATTAGTTTATGTTGTATGGCAAGTTGTTGATGCATTATTTTTGCTACATTGTCATGTCTTCTGGGGTATTCTGTATTTGCTAGTATTGTACATCCACTTGCGATGTGATCTACTGTTTCTATTTGTTGTTTGCAAAGTCTGCATTTATCTGCTGTGGTATTGGGATCTTTACTAATATGCTTGCTGTAATATCTGGTGTTTAGTGTTTGATCCTGTATTGCAATCACGAATCCTTCCGTCTCACTGTATATATTGCCTTTTCTTAGCCATGTGTTGGATGCGTCTTGATCAATGTGTGGCTGTGTTAGATGATACGGGTGCTTGCCATGTAGTGTTTTCTTTTTCCAATTTACTTTCTTCGTATCTGTTGATGTTATGTGATCTAAAGGGTTGTAGAAATGGTTATGAAATTGCAGTGGTGTAGCCGATGTATTTATATGAGTGATTGCTTTGTGTATTTTGCTAGTTTCTGCTCGTTCTATAAAGAATTTTCTTAAATTGTCTACCTGTCCATAATGTAGGGCTCAAATTAATGATATGAATATAATAGAGGGGAACATTCCACGTGGGAAAAATATATTTAAAAAGAAAGATGATGAGACTTACCAAACAAAAGCGCTGGCAGGTCGATACACACACAAACAAACACAAACACACACACAAAATTCTAGCTTTCGCAACCAACGGTTGCCTCGTCAGGAAAGAGGGAAGGAGAAGGAAAGACAAAAGGATATGGGTTTTAAGGGAGAGGGTAAAGAGTCATTCCAATCCCGGGAGCGGAAAGACTTACCTTAGGGGGGAAAAAGGACAGGTATACACTCGCACACACACACATATCCATCCACACATACACAGACACAAGTGTATGTGTGGATGGATATGTGTGTGTGTGTGAATGTATACCTGTCCTTTTTTCCCCCTAAGGTAAGTCTTTCCGCTCCCGGGATTGGAATGACTCTTTACCCTCTCCCTTAAAGCCCATATCCTTTTGTCTTTCCTTCTCCTTCCCTCTTTCCTGACGAGGCAACCGTTGGTTGCAAAAGCTAGAATTTTGTGTGTATGTTTGTGTTTGTTTGTGTGTCTATCGACCTGCCAGCGCTTTTGTTTGGTAAGTCTCATCATCTTTCTTTTTAAATACGTCCATAATGTAGGTTTTTTTATGTCGATAACTCCCCTTCCTCCTTCATTTCTGCTTAATGTGAATCTTTCTGTTGCTGAATGTATGTGATGTATTCTATATTTGTGGCATTGTGATCGTGTAAGTGTATTGAGTGCTTATAGGTCTGTGTTACTCCATTTCACTACTCCAAATGAGTAGGTCAATATTGGTATAGCGTAAGTATTTATAGCTTTTGTCTTGTTTCTTGTTGTCAATTCTGTTTTCAGTATTTTTGTTAGTCTTTGTCTATATTTTTCTTTTAGTTCTTCTTTAATATTTGTATTATCTATTCCTATTTTTTGTCTGCATCCTAGATATTTATAGGCATCTGTTTTTTCCATCGCTTCTATGCAGTCGCTGTGGTTATCCAATATGTAAACATCTTGTTTAGTGTGTTTCCCTTGACTATGCTATTTTTCTTACATTTGTCTGTTCCAAAAGCCATATTTATATCATTGCTGAATACTTCTGTTATCTTTAGTAATTGGTTGAGTTGTTTATTTGTTGCTGCCAGTAGTTTTAGATCATCCATGTATAGCAAATGTGTGATTTTGTGCGGGTATGTTCAAGTAATATTGTACCCATAACTTGTATTATTTAGCATGTTGGATAGTGGGTTCAGAGCAAGGCAGAACCAGAAAGGACTTAATGAGTCTCCTTGGTATATTCCACGCTTAATCTGTATTGCAGTGATGTGATATTTGAATTTGTTTGGATGTTAAGTGTGGTTTTCCAATTTTTCATTATTATGTTTAGGAACTGTATCAATTTAGGATCTACTTTGTATATTTCCAATATTTGTAGTAACCATGAGTGGGGTACACTATCAAAAGCTTTTTGGTAATCAATGTATGCGTAGTGTAGCGACCTTTGTTTAGTTTTAGCTTGATATGTCACCTCTGCATCTATTATCAGTTGCTCTTTACATCCTCGTGCACCTTTGCAACAGCCTTTTTGTTCTTCATTTATAATTTTGTTCTGTGTTGTATGTATCATTAATTTCTGTGTAATGACTGAAGTTAATATTTTGTATATTGTTAGTAGGCATGTTAAGGGGCGATATTTAGCTGGGTTTGCTGAGTCTGCTTGATCTTTAGGTTTCAGATAAGTTATTCCATGTGTAAGTGTATCAGGGAATGTGTATGGGTCTGCAATGTAACTGTTAAATAATTTATATCTAAAAACAAAGATGATGTGACTTACCAAACGAAAGTGCTGGCAGGTCGATACACACACAAACAAACACAAACATACACACAAAATTCAAGCTTTCGCAACCAACGGTTGCTTCATCAGGAAAGAGGGAAGGAGAGGGAAAGACGAAAGGATGTGGGTTTTAAGGGAGAGGGTAGGGAGTCATTCCAATCCCGGGAGTGGAAAGACTTACCTTAGGGGAAAAAAAAGGCAGGTATACACTCGCGCACACACACATATCCATCCACACATACACAGACACAAGCAGACATTTAAATAATTTAGTTAGATGTGAATGTGTTGAGGTGAACTACTTAAGCCAGAAATTTGCTATTTTATCTTTTCCAGGGGCTTTCCAATTGTGAGTAGAATTAATTGCTTATTATTATTATTAATGTTAGTGGCATATGGTGAAGAGGTTATCTACAAGATTATGGGGGAAAAAATGATTGATAAGGTAACCTGAATCCACCCAGCTTTCGCTCCCATACAACAAAGTTGGTCAAAAGATTGAACAGTGCACAGATAACTTAGTCTTGGTACTGACTTCCTTCTTGCAGAAGAGAGTAGATCGTAGCTGAGCGCTCACTGCATTAGCTTTGCTACACCTCGCTTCCAGTTCTTTCACTATGTTGCCATCCTGTGACAATATGCATCCTAAGTACTTGAAACCGTCCACCTGTTCTAACTTTGTTCCTCCTATTTGGCACACAATCCGTTTAAGAGATGATAATCTTCATACCATAGTCCTTACATTTCTGATCTAGCTCTGAGATATCACTTTGCAAACTTTCAATCGAATCTGCCATCACAACTAAGTTATCTGCATATGCGAGACTGCTTATTTTATGTTCACATATCTTAATCTCACCCAGCCAGTCTATTGTTTTCAACATATGATCCATAAATAATATGAACAACAGTGGAGACAGCTTGCAGCCTTGTCTTACCCCTGAAACTACTCTGAACCATGAACTCAATTTACCGTAAACTCTAACTGCCGCCTGACTATCTATGTAACGACCTTTAATTGCTTGCAAAAGTTTGCCTCCTATTCCATTATCTCATAGAACAGACAACAACTTCCTCCTTGGAGCCCAGTCAAATGTCTTTTCTAGATCTATAAAGCATAGATACAATTCCCTGTTCCAATCGTAACACTTCTCCATTATTGGCCGTAAGCTAAAGATCTGGTCCTGACAACCTCTAAGAGGCCTCAACCCACAATGATTTTCATCCAATTTGTCCTCAACTAATACTCACACTTTCCTTTCAACAATACCTGAGAAGATTTTACCCACAATGCTGATTAAAGAGATACCTCTGTAGTTGTTACAATCTTTTCTGTTTCCATGTTTAAAGACTGGTGTGATTACTGCTTTTGTCCAGTCTGATGGAACCTGTCTTGACTCCCACGCCATTTCAATTATCCTGTGTAGCCATTTAAGACCTGACATTCCACTGTATTTGATGAGTTCTGACTTAATTTCATCCACCCCAGCTGCTTTATTGCACTGCAATCTATTGACCATTTTCTCCACTTCCTCAAATATGATCCTACTTCCATCATCATTCCTATCACATTCTACCTCGAAATCTGAAACATTACTGATCATATTTTCACCTACATTGAGCAACTCTTCAAAATATTCCCTCCATCTGCCCAAGGCATCAACAGGATTCACTAGCAGTTTTCCTGACCTGTCCAAAATACTTGTCATTTCCTTCTTACCTCCCTTTTGAAGACTGCTAATTACACTCCAGAATGGTTTTCCGGCAGCTTGACCCATAGTCTCCAACCTGTTTCCAAGATTTCTTCTTGGATGCTGCAATTATCTGTTTGGCTTTATTTCTTTCTTCAACATAACTTTCTCTGTCTACCCGAGTTCTAGTATGTAGCCATTCTTGATACGCCTTCTTTTTCCTTTTACAGGCTGCCTTGACTGTGTCATTGCACCAAGCTGTTTGCTTCATCCTACCTTTACACACTACTGTTCCAAGACATTCTATAGTCACTTCTAGTACTGTGTCCCTGTATCTTGCCCATTCCTTTTCCAATGACTGTAATTGACTACATTCAACTAACTGGTACCTTTCTGAGATCGCTGTTATGTACTTGTGCCTGATTTCCTTATCCTGAAGTTTCTCCACTCATATCCTCCTACATATCGACCTGACCTCCTGCACTTTCGGCCTCACAATCCCAATTTCACTGCAGATTAAATAATGATCAGTGTCATCAAAGAATCCCCTGAATACACGTGTGTCCCCCACAGCCTTCCTGAATTCCTGATCTGTTATTATATAGTCAATGACAGATCTGGTTCCCCTGCCTTCCCAAGTATACCAGTGAATGTTCTTATGTTTAAAAAATGGAGTTTGTGATTATTAAGCACATACTGGCACAGAAATCCAAGAGTTGTTTCCCGTTCCTGTTGGCCTACATATCCTCTCCAAATTTACCCACAACCTTTTCATACCCTTCTGTTCGATTTCCAATCCTGGCATTAAAATCACCCATGAGCAGAACACTGTCCTTGTCCTTTACTCTAATAACTACATCACTGAGTGCCTCATAAAAACTATCCACCTTATCTTGATCTGTCCCTTCACAATGCGAATATACTGACGTGTAATCCTAATTTTCTTGCTAGACACTGTCAAATCTATCCACATCAGTTGTTTGTTTACATACCTTATTGCAACTACGTTGGGTTCCATTTCTTTCCTGATGTAAAGCCCTACACCCCATTGTGCTATTCCTGCTTTGACTCCTGACAGGTAGACCTTGTATTCACCCACTTCCTCTTCTTTCTCACCCCTTACCCGAATGTCACTAACAGCTAAAACGTCCAGCCCCATCTTACTTGCAGCCTCTGCCAGCTCTACCTTCTTCCCAGAGTAGCCCCCATTGATATTAATAGCTCCCCATCTTTTTATCATTCGTTTGCCAAGTCGTATCTTAGGAGTCCCTGGTTTGTCAGTTAGAGGTGGGACTCAGTCACCTCCAAAGGTCCGGGGCATTTTGCTCTGATTGTTGCCAGCATCATATTTAAAGTACCAGGGAAGCAGGTTGTAGCCTTACTTGCCCCGAGTCCCACTGAGTTTTACCCCTAACAGTTGAGGGACTAACTGGTGGATTTGGTAGTCTTTGCCGTCTGAGCATAAAGGTGACCATGACTCAGAAGATGTCTGAGATGCCCAGCCTTATTCTAAAGTAACTGGTATCCTGACTAACAGGACCACTTACTTGGCCACTCATACATTGCCCGTGGTTCATGAACTAGGACATGACAACCGGAACCCACACCGTGAACCACCAAGGTATCTTCTTGATGCAGAAAAACTCCTTTCACCCTCAGCAAGCCTGTGAGACAGACCTAGAGCTGCTTTCACCACTTTACTTATCTGGGGATATTTTGGCTTTCCTGTCACGCATTTCATACTGAAGAATTGGCTCTAATAACTGCCACTTGGAGTTTGTGTTATACTTGAACTTATGCTGGTTTCCAACTGGAGAAGTTTCCATTTACCCAATAGCTGATTGCAATCAATATCCTGCAGTAATGCTTTTGTGATCTTTACAATATCACTGGTACTTTCTGCTGGCGTTCTGTTACATGAATGAAGACATCAAAAATGCTATAGATTGCTTGGCACTCCGAGGATAGCTTTAAGAATAACGTATTTACAAGGCTCAGTAAAATACATCCTAAACTATATAAAGGACTTAAGGCAGTCCGTTTCAGATGCCTACTGAGTAGCCTCTATTCAGTAAAATACCTCCTAAACTGTGTCAAGAACTTAGGCCAGTCCGTTTCAGATGCCCACTGGGTAACCTCTGCTAAAACACCATCATCACAAAACATGTCTTCTAGAGGTAGTGAACTGGATTCCTGAAAAGTATCTTCTAATAGTTCACAAGCCTTTAATACTAATGGTTTTCATATTCTTCCTATCAACACCTGAACAAGTCCCTATATTTCACTGTGAAGCAACTGTATAAATGGCTCCATTTTCTGGAATGTTCCAGTGAAGTGGGTAAAAATGTGTGCAGTGAACAAACAAATGCTCTCTCTCTCTCACACACACACACACACACACACACACACACACACACACACGCACACGCACACGCACACGTGCGCGCGCGTGCGTGCGTGCGTGCGTGCGTGCGTGCAGAAGTAACTCAAAGAAAAGAAAGTGACTACAAGCAATAAAAGTGACTTGTTGGTAAAACTGATGCCAACCATATGAACAGACCCTTTATTTAAATGAAATAATTATGGTTACGTAAATTATATTATGAAATAAAAGGTAAGACAGGCTATACAAAAATACTGCAATTTTTTCGGGATGCATGGAAAAAGCAACTTACAGTACTAGCAGACCAACATATTTGTTCCTGTTATACGGTATGTCACTGATTCTGACTGGTATATTCTGTGTCATTTCACACTCAGGAAAAATTCATGCTGAATATCATTAACTAGTCATCACAGTGCCTGTTACAAATAAACTACATGGTAACAGCATGATAAGTAACATTTAATTTGTGTGTGCTCTATATACTCTCATGTGAAGTGTTGAATCAGAGTATCTGCATGTCTTTTCTTTCTTTCTTAAGCTTAATCATTTAATGTTAGTTTCCCACAAAAAAATAAAAGCGGCTTAATGAAACTTTTCAAAACTTGACAATTATTCCACATAGTAATTTAGTCAAAAGTGTGTATGCACTGCAAATACTCACTGAAAACTCCAATCACTTCCTGAGCTTGACTTCAATAGAATTTCATTGACTGTTTGATAAACAGTACCAATAGAAGGATAACAAAGCAGTTTCCAAGTATCATCATTTGGTTCAATAAGTTTATGGATCACACTGCACTGTACTTCAATGGCATACGAAACCTGTGTCACAAACGAAGAGTAACAACATCTAACAAAATATAAAAATGAGATTGTAAACAAGAGCAAATAAGCAACAATATAATGGGTCAAGACACAAACAATACAAAGAATAGAATAAATGAAAAAAGTTATACTAACTTTCACAATCATCATTTCTTGTATCTTTAGGGGCACTGAGAAAAGCTATATGCTCTGCCAATTATTTGACTCATCTACCTATAAATGTTGCCAGAGTGATCCCATCCCAGACATCCAACATAACCTCCAATCCAAAATGCTTCAAGCCTTAGGCTCTTCCCAGAACCTCACCCCTATCACACACCCACCTTCTACATGCTCCGACAACCCTGGACGCCCCATTGTGACTGGCGATTGTGGCCCCACTGAAAGAATTTTTGGCCCTCACTGACCAACACCTCCAAACAACTGCTTGTAACCTAGCCTTCTATGTCAAAGGTACCATCCACTTTCTTCACCAAATCTTCACCAACCACACCCCTTTACCTTCTGGAGCCCTACACACTACTGTTTATGCCACCTCTCAACACACCAACATCCATCGGCCCCACAGTCCTATCGCTACTGAACACTACCATTCCCATTGTCCTTCAGACTCCAAACCCATTACCTCATTCCTCATATACCTTACCAACTTTATTCTAACACACAACTACTTCTCCTTTGAAGGGTAAGTATACAAACAAATCTGCAGCACGACCACGACATCTGCATGGCAGCCTCCTATGCCAACTGTTTACGGACCACATGCAGGAGACCTTCCTAGCCTCCCAAAACGCCAAACCCCTAGCCTGCTTCAAGTTTGCTGCTGATATCTTCATGATCTGAACTCAGGACCATGACATGTTGTCTTCATTCCTACACAACCTCAACACCTTCTCTCCCATCTGGTTCACCTGGTACTCCCTAACCGAGTGTGCCACCTTCCAGGATGTTGGCCACCTCATCCCTGCTCCACCCACACCTCTGTCCATATTAAACCCACCAACCACCAACAGCACCTTCATTTCGACAACTGTAATCCATTCCACACCAAAAATCGCTCCCATACAGCCTGACCACCTAGTGATGCTGTATCTGCAGTACAAGAATGCATTCGCCAAACATGCTGACAGTCTCACGAAGGCTTTCAGAGAAAGGCACTATTCCCCTGACCTAGTCTGCAAACAGGTGTCCTATGCCACTTCTTCTCACACCCCCAATCCTCTCACCACCTCTAAGTACCAGCCACAAAGGAATGCCCCCTTCCTCACCCAATACCACCTCGGACTGGAACACACATCCTTCGCCAGGGCTTTGGTTACATGTCACCGTGCCCTGATACGAGGGATATCCTAACCGAGATACTGCTCATCCTTCCTAAAGTGGTATTCTGTCACCCAACCAACCTCCACATCATTTTAGTCCATCTCTATGCCACGCATAATCCCAACCCCGTGCCACAGAGGTCATATCCCTCCCAGTGCTGTGCTTATTAGCAGTCTAGTCCCTGCACCCACTTCCAGATAGCACTCTTCCCCTGCCCCCACCCATACAATGCTATTCCTTCCCTTCCCAGTCCCCTCCCGAGTGCTGCTTCTGTTCTACACGACAGTCACATTTCGGTCTGAGCTGCCAGATATGGTGGTCACGTGTGTGCGAGGTGTGTGCTTGCTTGCTTGTGTGAACGAATGTGTGCGTGTTTCTTTTTCTGATGATGGCTGTGGCAGAAAGCTGATGACTAATTGCCATTTAGTAGTGCCTGTCTGCAACTTATGTTCACCTTTATGGTAAGTAGTAATCTACCTTTCCCTTATGTACTTACAGTATATCCAATTCTCAACATACCTGAGTAAGAGCAAATAGAATAGGAGTTACAAGATCTGGGTAGTGGTCTCCATACACATTCTGAAGCCTGGCAGTAAATGCTTGCTGCGATTCTCGCATACTGAATGCCGTGTCAATCACATCAACTGCCTCTCTTCTTATACTCAAAATGTCATACGTTCTGGAATGGAAATGTAACCACTTTATCAAGATATTCACCCATATACTCCCATTGCACAGTTGCTTCTTTGTGCTATGAGACCATAGTGAAGACAGAAATTGATATCTTACCACATCCCACATATTAGTGTACACAATGATAACAATAGCAGTAACTTACAGTTTAGTTATAATGAGCACATAAGTGATGTAATGTTGGCCTTAATTTCCATATTCTGTACCTTCTTTATAGAGGTCAAGATTTAGTGGTGAGGTATGACAAATGATGACGCTTTAGTCTCAAAACTAGTCATGACAGAATAAATAAAAACTGTCAACTGGGGACATGGATGATTTATTTTATGAAATATTATCATCAGTTGCAAACCCACAACACATTTCCTTGCAAGAATAAAGATAATGAAGAACATGCCATAACACATGTTATTGAGCCTTCATTTTAATATTTTGTGACCTCTTTACAACTCTTAAGACTGTATGATTATTATTATCATTATTATTTTATTATTATTATTATTATTATTATTATTACAATAAATTTTTTACTTTTTCTCTCAGGGGCGCAAGTCTAGCAATGTGTGCAAGAGAGTTTTTGTCATACCTGTTACCTAGGAAAGAGATAGTGGCAGACGAAATCAGTAAATTACTATACAATTAAAGGAAGTGATTATGTCAAATATCTATTGGTAGAACACAGCAATGTCAGCCATCAATGACATATGAAGATACCAGGTGAGATGATTTACATCCTTAATATCACATAACTTTCCTGTGAGACTTTTGTTGCTATTAAGGGGGATTGTATCCATCTCTATACCTGACTCAGAATAAAAAATGTGACTTGGCAACTAGTTGTTTCAGTACAGCTACCCTTAGAACAACCACTCACAGAATAATATTGATCAATCAGAGAATCAGCTTGGTCTGTTCACCATTGTTGCATCACATTGCTACCTTACAAGCCAGTTGCAAAAAGACAGTGTCAAACAATTCGACCAGTCAGTAAAATAACAAGTGTGATTTGTTTGTATTGTTTACATCGTTTCTGTGAGCAATTTATGTGACAGAACATCTAACACAGGCTGTTAACAGACAGCATATGAACGTATCCATAACTGAAATGCTCAGTGATTGCTACCACAGCCGCATTGCATTCACAAGCAAATGTGGACAGACAATATTGGTCCCTCCAATGTTCATTTGTCAATCACTTTGTTATTTTGATTGAGGCATAGAACTTATTTTCACCCTTCTTGCTCTATTCGCGCATTGAATCTGCAGCTTAATGTATCTTTTAACAGTGTATGTTTCTTTTCTCATAGAATTTAAAATCTCACAAGTTCCTTCTTTTAAGGTTTTTTTTTTTGTTTATTGTAGCTTTTGATATCTTCTTACACATATTCAAAAACTCACTAATTTTATGAATATTTTGCTTCAGCCTCTTCCTTGTACCACTAAACCAACTGCACGCCTACATTAAATCTAAGTTTACAAATACTGATTACCTGTTTTCTGGGATTCCCTGTGTCATACCATTCTGGGCCTCTTTTTGCAGTAATTTGTGGGTGACTGCTGACAGTTGCTTACTAAGTTCTCCCATTTTTCCATGAAGGTTCAACTTGTAGTTTTCGATTTCCTGTGCACAAAATATCAAATAAGTAAATAAAACTCCATTTGATATTGGACAACTTCTAGCAAGTATTTTGAGATTAGGGATCAGCATGAGTTGGTCTCATAACTCAAAGCTCTCTTTGAGAAACTAGCATATACTCTTAATGATAGCAACATTTCATTCAGTACAAAATGTTAGACCCAGGGTTTGTTTTAGAGTTGTTAGTTCACATGCATGGACATATGAGACCTCACTTTCACATTACTCCTTCACCCCACCCCTTTACAAAAAGGACAAAAACTTACAGTGTCTCTTCAAAAACTTTCTTGTTACTGTAACTTATTATTAAAAATTTACTTAACCATGAAAAATTAAGAGAGGGTTAGTCTACAATCTGTAAATTATTTATAACAACAAAATAGAGTTTCTTTTGAAAGATATAACCTAAAAGTACTCGGAAATGATGGTATTTCACACCAGGGACTATGTTAGAAATAAGACAGAAATTCTCTTCTTTGCACACATAACCTACACAAATGTAAATGATAGACGAGCAAGAGAGAAAAATAAGTGAATAAAGAGACGTGAGGAAAGGGTTGTACAGCCTCCAGCAGGGCTTTTGACAGTTGTTAGGCACAATCTGGAGAACTTTACTGGTAAAGTTAGAACTTGCACAATTTGTAAATTTAATAAAGGCAAGCACTCACTCCATAGCCGAGGCAATGAATGGCAAATAATTAGATAATCCGCCTCCCGCATCCCCCCCCCCTCACACACACACACACACACACACACACACACACACACACACACACACACGATATTGTCATCGTGCTGCAGCGTAACATATCCAGAAACTTAGTAACAAGTTATGGACATCCACAAAAATGTATCAATAAGGGGCAAGATTTAAAAATTGGTAATTTTTATATCGCTGACTCAGTGAGTTGGAAAACTAAATCTGAATGGAAGTACACAGCACTTATCATATGTCAAATGATTGACACTTTCAAATCAATGTTTTTTGAAGAGAGATTACCTTAGTACCAAAAAGGCAAGCATACTTCACTAGGACATACAAAGAACTTCTTGTATGATCAGTATGAATACTGATTCCTCCTCTTTGATTTAACAACCTGACTTCCACCCCTTTGATTAGATCCAGCAATCTAATGAGTCAGGAAACAAAGCTAGAAAATAGTCACAAAAGATATTTTTGCTCGTATGTCATTACTTAAAATTTAACCCTGAAAATTACAAATCTGGGCTAGGGGAAAAAAGAAAACTTGTTTGTTATTAAAAAAAATAAACACCAAAAATGTCACTTTCAAAGTAGAGAAACAGGACATACACTTTCAAAGTGCTTATCCACCGAGACGAATAGTGAAGTACTGATGATGTGCAGCAGGAGCAGGAGCTGTGCTTCTCAGAACTGGGAATGGATGTTGGGCAGGGACATTACAAAGTCATGCTTATTTTGTGATGGGAAAAGGTGCCAGAGTACACCAGCAAGAGGTCTGGAATGTGCCCTCCCTGTAGCTCAATAAAGGCTGTACGAGGAAGGGACTGGGAACAGACTGGGAACTTTTTTTCGCAGTGTTATGTAGGACTTCTTCACATTCGTCTCAACTGCAGGGCTTTGCCAAAACCACCAACTGCACCAAGGAAAGGGCAAAAGTTCCTGTGAACAGCCTGACCGCCAAACAAACCCAAGTAATACTGTGACTGGTGTATGGTAAAGCCACAATATTTCCTGTGGCACTTGGCAATGCTAAATCTCCAGTTTAGTACAACATAATCATACAGAAATGTAAGAGAATTCTGTAATGAATTAATAGCTTGTAGCTTGGCTCCTCCAACAGATGTCTCCACTGATCAGCCAGAACATTATGACCACCTACCTAATAGCCGGTACGTCCGTCTTTGCCACAGGTAACAGCGGCGAAGCATCATAGCATGGAAGGAATGAGTTCTTGGTATGTCACCACGGAATTTGGCACCACATCTGCACAAACAAGTCACCTAACTCTCGTAAATTCCGGGGAGGGGGGACGATGAGCTCTGATGTCATGTTCAGTCCCATCCCGGATGTGTCCAATTGGGTTCAGATCTGGCGAGCTGCTAGGTCAGCACCTCAGCCCCTCGAACCACCCCATCACACTCCTGGCCTTGTGACATAGTGCATTATCTTGCTGAAAAGTGCCACTGTCATAGGCAAACATGACTGTCATGAAACAGTGTATATGGCCCGTAAAGAGTGTACGATAGATACTCCTTGATCATGATGGTGCCTTGGATAATCTCCACTGGACCCATGGACGCCCATGTAAATGTTTCTGAGGGTATAATAGAGCCACTGCACGCTTGTCTCTGTCCCCCTTTTAAATCTCAAAATATTTGGAAGCAAGGCCTACATTCACATTCTGGTAACTAACCAATGACAATGGGGCAACAAAAATATTGAGTATGTCTTGGTAGCATTCTGTGAAGAATTAAAAGCTTACAGGCTTTTTGAAACAAATTGCCGAAAAATCAATAAAATGGCACACACTTTTTTATGAAGTGCTTCTATACTGTATACAGAAGAAATCGAGTCACAGGATCCAAACTGATTGTCCATTCTATTCACAGAACAGAAACAGAATGCAAGAACAACAACTGAGCTAGAAAAAAAAAAAGGTGAGCCTGAGACTATAACATCAATCACTGAACACTGGCAGCAATTATGAATTAAGCCCAGATAATGCAAATGATGACAATGAGCAATTGCTGCACATAGAGTCAATATGAACAGTCGTCAAATAGTGGAGATGCTGAGTCGCTATATTCTATCTTGGATTTTCCATTGTTTGAAGAATCATCAAGCATTTTATAGTTAAAGAATGCTACATGACGTGATTACTTATTGGGCTAAACAGTCAACTAAGGCCAATCCTGTCTCACTGGAAGACAATGCTGAAACCTGGCTGAAGGCAACGGAAGAAGAGTTACAATCTTGTAAAGAGAACCACACATGATGTCTGTCAGTTTACAGTCAGACAAGAAGCCAACAAATGCAAACTGGGTATTAAAAACTAAGACAGATCTGAAACGCCACATTGTACCCTACAAAGCATAACTCGCCAGAAAAAGTCATGCTCAGAAGCAAGGCTTGGACTATGATGAAACATATGCACCAGCTTTTATGAGGTATAATCATTAAGGTCCTTATTCACTGTGGCTGATGAATGTGAACTTGACATTAATCACGTAGATGCTGTTACAGCTTTCTTGACTTACCTGGAGACACTTATGTGAATACTACAGAAGTAGATCCAGTTTTGAGGAGAGTAATGACACTTTGGGAGGCGGGGGGGGGGGGGGGGGGGGGGGGGATCAACAACAACAAACAAACTTTAAATTAGACAGTACACAGTTGAATGTAAACTTCAAAAAGATGACAATGACTATTGCAAAAATCAAGGTTCTGACATTTAAATGGTTGCTCTTTATGTGGACAACATGCTAATTTTCAGTAGCAAACA
This sequence comes from Schistocerca cancellata, assembly GCF_023864275.1. Taxonomy (NCBI): domain Eukaryota; kingdom Metazoa; phylum Arthropoda; class Insecta; order Orthoptera; family Acrididae; genus Schistocerca; species Schistocerca cancellata. The sequence continues at coordinate 21,455,133 of NC_064634.1, read as the reverse complement.
AGGAGAGAATGATCTCCTCAAAAACAATCTACCAGAAATCTTCAAGCTCAATGAAGCTACTAACTGTTTACATACCCAAATTATTAGGAGGCACAGAGAACATTGTCTGTGGATGGAGCAGGCACTATGTACAGCAAATTCTCAACAGAATCAATAAAAAAAAGTACCCTGATCTACGCCAGTGGACGATAACCTGGTGCTCACTCTCGATATGAGTCCAAAAACAGAACACAAGCAAGAAGTTATGAAGAACATACCCTATCATGAAGCAATAGGAAGCTTTATCTTGGTTCATTTAGCAACAAGGTCTGACCTCATTTACTCGACATGAACTTCAAATGGCTCTGAGCACTATGGGATTTAACATCTATGGTCATCAGTCCCCTAGTACTTAGAACTACTTAAACCTAACTAACCTAAGGACATCACACAACAAATCATCACAAGGCAGAGAAAATCCCTGATCCCGCCGGGAATCGAACTCGGGAACCCAGGCGCAGGAAGAGAGAACGCTACCGCACGACCACGTGCTGCGGACTGATATGAACTGTCAGCTACTTTTGTAATAATCCAGGGATACCCTGGTGGCAGTCAGAAGGATCTATGGATACCCAAAAGGCACCAAGAGCATGAAGCTACTGCTTTCTAAAGCAGAGAACTGCCACATAATTGGTTACTGTGATGCAGATTGGGCTGGAGATTCTAAGGATATAAAGTTAACAACTGAATATCTTTTAAATATCAAGAAGCAGTGATGTCCTGGCATAGAAGGAAATAATTAACAGTAGCCGTATCCACAATTGATGCACAACATATGGCCCTGGCCTCAGCACGTCAGAAGGCTCTGCAGCTTCAAAGGCTAAGACACAGTGAACTACCTCCAAACCCAATAATAAATACCCAACCAAACTACCGTGTGACAAGAATGAGCAACCGACCTGTCGAAGGCTAGTGGCTTTCAGAGCCAAACCAAACATATAGTTACAAGATACCACTTTATAAGAGATGAAACGGAGTCAGCCCAATCATTGTGGGAAATTTACCTCCAGACTAAAATGCCAGACATGATGACAAAACCGCTGAAAAAGCCTCATCACCATCTACTGCTACAAGATTTTGCAATTAAAATGTAGTTTCTTTTTGTTTTGTAATTTTTGCAGGCACAATTCTACTGCGGGTGTGAGAATTTAGAATCAGTGCCCCATCTATTAACAAGTCTTTTGCATTGGTACAATGTTACTCCTGGTGTGTCGAGTTCCTTACTCCACATTCATTGTTAGATTTTTATCTCTCTCTCTCTCTCTCTCTCTCTCTCTCTCTCTCTCTCTGTGTGTGTGTGTGTGTGTGTGTGTGTGTGTGTGTGTGTGTGTGCGCGCGCGCGCCACTCATATGTTGCCTGTAAAGCTCTGTGAACAGTCTACCTAAGAACAATGGCACTGCAGAGCATTACTCTCTTCACCAGACATACACTTCACTTTCTTGCATTATACTTGTATTGTTTTGCGAACTATAGGGGGTATGCAGAATTCCTTACACGTTACCCATTTATATTTGATAGGAGTATCAATACAACATACTACATCTCCATACTTTTTTAAAAAAAGTCTCAACCAATGCAGTACATTTTAGTCATACCTTCCTGAGAAGTGCGAAAGGCTTAGCATTCTGTGGCCTGGTGGATATTTGTTGTTCAAGTTTCGTGCATTTTTCGTTCAACATTGCCTTAAGAAGTCTTAAGGTACGAATGAAGGATGGCACCTCAGCATCTGGAATAACTTCCCAGTTTCGGCTCTGTAGTCTTGCTGTTATCTCAAATGCTTTGAGAAGACGTTCGACAAACTCCAACTGCAGACAAAGATTTTACAATGTTCAAATAAGAGTAAAAACATTTCTCTTTCATAAGAATATTACAAATGGACAATGTGGATGACAACTTTTGTGCAATCAAAATCAGAAACAACAAAAATGCATCACTCAGTTTCTGGACAATCAGAGCCCTTATAAATTCACATAAACAATGTTTGTTTTCACATGTGAACTAATAGGCTTCATCTTCATCTCCCTAGATATCATACGTAGTATTTACTAACACAGAACTAAGATGACACTTTTAAATGTGTGCTCAATGAAATACAAGCGGTGTCCTGACAAAAATATTCTTGATCTGCAAAAGATGATAGTAAAAACCATTGCTCAACTACCTAATGGGACGACATATTTGAAAAAAAAAAAAAAAAAAAAAAAGGAAAGCAGGAATCTGTCTAGTGCGATACGTGGCCTGACACTGTCTGATTTGTTCCATTGATTCTGGGTGTGGCTGCAAAGAGGCTCGTGACATGAAGAAAGGTGAAGAGACAGCACAATGAAATTGTATTTCCAGTTACTGAGAAATATTTTCCATTCAATATCATGTCAAATGTTTAATAGTCTACGATACTGATTTGTGAAAATAGACATAGATCAGTCCATATTACTAGAATTCTTTTTGAAGAAGAAACTCATAAAAAAACGAAAGAAAATATATTTGCAGTTATAGGTTTCATATATACAATAAATTAACTGTTATGAATTGTAAGTATTCTTCCTTTATTTAACTCCTCTAACATTAGGCAAATATTATTTACTGAATATTGGAGCATTTTCCCCCATTAAGTTACTAATAAACTGTTCATAACAGCACTATTATGACATGAGTGAAGATAAAATGTCTGCATATTTAATTTGAAGGAAGTTGTGACTGAAACAATGTTAAGAGACTCTCCAACATTCTGACTACCTAATCATTTTTGTTCACAGTGTCTGAGCCCTGGTGGCAAGTACACATAATATCATCACTCATAGCACTTGACAAAGATGATCAGGTCACTTTCCAAGGTATTACACATGAAACTAGAGTTGTCATCCTGACTCAATGCATAAAAGTATACCGTGTATCTATCCCACAAAAGAAAAACAACTACATAAAAAATGACAACTCAGGAACTAACTCCTCAGCATACCTGCTCTCCTCTGTCCTAATGTTCAGCTCCAGACCAGGCTGTTCCAATGCCGACCCATCGGGCACGGGCATCCACCAACACTCTCCAGCTCGGCTGCGGGCAAATGCAGTTGGTGTAGGCAAGCCATGAGAAAGTTTGACTGCACACTTTCTGCACATGCGCAACCTGCTTGGCCACCACCAGCCATCCGAGCTCAGCACACTGACTATGGCTGCGTGTGCTGCATCCCAGCTGCAAGACTGCTTGCACGTCAGCTGTTTGCCCATCCCTGCCCGCCCCGTGCCTACCCTCCTACTCTCATCGTGCCAATGATGACAACTTTCCTCCTTCCAATTTTTTTATTTTAAATGAACAGACACAAAAAATGAGACAAATGTATTCAAAAATACTACCACACATAATACCTCTTCCTTGGCGTAGGACAACTTCATCGTCCTCTTCCTAACAGGATCGACAAGACCGAGATGAGTAAATACTGACATCTGAAATTGGCCCATTGCAAACCAAAGTTGGCTTGCAATTGCAGTGATTCTGATCTGCACAGCAGATTTTCCGCGACTGAGTTCCTGTTCCAATTGTTCGTGAAACTGCACTATGTCTTCAAAAGACTCACAAAGAGAAAGACATCCATTCAGGTTGTTTGCATAATTTCTATGAGGCTCGGCAATCCTCAGAAACTTTCTTGCGGTATCAATCTGGAATTAAAAAACGAATAAATATTATCAAGTCTCATTTACTCTCTTCCATGTTCTACAATTAGAGTTAAACTTAATACTGATCAATTTATAGTCACCTGGAGGCTTATTTTTTTTCTTCCTTCTTTTCTTTTTATACGTTTCCCTTAAATTTTGTGACAAAATTACTGCTAAATTTATTTGAAAAATAAAGAAATACTGAAACACAACTATTAAAACAAGCAAAAATATGTAGGGTTTTCAGCCACTAAAGATCTGGTTTTGCATCATCATCATCATCATCATTTAAGACTGATTATGCCTTTCAGCGTTTAGTCTGGAGCATAGCCCCCTTATAAAATTCCTCCATGATCCCCTATTCAGTGCTAACATTGCTGCCTCTTCTGATGTTAAACCTATTACTTCAAAATCATTCTTAACCGAATCCTGGTACCTTCTCCTTGGTCTGCCCCGACTCCTCATACCCTCTACTGCTGAACCCGTGAGTCTCTTGGGTAACCTTGCTTCTCCCATGCGTGTAACATGACCCCACCATCTAAGCCTGTTCGCCCTGACTGCTACATCTATAGAGTTCATTCCCAGTTTTTCTTCGATTTCCTCATTGTGGACACCCTCCTGCCATTGTTCCCGTCTACTAGTACCTGCAATCATCCTAGCTACTTTCATATTCGTAACCTCAACCTTGTTGATAAGGTAACCTGAATCCACCCAGCTTTCACTCCCATACAACAAAGTTGGTCAAAAGATTGAACAGTGCACAGATAACTTAGTCTTGGTACTGACTTCCTTCTTGCAGAAGAGAGTAGATCGTAGCTGAGCGCTCACTGCATTAGCTTTGCTACACCTCGCTTCCAGTTCTTTCACTATGTTGCCATCCTGTGACAATATGCATCCTAAGTACTTGAAACCGTCCACCTGTTCTAACTTTGTTCCTCCTATTTGGCACACAATCCGTTTAAGAGATGATAATCTTCATACCATAGTCCTTACATTTCTGATCTAGCTCTGAGATATCACTTTGCAAACTTTCAATCGAATCTGCCATCACAACTAAGTTATCTGCATATGCGAGACTGCTTATTTTATGTTCACATATCTTAATCTCACCCAGCCAGTCTATTGTTTTCAACATATGATCCATAAATAATATGAACAACAGTGGAGACAGCTTGCAGCCTTGTCTTACCCCTGAAACTACTCTGAACCATGAATTCAATTTACCGTCAACTCTAACTGCCGCCTGACTATCTATGTAAAGACCTTTAATTGCTTGCAAAAGTTTGCCTCCTATTCCATAATCTTGTAGAACAGACAATAACTTCCTCCTAGGAACCCGGTCATATGCCTTTTCTAGATCTATAAAGCATAGATACAATTCCCTGTTCCAATCGTAACACTTCTCCATTATTGGCCGTAAGCTAAAGATCTGGTCCTGACAACCTCTAAGAGGCCTCAACCCACACTGATTTTCATCCAATTTGTCCTCAACTAATACTCGCACTTTCCTTTCAACAATACCTGAGAAGATTTTACCCACAATGCTGATTAAAGAGATACCTCTGTAGTTGTTACAATCTTTTCTGTTTCCATGTTTAAAGATTGGTGTCATTACTGCTTTTGTCCAGTCTGATGGAACCTGTCTTGACTCCCACGCCATTTCAATTATCCTGTGTAGCCATTTAAGACCTGACATTCCACTGTATTTGATGAGTTCTGACTTAATTTCATCCACCCCAGCTGCTTTATTGCACTGCAATCTATTGACCATTTTCTCCACTTCCTCAAATGTGATCCTATTTCCATCATCATTCCTATCCCATTCTACCTCGAAATCTGAAACATTACTGATCATATTTTCACCTACATTGAGCAACTCTTCAAAATATTCCCTCCATCTGCCCAAGGCATCCACAGGATTCACCAGCAGTTTTCCTGACCTGTCCAAAATACTTGTCATTTCCTTCTTACCTCCCTTTTGAAGACTGCTAATTACACTCCAGAATGGTTTTCCAGCAGCTTGACCCATAGTCTCCAACCTGTTTCCAAGATTTCTTCTTGGATGCTGCAATTATCTGTTTGGCTTTGTTTCTTTCTTCAACATAACTCTCTCTGTCTACCTGAGTTCTAGTATGTAGCCATTCTTGATACGCCTTCTTTTTCCTTTTACAGGCTGCCTTGACTGTGTCATTGCACCAAGCTGTTTGCTTCGTCCTACCTTTACACACTACTGTTCCAAGACATTCTTCAGTCACTTCTATATTGTGTCCCTTTACCTTGTCCATTCCTTTTTCAATGACTGTAATTGACTACATTCAACTAACTGGTACCTTTCTGAGATCGCTGTTATGTACTTGTGCCTGATTTCCTCATCCTGAAGTTTCTCCACTCTTATCCTCCTACATATCGACCTGACCTCCTGCACTTTCAGCCTCACAATCCCAATTTCACTGCAGATTAAATAATGATCAGTGTCATCAAAGAATCCCCTGAATACACTTGTGTCCCTCACAGCCTTCCTGAATTCCTGATCTGTTGTTATATAGTCAATGACAGATCTGGTTCCCCTGCCTTCCCAAGTATACCAGTGAATGTTCTTATGTTTAAAAAATGGAGTTTGTGATTATTAAGCACATACTGGCACAGAAATCCAAGAGTTGTTTCCCGTTCCTATTGGCCTACATATCCTCTCCAAATTTACCCACAACCTTTTCATACCCTTCTGTTCGATTTCCAATCCTGGCATTAAAATCACCCATGAGCAGAACTCTGATAACTACATCACTGAGTGCCTCATAAAAACTATCCATCTTATCTTGATCTGTCCCTTCACAACGCGAATATACTGACACAATCCTAATTTTCTTGCTAGACACTGTCAAATCTATCCACATCAGTTGTTCGTTTACATACCTTATTGCAACTACGTTGGGTTCCATTTCTTTCCTGATGTAAAGCCCTACACCCCATTGTGCCATTCCTGCTTTGACTCCTGACAGGTAGACCTTGTATTCACCCACTTCCTCTTCTTTCTCACCCCTTACCCGAATGTCACTAACAGCTAAAACATCCAGCCCCATCTTACTTGCAGCCTCTGCCAGCTCTACCTTCTTCCCAAAGTAGCCCCCATAGATATTAATAGCTCCCCATCTCGTTATCATTCATTTGCCAAGTCGTATCTTAGGAGTCCCTGGTTTGTCAGTTAGAGGTGGGACTCAGTCACCTCCAAAGGTCCGGGGCATTTTGCTCTGATTGTTGCCAGCATCATATTTAAAGTACCAGGGAAGCAGGTTGCTAGCCTTACTTGCCCCGAGTCCCATTGGGTTTTACCCCTAACAGTTGAGGGACTAACCGGTGGATTTGGTAGTCTTTGCCGTATGAGCACAAAGGTGACCACGACTCAGAATATGTTCGCGATGCCCAGCCTTATTCCAAAGTAACTGGTATCCCTACTGTCGCGACCTCTTACTTGGCCACTCATACGTTGCCCGTGGTTCATGAACTAGGACATGACTACAGGAACCCACACCATGAATCTGGTTTTGCAATGGCCATGAAATATCTCACCACAAACATTAAATAAAATCAAATATTACTGCATTTCAGAAGTGCTGTAACCAGATATTTTGAATTAATCATAAAGGGCAACAGTATCACACAAATGTAATTAGACAGATGACAGTTTTTCAGATCTCTGCAAATCCAACTTCTTAGGAAATTCTTTTGCTACTAAATTCATTACAGGAATTTATTAAGATTTTTATTGAGTAGTAGCAACTGATCTGATTTATGTTTGTTCACTTAGGTACAGGATTTGACTTTTATCAGGAACCTGTATCTACCATTACGATGGTTGCCCCTGCCTGACAACAAGTATGTTAATAGTAATTTAGGCTAGTCATTAACTTGCTGCTGTTTCTCATGGTGGTAGCTGCCTTCTCCAAATCAGCAGATTGCTACTACAACTGTGTAAATGTTAATGTTCCTCTAAATCTGTTACAACCCTTCTGTTACATATACCTTCACTAAAGCTTTCTGGTACCAAGATCACCAATCATCATCAATTTTTGTTTCACTAATTACCCACACACACTTTTGGATCACTAATTATCCTGACAAAATTATTCAATTTAATAGATAAAAAATCTACTCACAAAGCGGTGGCATAACACACACATAAAAGACTGTTGTGACTGACAAGCTTTCGGAGACAGTGGCTCCTCCTTCAGACAGAAGGGTTGAAAGAGAAGGAAGAAGGGTGAAGGAAAAGGACTGGAGACACACACACACACACACACACACACACACACAAGCAGCATTACTCCATGCATACACGATTGCTACCTCTGGCCACTCCAGGCAGAAACAGAGAGGTTGTTTTTTTTTTTTTTTTTTTTTTAAAAAAAAGAAGGCTCTGGTCGAAAGCTTAATTGTGTAACGGTCTTTCCGCTGTACCTGTCTGTAACTCAACATGTCAACTTCCTGGTGAGTAGCAATCTATCCTTTTCATAACACTTCTGATCAGTGTTACTGAAGCATACATGAAACAATAAAAAGTACAAGCAAGTGCACTTAGCCTTAATTACTGTGCAAAATTTATGGTATATATTCATCCTTGAATAGAACAAAATATATTTGAAATTAAGATAATTATGTTAGTAATTAAGTCTGGCTATAACTAATGAATTATTTACTTTTATTTCACTGCAAATATTAAATCAGGAACTATTATTCTACATTGTACTGTGACTTAAAAGTTTATACATGCTGTATATACAGTGTATCTGTCAGCAAACCATCTGCACTTACTGTGCTCACTTTACAAAATGAAGTAGTTGGTGTAACTCTAAAAACGGCTTTGTGATGTTAAAACGAAAATAAATAAATATAAAACAATGCAAAATATTACTCTACAAGATACAACAATTATTAAAAAAAAATAAGGAGGCAGAATTTATTTATGGCATAAAGTATCAATTCTAAAAAATACTGTTCACTTCAATAATGGAGTATACGAACCTTTTCACTAATAGAAAGACTGCTGGTAAGCAGACTATTTGAGCTTGGCACTGAATGTATCAGGGCATCTAGGAACCAGCTGAATGTTCCTTTACAAGCTAAAGCGTCATAATACCTATAGTTGAAAACAAAATGTCAGTAAGCTAACAGAAAGCAAAAACCAAGAGGCATGTTAAGCATAAAAAAATTTCTCGAAAGTATACAAGTTAATTTAGCTTATAATACAAAAGAGTGGGTCATTAGCATCAAACTAAATATATGCAAAGATCTTGAGCTATGCCATGCTTATTCTGAGCTGACAAAATTATGGCCAGATTTACTGAAATCTTCTGCATCACTCTGTATTTATTCGAATATGCCATGCCCAAACAAGTAATTGGCAGTAATTATGCACAAAGGAAAAGAATTTCCCGGAAATTATTTTGTCCTGTGTATTCTATCCCACCTATAATATTATATATTTCTCTTGTCCAAGGTTTCAAGGTGACATTTAACAACTTCCCTTATTCTTTTTGTTTTAATTTCAATATTTTGTCCATATTGTTGTCAGCTTACTATATATACAAGTCTAATGGAAGCAGCAATTTCCTTGCCTCAAAAGTATAGCAGTTTTTTTTAATTACCAATACCTGTGAGACAGCATGTCCATATCAACACTATTTAATAAGAAATAAAAAGTGAAGATAAAATATGCAGTGTAAAAGCACTTCACAAAAACGTTCATAATCGAAGATGGTTCTATACCAATAACTTAGCACTCATGCCAACTGCACAAACGTACACTTTACATATTTTAACATTACGCATATGTAGGCAAGCTAATCAGTTGCTTACAACTGGTATAAGGGGAGGTGAATTTGCTTGTGTGGCTGAAAGCTGGCTGGCCCCAGGGCAGAGAATGTGTCTCGTCCGGGTGGGACACAGCGGCCGCCGCAGGTGAGCCAGGTGCAAGGACGAGCAGTGTCACCAGAAATGTGTAAATCCCAAAGCTGGGAATTTGGATGGCTGTTGTTCATATGGCCTTTATGCAGGAGACAATGCTCCAAAAATTGCGGGGTGTCAGACAAGCTGAAAGATGGCTTCTTTTAGCTCTTTGGGAGTCTATAATAGTTTACAAAAGAATATTAAACCAAATATGAACACATCTGCAAACTCAGAAAATGAGACACATCCAATGACTCACCAATATTTCAATATCTTTAAAACTACAAATGTTAATATTCAAAACAAATAAACATTTTCACAAGGAATCTCTGAATTAACAACTTTGAAATGTCTCATGCAATTTCTAGAAACTATATCTAGTATGATAGCTATCATCCTAGAAAGCCATTCATGTTTATCTATTTTATTTATTAATTTATGAAATATTTTATATCTTTTTTACTAGGAAAATGTTTGTCAGAATGTCATATTCTCCACAATTACACTGCAAACGAATACAGTATGAGTAAGACACATATTGTTATACTTGTGTTTTTATGTAATGAGCAGGTTACTATTTGGCTAGTAACTTTACTTAAATGTTGATTGCAAGTGCTATTACAAAACTGTGCTATTTTACAAGTGGTCAATCACACGTGTTAGTGGGTGCTACACTTGAAAAGAGCACTAAAGATGATTCTGTCAAGAAAGCATAAATAATTGTTTAAACAATGTTTAACAACAATTTGTTGTCATGTGATGTGGATGCAATTGCACATGAATACTGGCTTATTAGTTATGAACAATCCTTTTTTTGTAACTATTGTGAATGATCCGAATGTGACGAAATATTTGTAACTATTCTTTATTTAAATATTGATTTAAAATATTAATTTTGTCTGGGAAGTGATCATGTTGAGTCAAAACAAATCTGTAAAGCTTAGTTATGCTGTAGTTTTGACGGGAATAGCCTTCATCAGCTGATGGGAAAGCAGACAGTAGAGGTAAAGTGAAGACTGGGACTTTTTCAAGTGAAGAGCTCAAGGGAACGATTCTGGACAATTTTACATTAGTTCTGGAAGGAGGCAGGCGGTAACAAGTGGTATTCGATCATGGAGGAGTTTGATTCTGATGGGACTTTATATTTTGAAAGGTCTAAATGTGCTCCAGAGTACAACTTTAATTCTTTCTGCCTGTATCACAGAACTGAGAATAGACAGAATATGAGTTACTATTATTTATTCTGAAAAGGAAAGTTGCCACTCACCATACAGCAGAAAGGTGAGTTGCAGATAGGCACAACAAAAAGACTATGTCAAAAGCCTTCATCACACACACACACACACACACACACACACACACACACACACACACACACACTCTGCAGTCTCCGGCAACTGAACCCCACACTCAGTGGTGTGTGTGTGTGTGTGTGTGTGTGTGTGTGTGTGTGTGTGTGTGTTTGTTTGGGGGGGGGGGGGGCTATTTTTGACAAAGTCCTCACTGGCCGAAAGCTTTATATGTGACAGTCTTTTTTTTGTGCCTATCTGCGACTCAGCACCTCCGCTATATGGTGAGTGGCAACTTTCCTTTTCATACTATTGTTACATTCCATCCTGGATTATCCATTACTATTATTTGTATCATGTGCCTCAATTTGTGAATCATCATCTTGAACTCTGAACTATTTTGAACTGATGAATATTTCGTGTACTGTGATTATGAAATGGACTTAGTTTTCACATATCTTTTTTAACTATCTAGTTTGTGGATTTTGCTACCATTCTCGTAATGTTCTCAATGTAACTTAACTGCAGTTTAGAAGAGAGTTTCTGTCTATATTATATTTAATTATTGCACAGGCATTTTCCATTTATTTGGGATATCCTTTCTTGAATAAACATTTCTCAATATAATTTTCCATCGTCTACATCAATTACAGATGTTAGAACAGAACCCTCTTTTTTTATATTTCTGTGTTAATTCACAATTCTAGCGAATGCATAGAATATTTAACTGCAGGACCACAACTACTGGTTATTATTTCCAGCGAATTAGCTGTGAGACATGAAAGCAGATGTGCACAGCTCATCCTATGACTACATCAAGCTATTCTTTTAAACAGAGTCATGTATACCTAAAGTACGCACAATCGCAGGTAAAAAAGCAACTGGTTTGCTTGATGGGATACTGTGTGGAAGAGCAACTCAGCAGGACTAACCATTAGGCACCATCACAAACATTTCCTGTTGCTTTTTTTCTGAGTGACATAATTAATGGAATATGATCACTAAATATCACACCAATCATAAGTTTTTATAATTTTTGGGTTGGGAAAAAAGACCCGATTATAAAACTTAATACAACTACCTGTATTCATTAAGATTTCACATTTCACAAAGAAAATGGTATCCGATTTAACTGAAACAACAGACAATTCACAATACATATTTAACAGGCACGCAGCCTCAATGGGAAAAGATCAGCATTTCTTATGAGAGATGTACTTTTGACACTAGTTTAGAATTTTAGAGCCTTATTAGAAAGTCAAGTGGAATGGACTGTAGTTGGATACTCACACAATATCAAGGTAACTGCTGTCAAGCGCAATGGCATTTTTCCATAAAAATGCACGCAACATCTCCAGTCTGATGCAGTGCTCCTTATAATCACTGAGTGAAACATTTTGCAGCATGTCTCCATTTGCACCAATGCCAAATGCCTTTTCCACTAGTCTCCAACTATGTAAGGCCAACAGAGAGTAATGTGGCAGACAAGAAGTCATCTGAGAAGAGTGGAACACAATCAAACTTCAACAATTAATCATTTCGAAAGTGTCATTATTCAAATTAATACGAAATAAACTGAAATGGAAATTAGACAGTATAACTGTTCATTGCATGATATGCCACTTGGTGACCTGGACAACTTCACATAAAATGCTATGACTCTTAGGTTGCTTTTCACCTTTAACAAGAACAAAAAATACTATATTAAATCTGTTTAGATCCACAACAACACAGTCCAAATCTCGATTATGTGAATATCCTGATATACTTTAAAATATGTAAGAAACATCTATTTTGTTACCCCATTCTCAGCAATTTAGTGAAAGTTCTCAAAGTAGAATAATCTTCACTTCGACATTACTTCTGATATTTAATGTTTGGGTTTGGCAAATGCCTGGAAAACATTACCTGCCATCAAGTGTAGTGCCAACAGTGAAGTACGGGGGCACAGGGGGTGGGGGTGGCCTTTTGGTCTGGGGGTACTTTTTGTTGTTGTAATGTGGAAGGATATGAACACATTTTAATGTACAATAGAGGAACAGTTTGAACACGATCACCGACTGTATCAGGATTACAATACATCCTTTCATAAATCAATATTTGTAAGGCAATGGTTTGTGGACAGTAACATTCCTGAAATGGACCAGCCTGCCCAGAGTCTCACAAACCAAACACCTGATGACTTAGAATGCTGACTTTGCACTACATCCTAGTATCCAACGCCATTGACTTCTCTGGGTTCGGTTCTTGAGGAAGAACAGGCTGCCACTTCTCCACAGACATTCAGACATCTCACTGAAAGGTCTCCAGCAGAGTTCAAGCTGCCATAAAGATGAAGGGGTGGGCACACCCCATAATAATGTCCACTACTGGTTTCCTGCATACTTTTGATCAAATGATGTTTGCTGAGCACAGTTCATAATTTTGTGTCCCGAGGTGATGTAAGCATTATAAACATTGTTTTTATATGGCATACTCAACAATTTTGTTAATAATCTTCTACGGGAGCCACTCACCCGCCTTTGGTCTGGAGTTGGAAGAGCCAGAAGTAACCTCCAGAAACGGCACTTCCTTGTGGATACAACCAACTGTGACAGAGGAGGACAACACACCACAGAACACCCACTGGTCTGCCAACTATGTCCCATATGCTGCTCTTCTGCTCGAGACTCCGAGTGCAACTGATGTTGCAAGATTTTGAGCAATAGTAGTGTAGCTTAATAATTTTTTCTCTCTTTTTTCCTTTAATGGTAATTATCGTGTGTTGCATTTGCTTCCGACTTGAATAAATAAATGTTCTCTGAAGAGTCACTTAACAGGTGCGTCCACAAGTGATGGTACACGAGCAAAAAATTAGAAGTGCATGTGAGGTTCTTGCAGCAATCAGACTGCCCACGAATGTGAGTGGGTGGTCGACTGCCGACATCCCTCACGACTGAATGCCTTCACTAAAAACTGTGCAAGACCTACCTCGACGCAACACGACACGACACTGTGACCGATCGCGATAACTCCGGTTTTTAAGGTGCTCAGCAGCACAGTTATTAGTGGACGGGAGGTCAAAGGAGAGGATAGCAAAGTTCTTAGTCTCGCTAATGTGCCTTTCGATGACTTGGAGCCACTAGTATGTGGTCAGTTGTTACCTTTGCTCCTTAAATAATTGAAATCTTTAAAACTGATAACATACAACCTTCGTTGAAAGCACATTCACTCACCCTACACTCCACTGTGGCATGCAAGTTAACTCTGTTGCATATAGAAACTAACACTGTGAGATGTCTACATTTTAAGAAGGTACACCTAAAAACAAAGATGATGTGACTTACCAAATGAAAGTGCTGGCAGGTCGACAGACACACATACGAACACAAACATACACACAAAATTCAAGCTTTCGCAACAAACTGTTGCCTCATCAGGAAAGAGGGAAGGAGAGGGAAAGACGAAAGATGTGGGTTTTAAGGGAGAGGGTAAGGAGTCATTCCAGTCCCGGGAGCGGAAAGACTTACTTTAGGGGGAAAAAAGGACGGGTATACACTCGCACACACACACATATCCATCCACACATATACAGACACAAGCAGATAACATGAAAGCTGATGTAATGTGGCTGGTTACTCATAAACATGAACAACGGATGCGTTGCCACCCTGAAAACACAGTGCATCTCCTACTTACACTTGTGTCATTGTCACCTGGTACACAGTGGTGAATGACAGACTGACTAGTTGCTGCCCAGGTATAGCAATATATATCATAGTGTGGTTCGGTGGTCAAGTGGATAACTGTCAAAATACCAAAACGAATGTCTGCAGTTCAGTTCCCAAACTGTCACAGGGTTTATTCTGACTTTTTTTTTCCTACTCTGACAATGATTTGCATAAATGTGAAAAATATCAAGCTGCACTGTGGTTCAGAGTCCACATTGTAACTGTAGTTCTAGTGAATGGGTAAGTAATTTCAAAGACTAGATGAAGGTCATACCAATTCCAACAGGACTACACCTGGTAACACACAGCAGTGTCCAAATAAACCTTCAGCTCAAAAACATCTTTACCTTAGTTCAGATATGTTGTACAACATATGGACACCACAGATGCCATACTCTGCTTGAGACAGAACCAGTGCACTACCTGGATGTGTCCTGTCCAGAGGACATTACAGTGTAACTACTCTCACAGGCTGAAGAGGGGGAATCCACAGACACGTAACTGGCTTAACTAAAGGCAGCTCCTTATTCCTCAACCTCAGACAGTTTTTTGCTCACTTTACGTGATCCTGTGACTCGACAGTAAGCTGATAACTTGTATGCGGATGGCACACTGAGATACAATATGGTGTATTTAGACATTTTCAACTGCTTCATCTGTGGCTTCACTTCCCTGAATTCCCTGTTCCCAGTAACCGTACATACCGTGAGGTGCTATTGCAAATGAGGCAGAATATGAATGCTGGTGTAGCAAGGTGACTACAACTGATTTCATTAACACAGGTGTACTGAACTGTTGTATTTCGTGAGCATTTTGAAATCTGTGCTGTTTTTGTGAACACTTTGAAATTATTTCCACTATATAAATATTAAATCTATTTCCACTATACAAATCTTAATTTTCTGGGACAAAAATTATTTTTCACACATTTTGGAATAAAAGTTGGGCAATTCATACCTTACTGGTGTCTGCTTCTAAATCCACCACCTCTACTAAACTCTCTGCAGACTTTACAGTAGTATTATTACATGCCAGGGACTTCACCAGGTGTGCTAACTGCCATCTGATCATCTCAGGTACTGTTCCATCCTGTAGTAAGAAAAAACCATTGCATTAAGAAAGCAAGAAAAGATTATCAAAAGATTTTATACAAGTCTCATGTCATTTACTGAGAGTCCATTTGCAGAGAATGACTAAATAATTTTCTGAAAGACATTATTTACAATTTCTTCAGTTAATTCTTGTTTGCTGGGTGTGATTACTTTTTGCTAATGATACATGTGTGGTAATCGCATGCAACAAACAATAATTAGCTGAGGAAATTGTAAACAATGCCTTTCAGAAAATTATTAAGTGGTTCTCTGCAAAGGGACTCTCACTAAATTTTGAGAAAACACAACATATACAGTTCTGTGCAGTAAATGGCACAACAATATTGCTAAATATAGACTTTGATCAGAAATCTGTTGACAAGGTAGAATATTCAAAATTTCTGGGTGTGTGCACTGGTGAGAAATTGGAAACACGCTGATGATCTGCTGAAACGTTTGAGTTTAGCTTCTTATGATATTAGGGTTATTACAAATTTTGGTGATAAACACGTAAGTAAATTAGCATACTATGCCCACTTTCATTCAAACTGCATCACATTTTGAGGTAATTCATCATTAAGAGAAAAAGCATTCATTGCACAAAAGCATGCAATCATAATAACAGCCAGAGCCTACCCAAGATCACCTTGCAGATGTTTATTGAAGGAACTAGGGATATCCGCAGTACCTTCACAATATTCACCTATGAAATTTGTTATTAATAACCCATCCCAGTTCAAAAATAACAGCAAAGTGTATAGTTACAACACTAGTAGAAAGGATGATCTTCACTATTCTAGTTTAAATCTGACTTTGGCACACAAAGTGGAGAATTAACTTCCACTAAAGCCCTTGTTCATTTACCAAATAGTCAACCAGCATTTAAAAACAAATTAAAATAATTTCTGAATGACAACTCCTCCTAATCAATAGACGAATTTTTAGATATGAAGCATTAACTGTAAAGAAAAAAAGTAATAATTTTATATCTTGTGAAGAAACCTTATGCTAAACTGACATGTTTCACATCATTGTGAAATTTCATTTCCATGAGCTATGGAACAAGTATAATGTTATGTCCATAACAAATCATTAACTTAACACTTTTAAGGAAAATATGAAGATTTCTTAGCCACACAATGAATGTATGTTTTAGGTCATAAATGCACTCAAATTTCAGCATAGACACTTTTTAGACACACTATCTAACATGTTTCCAGCAAATAGACCTCACCACACAAGTGTAATTCTGGGATATCTGCAATATATGCATTTACGACTGTCATAACCACTTCATAAAATACAGTACATCCAATTTCCAACACACTACTGTATTCTCAGTGACATTTAGCTTTCTAGCAACTGCAGCACAGTTGGTGAAGCAGATGACACCAGATTTCTGTGACAGAGGGTAGATGGAACACTCATATCTACATCTATGCAACACACATCACCTCATGGAGTGTGGCGAAGGACACTTCTTGTACCAATATCAATTTTACCCCTTGCTTGATCCACTTGCACGTGGTTCATGGCAAGGACAACTGAGAGTAACACTACAAGTCAGCTCTGATTTGTCTGATATTCTCATCAAGGTCATTTCATGAGAGGTATTTGGGAGAGGAAACCAACAATGGAAAATCCAGGATGGAATTAACAATATTATGAAAAGGATGGTTGCTACACACCGTATAGTGGAGATGCTAAGCTGTGGAGGGGCACAACAAAAAGACTGTCAGAAAGTGATCTTTCAGCCAATGAGGCCTTCATTGGAGATGAAAACACACACACACACACACACACACACACACACACAGTCTCTGGCAGCTGAACAGTATGGCTTCATGTCAATTAAACTCTTCTCAGATTAATTGAGGGGGGTGTATGGGACTAAATGGGAAGGTCATCAGTCCCGCAATTCCGAAGTTACTCACGGAAGAGCGAGGGTCCACTAAAAGTGGACAGATCTAGGCAGAGGCGTCAAACTATAAAACGAGAAAGTTAAAATACACACAGTAGAAGGCATAAAAGGGTAGACTAAACCTAAGAACTGGAAAAACAGAGGGGTGAAATAGTGGTCTTTCCATGGGGGAGTGGTCATGGGTCCCAGACCGACAAAACATGAAGAGAGATCCCAACCAAAACCTCACAGCCCTGCTCCAGGGACGAAGCAAAACCTTACATCTGAAAATAAAAACCACTTTCATGCAAGAAACTGAGGACACGTTCAACCATCCATGAGCTGTCTGCTAATATTAAAATTAAGGAATCTGGAAGACTATGCTTAGCATAAAGGGCAAAAAGAAGGGAACATTCCATCAATATGTGGGATACCGTCAATCTGGCTCCACAATCACACAGTGGGGGTGGTTCGTTATGCAGGAGAAAACATTGGGTGAGCCTGATATTACCAATATGTAGATGGTATAAAACAGTGGACTCCTTACGAGAGGAGCAGAAGGAAGAGCGCTAAACTGCAGTAGCCTCCTTGATTGTACAGAGTTTATTACTGTGAGAAGTAGCGCACCAGATGACATTCTCCTATTGGGCAAAGAGAGATCTGACGTAGAACCGCATACCCACAGCTGGAATCATGAAAGGGAATGGGGGGAAGTATTTGCTTCTCTATCCAAATGGTCAGCCAGTTCATTCTTCAGAACGCTAACATGACTTGGGGCCTAGAGAAAGACAACTAAGCAGGTGGCACGGCCAAATGCAGAGAGAAGGTCATGGATAGCAGAGACCAAAGGGTGATGAGAGTAGTTTGGGTTGATAGCCTGCTGGCTGCTCATTGAGTCAGTACAAATTAAAACACTGTGGAGGGAGGCCTGAGAAACAAAATGGAGGGCCCTGTGAATAGCTAGGAGCTCTGCTGAGAACACACTACCACGATCCCGGCAATAAATGGTGTTCTAAACCAGTAGGAGATGTGAAAGTGTGTCCTGCCTTACCTATCATCTCAGAACCATCACTATAGAAGGGGAGGGGGGCAGGGGGGGGGGGGGGGAGATACACGGGGCGCATTCCAGTGAGTGGAGACAGAGATCCCGACAGAGGGGAGTGAGACGCATTCCCACAGGCAATCCCACCCACGGGCATTATCAGGAGAGAGACTTCCCTTGTTGGCAAAGAGGACATATTACATGGGACGGTCAGGGAATTGGCGAATTGTGATTGCAAAAGAAACCAAGAGTTGGCTCCATCGTATTTGTAGAGGGGGAATCCCCGCTTCTGCAATGAGACTGTCAACAGTACTAGTGCGAAAGGCACCAATAACCAGACACACCCCGCAATGGTGAACAAGGTAAAGTAATTTCAGAGTGGAAGGAGCCACTGATCCATGAAGCTGACTACCATAATTTAGTCTGGACAAAACCAGAGCACAGTAAAGATGGAGAAGTGTGGTACAGTCTGCACCCCAAGAAGTGTGGGCCAGGTGGTGGAGAGCATTAAGCTTCAGCATGCGTGTAGTCTTCAGGTGGTGAATATGGAGCAGTCACGTAAGCTTTTTATCAAAAATATCACCCAAGAAACTGGACAGTGATACAACATCGAGGAGCTGGTCGCCCAAATAAAATTCTGGATTGGGTCGGACTGTGGGTCGATGACAAAAATGCGTAATTCGAGTTTTGGAGGGAGAAAACTGGAAGCTGTGGGAGACGGCCCTTGCAGAGGCCCGCCAGGTGGCACCCTGGAGCCGGTACTCAACAGATGTTACCGAGTGGGAGCTGCACCAGATGCAAAAATCATCGGCGTACAATACTGGGGTATCCACATGCCCAACAGAGGTTACAAACCCACTTATGGCTGATTGTTGTTTCCAGCAGTGACACTGACTCTCAGCAGATCTTCCTGCATTTTGCCACGGCCTTCTGGCATTGCAGCATCCCTAGAGACAACAGCATCCCTAAATGGCCTGGTGGAGCTTCTTAACTTTATCCACATCATTTATATATACTGTAAACAGTAACAATCCTACAACACTCCCTCCGGGTTTACTGAAAGTTAACTCTATGCTCGATGATCTTGTCCTATTAAGAGTGACACATTGAGTTCTACATGCAAGGAAATGCTGAAATTGGTCACCAGTCTGATCCACTACTGAGTAAATGTCTATTTTGTTCACTAAGTGACAGTGCAAATATCTATCAATTGCCTTCTGAGATAAAGGACACAATATCAACCTGGGCTCCATTGTCCGAGGTGCTCTGGATCTCATACAAAAATAAACCGAGCCAAGTTTTGCCAGATCTTCGTTTCCAGTATAACTATAAAGATATACGTGATCTGAGGCTTTCCCGGAGCATATGCTGCTTCTGAGGTTCTTGGCTGTACAGCTGAAGCCAATCGTCAAAGGTCAATGATACTTCTGTGAATAACTGTTCCACCATCATCAGTTGGTGCTGATGGAAATATGGTTCAGCTGCATGCTGGCAGTATTTATACCTACAGAGTTCGGGCCTCGTTAGCCCGATGCTGTGCTCGGTGGTGTGAGGGCATGTTGCTGCAACTTTGTGTGTGTGTGTGTGTGTGTGTGTGTGTGTGTGTGTGTGTGTGTGTGTGTGTGCGCGCGCGCGTGTGTGTGTGTGAGGGGGTGGGGGGTGGTGCCTTCGATTGACTTCCTCCCACCGGGCTGTCACATCTTGTGCCCGGATGTCACGTTCTGCTTTGGTAGAGCTTAGTATTGGCTCCCATGTCTTGCTAAATTGGACACCAATGTCCCTATTGATTAAATTATCAGTCACACTGATTTCAATTGTTTCTTTGAAAATGGAGTCCAAAAATTTATCAGTGGTAACCAAGACTTTTGCTTGCTGTAAATTAATTTTATGTCCATTTCCAATGCAATGTTCTGTTATTGCACACTTTCTGTGGCGTGTTCTGTACATCAATCTTCAATTGCGCAGATTGTGTATCAGCTATCAGGTGTACTGCATTCACACGGAACTTGGTACATCCCCACTTTTTGAGACCCAGATTAGATTAGATTAGATTCAGTTTTTGTTCCACAGACCCAAAAATGAGATGAATCTTATGGCTGTGGAACAAGTCAGAAAATTTAAAACTAATAACATAAAACATTTGAATATAATACTTACTACCCTGATCATTTGCCAGGAGATTGTCAAAATATCTGAATACATTACAGTGAAGTGGAACGGCTAACATTTACAGAATTAATAACTGTCACAATGAAACATAGTTATGCACTTTTAAGAAATTTATCATACACAAAATACCTAATATTAACTGTTATGGCCACATGCTGTCAAAACTGAAATCTAATAGACATTTTTATTTCAGCTGGCCTGACAGTCTCTGTTAAATGGTTCAAATGGCTCTAAGTACTATGGGACTTAACATCTGAGGTCATCAGTCTCCTAGAACTTAGAACTACTTAAACCTAAATAACCTTCAGACATCACACACATCCATGCCCGAGGAAGGATTCGAACCTGCAACTGTAGCAGCAGCGTGGGTCCAGACTAAAGCGCCTAGAACCACTCGGCCACACCGACTGGCAGACTCTGTTAAGATATTCATCTATAGAGTAGGAGATGCCTATCAAAAATCTTTCAAACTCTGAACACTGATCTATATGAAACCAAGTTTTTAGTAGTTGCTGGCAATTTATTAAAAGTGTGTGTTCCTGAGTACTGGACCATTTTTGGACCAAGTTAAGTGATTATCTCTTATTCCTAGCATTGATACTATGTATTGAGCTATTGGTTGGAAATAGAGACATATTATTTCCAACAAATTTCGTTAAGTAATAAATATACTGAGGAGCAATGCTCAAAATACAAAGTGCCGTGAACAGGTTCCTACATGATGTTCTTAAATTCACACCACAAATGAGTCTTATTACATGCATTTGCATGCTAAAAACTTTTGTTCAGTTTGACGAGTTACCCCAGAATATGATACCATAAGACACAACAGAACAAAAGGAAACAAAGTATGCAATTTTTTAATATATTTATATCTCCTACATCTGACATCATTCTCACTACAAATACAGACTTGTTTAGGCACTTCAGCAATTCTATGGTATGTTCTTCCCAACTGAATTTATTACCGAGTTGTAATCTCAGAAATTTATCACTGTCAACTTCTTCAATCTGCATTTCTTCATATGTTACACACATACTGGAAGAAAATCTCTTAAAGGCTCTGAACTGCGTCTTTTCAAACTTTAATGACTGTGAATTAGCTTCAAACCATTTATTAGTGTTAAGTGAAAATTTGATTAGCAGCCATTTCTAAATCTGTGTTTAACTTGCTACTTACTGCAATGTTTGCATCATCTGCAACCAAAACAAACTTTGCATCTCGCAATGTAACAGACAAGAGATCGTTAATGTACACAAGAAAATACAAGAGACCCAAGATGCAACCTTGAGGAACATCACATGTAATTTCCAATCAGATGAAGACTGACTGCTTACTGCACAGGTATTTCACAGCGACACCCTTTGTTTCCTGTTAGATAGGTAAGACCATTTCGCAGCATTGCCGGAGACACCATAAAATTCTAATTTACTTAAGAGAATGCTGTGGTTCACACAGTCAAAGACCATTGACAGGTCACAGAAAATGCCATTAGCCTTTAATTTGTTATCTAATTAATTAAGGACATTCTCACTGTAGGTGTAAATAGCCTCCTCTATATCGAAACCCCCAAGGAATCCAAACTGTGAACTGGTCAATATAATATTTGCAGTAAGATGCTTAAGTAGACACTGGAACACAACCTTTTCAAACATTATTGGAAAAGCCAGCAAAAGTGAAATTGGTTGATAATTTTATGGTATCTCTTTATCCCCCTTCTTGTAAAGAGACTTAAGTTTGGCATATTTTAGCCAGTCTGGAAATGTTCCGCTGATAAGAAATTGAGTACACAAATAACTTAAAATAGAACTCAACTTGCATGAGGATGCTTTGATTAATTTTGTTGATATGTTATCATAACCTCTAGAATACTTTGATTTTAAGGATTTGATGATGGATGCTACTTCATTGGGAGACACGAGTATCATTTTCATTTCACTGAAGTTATTTATAAGACTGGTCTCAGATATTCCATTGTACTGTTTACTGAACCCGATAACCCGCAGCTATCAGTAACAGAAAGAAAGTAGTTGTTTAAGTGGTTTGCAACACAACATGAACTTGTTACCAATGTCTCATTTATTAACTATGTGCCTTTACAACCCTCCTTCAAAACAGAAATGGTCTGCATTTTTTCCAATCGTTTAGTACCTTTTGTTGCTACAGGAACCTACAACAAACTGCAGGTACAAGATGAAAAAGTTCCTTCACATAATCTGTGTAGAATCTCTGATGTCTTTCTATTGTTGAGCAAATTTTTGTTGATTTTGTATTCCACAATCACTTGTCTCAGTATCTTCCAATTTGGAAAATGTGATGGTTGAAACTAGGAAGAAATTATAAAATTTAGCAGCAAAACTGTTTTGACTGCTGTTTAGTTTCTGGTGTGGAGGATTCCTATCCAGAGTAACATATTGGTACATAAAATTTTAAAATAATTCAAACATTATGATGAAATTTATTTCCATATTTGCCCCCTCCCCCTCCACGCCCCTCCTTTCTTGAATGGGAGGGGGGCCAGCAATTAACAAATCTGGCACCCACCTAGCTATTACTTTTCATGTGAAATGCACTGAACTGAATATGCCAATGGTATTGCCAGCTATTTAATAAACCATCAATTATCAGTTGTGTAATACCACATAAAGCACTCTCATGATATCAAGGTTTTCAGTGCGTCACATATTGCAGCTCTGAAGAAGGCCTTTCGTCTGCAAGTTTAAATGTTTCATTATGCCTGTCTTTGGCTCGATGCCACCTCTATACACCTGAGGATCAATCTATCATTTTCATAATATTATTGTTATTCCATCCTGAAATTTCCATTGTTTGAGCTATATTTAAGTGTGATGACATAAACAGAACTGCCTAAACCAAACCTATACCATGTACAAAATGCACGGTTTGTGAAACGGCCAAAGCCCTTGTGAAAATGGGCAAAGCCCAAAACTAGGGTATCAATAAATAATTAGCACCTTTGGTGTTAAACATTCAAAAATTTCTTTTCTTCACTCTCATGATGTTTTTAGACATTCTTTAGATGGACTATCTACAATGGGTATTATATGTTTGAATTTAGCTACCATTTCTTAACTGCTGGAAGCACAGGATCAGAGCTCTTTTAAACATTTACTACCTCTGGATGAATTTCTGTTGGTAATAAAACATCCTAAAACATAAACTTCATAAAAGTATTTTATTCCAGTTTCTATATTTGAAAAAAAATACACATATTATGAGTAATATGAAGAAAAAATAAACAAAACTATTTCGTTGGCCAAGTTGACAACTGGCTTACATATGCAACGTATAAAAAAAATCTCTTTGTCTTTTTAATGGCAATAAATGTTTTAATCTTCATGGTAAGAACCACTAACTTGAAATCATTCTGTTTAAAATTAAAAGACGAATTTGAATATGTAGCTGAATCTCGAGCTTCCAGAATTTTCTAAAATTGCTTCATCAGGGCTGTCTGTGACTCAACATCTCCACTATATGATGAGCAGCAATCTATCTTTTTTATGATATTTGACACCTTTAAAATGTGAATTTATTCTATACAACACTTAGCCTTCTATTTTATTACCAATCAAGATGCAAATGAATGTGCTTATGTGGATAAGGCATACAGTGGGAAAATACCTGTAATTCCATTTACCTGTAACTTCGTGTGCTTTGCTGTCTGGTAGATTGCTGCGAGCTTCAGGGGGGTGCTGGGCAACCGAGAGAAAAATTTAGCAGCTTCATCGACCACCTTGCTGTCCTCCTCTGACTTTTTGTCTGGGTTCTGCAACAACACAGCAAGAGCTGCCATCCCCAAGCGAAGCGACAGTACTTCCATTACTGGCCACAATTCTGAAGGTACAGTAGTTGCTTCACATTCTCCTTCAAATGCTGCATCACTTGTATGATGATCATCTTCATCTTCATCTTCGGCTGAGAAGCTTCTGATAGCATCATCTGACAAACGTGTAACTGTGAATGCGAAAGATTACATTTCAGATGTTGGTGTAGAGTTCAGTTTCATTAATTCTAGTAAGTATAAAATGGAGTCATAGGGCATGTTTCCAAAAATAATTTTTACTATAAGAAAGAAAAGAGTGACTAATCTGATTTTAAACCTTCATTTCCTCTTTTCATCAGAGTGATACTTCTAACACATTTTGTCAAATCTACTCATGTTAGCAAACATAATGGCTATGTACCAGCTATTTATAAACAAGAGAAGAAGTAGTAACACGTTTAAGATCAGCTAATGGCTGTGTCGAATGGACGTGAATGTCTTACAATGAATGTTCTTATTGTGGAACATCAAGGAACATATTTGAGGGGCAAACAGTAAATCATGCACCGCACATACATGCTGATGCTAACTTGCTAAAACATTCAACGTACAGTAAGCGGACAGAACTGCTGACAACAATGCATTGTCTCTGGAGCAATCACTTCAGAACTGATACTGCAATGAGTGTGCTGGTGCTTACAAAACGTGTATTTTCATTAATATTAATCTGTTTCTGACAAACACAATGTCACTTACAAGCTCTTGTTACAGGCATTGACTTTAACTGGGCAGAGCACCATACATTATATTAATGAATTATGAATAACTTACATCATTGCAAGAATTCAGATCTGCCTGTTACGCAAACAATAAAGTGATGAATAATTTACATTGTACTTGTGAGAAACATTCTGCTGTCAATTTGTGACATCAGAGGCTAGGGTTGGGGTTGGTTTGGAGGAAGAGACCAAACAGCGCGGTCATCGGTCTCACTGGATTAGGGAAGGACGGAGAAGGAATTCGGCCGTGCCATTTCAAAGGAACCATCCTAGCATTTGCCTGGAGTGCTTTAGGGAAATCACGGAAAACCTAAATCAGGTTGGCTGGACACAGGATTGAAACGTCGTCCTACCGAATGCGAGTCCAGTGTGCTAGCCACTGCGCCACCTCGCTCGGTAGAGGCTAGGGAGATGAGTGTATAGAAGAACAGGAACCCAGGAGTGCAGTTAGCTGTGGCCAGCGGGCAGTTAGCATTGGAAACCATTGTGGCCAGTTGTGTGGTAAGAACAATTTGGCCGTTCAGTTTGGTGGGAGTGTGTCGAGTTTTGTGTGGCAGCCAGCACACGTTGAATAGCATCTCTAATGGCAGATTGGCTGTACTAATGAAACGCACAGAAGTTAGAGAGATATTTAATATCACTGATAATGTGAGTTATGCTGAGACTGCAGATAGTTCCAAAAATGAACTTAAATTATTAAATTCTAGGGGAATTATTAGTAGTTCATTAAGTAATTCGTGTTAGACGGATAAGTGAACTAGTTTCAATCTACAATAGAGGAGTGTCTGCTATGATACCCTTCAAGTTCCTTTGTTTCAAAGGAGACCACAATTAGACTGGCCTTTAATTTAACACAGTAAACTCTCATTGAAACATAGATGATCCCATGTGTCACCTAAATCAGTTTTTTTGAACTAGTTCACATCTGTTGAAACTTCAGAGACTTCCAGCAAAACAACGCAGAACAAAACTTATAGGGCGCAGATAATTAAGGCCATGTGCAAATACTCCTATGAGGCACAATATCCACAAACCTGGAGAGACTATTTCTACAATATTATGTTTATCAAGGACAGCCCCCAAGGGTCTGGGGGATTATTTTTAATACTTCTCAAGAGTGCTGGAAGCACAGAACTCAGCTGCATTAGTTGGCTGCTATGGGTGTGTATACAGGTGCTGCTATGCCCTTGCCTAAGGTGCTGTGGACATGTAAACATACCCCATTTTGATTTCCCTACAGAGCTATGGAGCCGCCGACCTCTCACTGTTGCAAGAATCTTACTTCTGTGTCCAGGAGAATGAAAGTTTTGAGCATTTAGGATAGAACGATTGTGCCTCAGTGTAAGCCACCACTTGAAAAAAAAAAAGACAACCCTCACTTTAACACTTTGAAT
Organism: Schistocerca cancellata; assembly: GCF_023864275.1. Taxonomy (NCBI): domain Eukaryota; kingdom Metazoa; phylum Arthropoda; class Insecta; order Orthoptera; family Acrididae; genus Schistocerca; species Schistocerca cancellata. The sequence goes on along the minus strand of NC_064634.1, from coordinate 21,428,340 downwards.
AGCTTATGAAATATGAGGATTGTCATGACCACAGAATTCACAATGCGTGAAGACAGGTACGGGCTTGTCGGACATAACCGTCCATTGGATACAAACCCCAATAACTCTAGAACAAAATCAGATAACATTCTGCTCTCAATTTCATAGAAAATTCTGATATCACTTCATTCACTGCAATGTATGAGCTAAAATTAACCATATGCAAAGCATACATAATGCATTTGTACCTCTAGGAACTCTCTAAAATTTCGAGCAATGTTTTACTTAATTTGCTGCCACACAGTATGTATGATGGATAACAAAAAGAAATTCAATTCTTCAATGCTTTATCGAATGAAGATTTCGGACTGTAATATGGGCGAAAATTAAATTTTTTCACCAAACAGTTTTTGAAAAATAAGATGATAAATATTTTGTGTCTGCCAATATGCCATCTCTCTGCACAGACACCAGAATATCTCTAATTAACAGGAGGGCCAACATACTGTCTAAAGCTTGGAACATGAAGTGCTGGAAGAAAACTTTCAGAGCACTAAGCAGCTACTGCTAATACTAGGACGATGTTATGTTACTTTCACATGTGTCTATTGGTCAAGCACTGACCTCTCTCAAAATTTTGAGTTGTCTCAAGTGACTTTTCACTTTGATACATCTAATACCAATAGACACAAATATATTTAAAGGAATTCTCAATCTTACAGACTGATCAGCTTGAAGAATGGCACTAATAACTGTTACATCTTGCTTCCAAATATTTAAAAAATGCTTGTATTTTGAACTATCTAGAAAAATACAATGTTTGTCTATGAATAAAAGCAAAACAATATTTTACAAGCAGGTTCCAGTAAATCATTTTGTAAACACATTGACTTAGTGACTGTCCATCCTGATACACGTTACTACTCCCACAGCACTTCTGGTAGCACTTTTAAGAGTGTTTGGAGCTCATAGCAGCAGGGTGCATGAGAGCTCATGATGGGCATTCTTGAACTTTCTTTTGTGTCCGACTATGGTAAAATTAAGTAGATGACAGAAAGTGCTACTTGAATGCATGACCAGCATTTTCTTTTTCAAAAATATGTCCTGTGTTATTGAACAAACACAAAAATGTTTACTGTTGTATGAAAAGCAGAAGTGTTACAATCTCCCACACCTCACTGAATTGCAGTGAACATTTTTCCTTAAGTAATTACCTTCTGCAGAACTGCAATCTGACCATAACATGCGATATGCCTCAATAAGATTTTCTCGTGTTTTTACACCTGATGGTTTTGTTAAGAATGCTTTAATCCACTCTGCACCAAATTGCTTCTGTGCTTCTCTTTCGTGCTCTTGCCAGCAGCTAAGTATCGCACATGTCCTGGAGAAGAGAAATTCATGTAATCAGTATGTTTCAAAATGACGCTAAACAATGTATACAACTAAAATAAGACTAGACAGATGAGGGGTGAGGGTCAAGTTTAATTTAATACTTACACCAATATTTGTCATTGAAACTATTGGTGTGACACATTAAAAAAGAGATTCTGATCTCTAATCTAAACTGTAAGAACTAGTACTTAATTGTGCTCTTTCAGTCATAAAGAAATTAGATATTGGTGACTATACTAAAAAGTTATTTCCATGTATTAATGGAGGAAAAGGCCTTTGTCACTGATGATAAGATAAAGATTACATTAAAGAAGAATGTACAAACACAAGCTATCTCATAATGTTGCTCAACATAGCATACCAAATTATCTATGTACATCTGTAAGAAACTGAGGCTAAAAAGGAGGAGGAGGATTAGTATTTTGACATTCCTTCAAAGACAAAGTCATTAGAGACAAAATTAATGAAGGTGTTGAGCAACTGACAGGCACATATGAGGGCAACACCGAAAATCTTTAGAAAATCAAACAAGAATCAGTTTTAAACAAATACATAGATGATTTGATTGTTTTTCAAAGTATTCCCCTTTAGCACCAATATATTTTGCATTTTACGCCATTATTTCTGAGGGACTTCAAAATCAAGGTTTCTACAATGTTCCATTTTTTTCATCTGCTGATGAAAAAGTAACGTCGTTGGTTTTGTTACATATGACAATGTTTTGTCATGATGGAAAATTATTTTTTCTTTTGAGCATTTTTCCGCCAACTTTTTCAAAAACTTGTGTGTAAACAAACATGTGTACCAATCAGCAGTAACAGTATGTCTATCTTGTAACAATAGTAGCAATATGGCCCACTTCACAAAAAAAAGGAAAAAAAGCACCTAGCAACTATCTTCTTATCGGCACTGAATTCATCGGACTTTTGTGGCCTTAGTTCTGTTCAAAATATCTACTGAGGTGACACTCTTCTTTTCAGGATCACAACAATAAATCCAAAATTCATCACCTGTGGCAATATTCCAAACCAATTTGAAGTGGCCCCTTGGAATTTTTCCAGAGTTTTTTGCTCTAATCAATGCATTTTCATTTTACATGGAATCCATCCACAACAAAGTTTACTCATGTCCAATTGTCAGTGTAAAATGTTTTGGAATTTGGCTCGTACAAATGTCGAGTGTCAACCCCCCCCCCCCCCCCCCCAAAAAAAAGTTGCTCTTCTTCAAGCACTGTTCAAATAGCAATACATACATATATAAATTGTCAGTTTATCTTCTTCAAGCACTATTCAGACAGCAGTAATATTTTTATTAGTAACAGCATCCTTTGATGTCCTTCACAAAATTCATCACTAAAAAATCCAATCTCTCTTGAATTCAATACACCAGTTATTGTTGCCTTACATGGTGCTTCTCTGTCAAATGATTTTCTAAGCCAATCTTCAAATTGTTTAGGTGCTAATGATGATTTAAAATCGTGATTATCTACACCAGTTGAAAATGTTAAAATTTTTACTTGCTTTACTTCAAGATCTAATAAAATCGGTAATGTTTTTTACAGAAGGCTGTGGATTGCTGTGTTATAAAGATCATGTCCAGAAGAGGATGGGCACCAGGTCAAGGAAGATGAAACAAAGTTTGAGAGACAAGAAAAATGGGAAAACCATAAGAGGCAGGCTGCCAGACAAAATGATTGATGAACTACAGCAGCATTATGGAAAGGCCATTAGAAATAATACTGAGGATTTGTTGAAAATGAAGCAGGCAGTATGGGCTACCTTCTTCCAAAGACTGTCAACTGATGAAAAACCAGTACACCACCTTTGCCCCCCAAGACCAGATTCATGGTGCAATTACAACAATGCCCAGTACTCAAACAGTACATACAGCCATAAACATCCCATCCCAGAAGCATTCATAGATATCATAAAACCTATTTACAGAGACCTGGCAAATCCTGAATTACTGAAGAACTGTCTTCATGGTCAGACCCAAAATCCCAATTAGTCGTTCAATAATCTTATATGGACTCGCTTACCAAAAAATGTTTTTGTTAGAATGAAGACACTAAAGTGAGGGTCAGTAATGCTGTTATTGGTTTCAATGATGGCAGCATTGGTAGGGTGAAAGTGCTACAGCATATGGGAATTAATCCTGGAGCAAACTGCATCAGAGAACTTGAACGGATGGACAAGGTTCGCATTGATGAAGCAGAGTATGCAGCACAGTTGGAGTCTAGAAAGAAGAAAAAACTTGGAAAAGGTCAAGAGGATGATATACAGCATGATGGAGGGTGTTTCTGAGTGACTAAAAATTAAAAATTAAGCACATATTAAGTGAGTTACAATCTTTTGGAACTTTAGAAGCCGTTCCTGAAAATTTACATTTTCTGTTGCATTTTTCCCTAAATCTCAGAAACCACTTTGAGCAGAGATTCAAATTTTCAGGGAGTAATAACATACATATCCTGAGTCTACCGAACTAAAAGAAGAACATAATGATATGTATAATCAAAATTATTTAGGATAATGTACAAAAAAGGACACAAAATTTTAACCGTATAATTAAAAAATTATATTTCCAAAAGCAGTGGCTGAAATGCAATTATTGTACTTCAGTAGACTCAGTACATACAATTTAATGTCCAGTAAAAGTTTCATGTCAATGGCTACAGTGGTTCCTGAAATACAGGGAAGCCAAGACATTAAATTTAACTTTGTCAGGATAGGGTGTTCCAACTCCCCTTAAATGATGATAATTAACATAGTACTAGAGTACATCATACAAACTACATTGCAATCAACTAGCAAGACATTAGAAAGTAGCTGTCAGATATAAAATAATTTTTGTATTTAGAACTCTTAAAATTTTTCAGGGTTTCCCTTGTACACAAAACTGAAATTATCACTAACCATTTGTGCTACAGCCTTTCTCAGAGGTAACAGACAAATTAAACTAAGTAACTAACGAGCTGACTAATCACTACACACAGACATATAAAAACAATGGAAACTCCAGTTGGAATAAGAACATTATAAGGAAAAGATACAGTGCTATTTACTATAAAGATGACACGTTAAGTTGCAGGCAGGCACAATTAAAAGACACTTACACATTAGATTTCAGACACAGACTTCATATTTAAAAGAGAGAGAGAGAGAGAGAGAGAGAGAGAGAGAGAGAGAGAGAGAGGGAGAGAGAGAATGGAGAAAAACACACACACACACACACACACACACACACACACACACGACCGCCACCTATAGCAGCTCGGGCCAATGTGTGCATGAGGTGTGCTGGCTTGTATGAATGAATGAATGAATGAGTGTGTGTGTGTGTGTGTGTGTGTGTGTGTTTCTCTTTTCTTTTTCTGACAAAGACTGTGGGTGCAAGATAATGTGTAAGTGTCTTTTAATTGTGCCTGTCTGCAACTTAACGCGTCACCTTTACGGTAAGTAGCAATCTATCTTTTCCTTACAATGCTGACATACACATACAGTCTCACAAACAGTTCCACTGCCCCTATAACAGATCAAGCTTTTCGACTCGAATGTGTGTGGTCAAATGATTCTACAGTTTCATGTCAGATCATCCTACTCTCATCAAGTGACTGCAGAAGGTCAGTAGCTTTGTTAACAGTTGGATTTTCTTCATATTATTCAAGAAATTTTTTACTGTCCTCATTTCAGCCAGGTGTATATTCTTTACAATAGCCTCTATTGATAAATCGTCTGGCTGGTCCTTTAATTATGCCTATAAACCGACTGCAGTTAGTGTGTTTTGGCTTTACCCATCTGATATTGTTATCTGTTTGTTTTCTGATTTCAGTCCAATTAGCTTTCTCGAAATTCCACCTCGGTTTCGGATGCAACTGCACAAGGGGTACACATATTCCAGTCTCTAGAATAATAGGTCTGTGCTGACTGTGGAGGAAATCTTTAAGTATTGAGCGGCGTATCTGGGTATGGGTGCTCTGAAGCTGAGTTGGGAAGCACAGATCAGGTGTATATCCTCTGTTCCAACATCCTAAATGAAAGGTAGGTGGATCCTTGGCATCAAAAATTACTTCCAGTTTTCGGCTTCCATCCATTCACAAAGAGTTTCACCATTACTGTCGTTTTCACAATATCCCCATAGATTATGATGGCTGTTGAAGTCGCCTAGGAATAGAGATGGATGTTGCTGAGACAGTAGAGGAGGAGTAGGCCAGTTTACTTCGGGAGGCTCGTAGACATCGATTATTGTCACACTATCAATTTTTGCTGTAATTGTGAAAATATCGTTTTCACTGCTTACATTGTTACTCATTTAGCACCACCCAAGAGGCACATGTGACTTATGGTATGTCACAGATGCGAGTAACCTTGCTCCCCCTAACTTCTTCTCAGACATTCTTTCCACTGGAAATCTCCTACCATTATTCAAGAAAAACCAGCTAATAGCAACTCTTAAACTAAACAAAGACCCAACTAAAGTAGAAAGTTACTGCCCAATAGCCCTGTTAAGCGTTACAAACTACTGAACGCCTCATCTACAACAGGATCTATGAAAGAATTAATAAACAAATACCCATAGAACAAGCTGGATTCAGGCCTGGTAGAAGCTGTAATGACAAAGTGTTTGCATTAACAACCCATATTGAAAATGGATATGAGAAGAAATGTGTAAGCATAGCCGCTTTCTCGGATCTACCCGCCGCCTACGACACTGTATGGTGAGAAGGTCTTCTCTTAAAATTTGTGAGAATCATTCAGTGTCGGAAACTCACAAACCTACTTAGCAACATGCTAAGCAACAGACTTTTCCATATTTACTCTGATAATGACAGAAGCAAAGTCTTCAAAGTAAGTGACAGACTACCTCAAGGATCTGTATTGGCCCCTCTCCTTTTCAACTTATTCATTTATGATCTGCCAGTCACAACCTCAAGGAAATTCATATATGCTGATGACACCTGTTTGGTAACCCAGAGCTCCAGTTTCACCACTGTTGAAAAAACATTAACTGCTGACATGGAAATCCTGGACGCATACTTCAGGAAATAGTGCCTCCGTCTAAACCCTCAGAAAACTGTTACTTCAGCATTCCACCTACGGAACAGACACTCTGACTATAAACCAGAAGTTAAACTCCAAGGACAAACCTTAAAGTACTGCAGCACACAGAAGTACCTCAGAATAAGACTCGATAGGTCCCTAACTTTCTGCCAACACTTCTCCAACGTGGCCGCAAAAGTGAAGACCCGTAATATCATTCAGAAGCTTGTTGGTACCTCCTGGGGTTGCAGTGCTTAAACCCTAAGATCAACTGCTTTGGCACTATCATACTCTGTTGCTGAATACTGTTGTCCAACTTGGATGAACAGTGCTCACTGTAGCAAGATAGATGTGCAACTCAACCAGACAATGCGACTTATCACAGGCTGCATAATTAGCACTCAGACTGCATGGCTACCAGTTTTAAGTAATATCCAACCTCCAGCTCTACGAAGGTCAGATGCTCTCCTGAAGATTTGGAGAAACATTCAGAAGAACCCCCAGCCACTCGTACACAGTGATATATTAATAGGAGAACATCAGTGTCTGAAGTCAAGAAAACGATCTTGGCAAACTGCGCAACATCTTGAAGCCTCCCACTTTAACATCATCAATGAAGTACGGAGAAGTCAGTGGGAAGAATCATCAGTGTTCAACGGTCATCCGGTTGAAAAGCCTTCCGTGCAAGTTCCACGTTTCACACTCCCCAGACGCCAGTGGAGAATCATCAACCGCATCCGAACAGGAGAAGGGAACTGCGGATATCTAAAGCACAAATGGGGCTGGGCAACATCTCCATATTGTGACTGTGGAGATGCCCTACAAACAATAAATCACATTGTTGGTGAATGCCTGAAACGTGCCTTCGGGGGATCAATAAATGATATCCACCACGCATCGCCTGAAGCACTGAACTGGATCAACACATTGGACTTAGAAATTAAGAACTTGTGTAATGTGTACATAATGTAGCATAACACTTTGGACATTTGATTCTGTGATGATGATGTTTGGTTTGTGGGGCGCTCAACTGCGTGGTTATCAGCGCCCGTACAATTTCCCAACCATTGCTCAGTCCAAGTTCGCCACTTTCCTGGATTATGATGAAATGATGAGGACAACACAAACACCCAGTCATCTCGAGGCAGGTGAAAATCCCTGACCCCGCCGGGAATCGAACCCGGGACCCCGTGCTCGGGAAGCGAGAACGCTACCGCGAGACCACGAGCGGCGGACTGGACATTTGATTCTGTACCTGTATTCTGCTTTTCATTCCTTACACTGTATACTCTTAAAATTATGTATTTGGTCCAAGCTCTGTATCATCATATGATAAACAAATAAATAACTGCCCCTATCCTAGAGAAAACTGGAAAAAGTGTATATTCTGACATTATGGAATGGTTATGAAAGAATAAAAAATTGATGTGAAATGTGGTGAAGTATTTTAAATGAATTACTCAATCTGATACTGAAACAAAATTTAGATTAATATTTTATTTGTTTCCTTTGTCTACTATTGCTCTCACTATGTGTGGGGCTGTCCCATTCTGGTGTCTGAGTAGTGATCTTCCCTTCCTTTTCAGCATCCCCCAGCCTAAACCTCTCCCCCCCTTAATGAAAGGTCTGCTAGTTTTGAAAGCTCGGCAGTGTGTCTCTCTCTCTCACTTTTATATGTGAGTTTTGGTAGTACCATACAGTTCACCTCCTGGTACTAAGTTCTGCCCATCAACTCAGTCTTCTAATTTGTTATGTAATTACCACACCATATACCTAGGAGAATTTTAATTATTGTAAGCACACTGCACATAACATGTCAGTACAATATTTACATGTCTACCAGCCAATTTATGGATGACTTCCATTTGGTATGTGCCATTCACTGTTGTAACACCTTATACAGTCTGTTCTACTTTTAGCAAATAAACGAGTGTATTGTAACACCTTATCCAGTTTGCTCTACTTACACACACACACACACACACACACACACACACACACCTATGCCCCCTACACAGTGCTGGATGGACTAAAAGTGCCAATGCTGTATTCTGATCAGGTGGACTGGTCATCCCCCATACAGCCCAGTCACCAGTGGACAGCTTATCTGCAATAACGAGAACTCGCTTGCCGTGTATGCTGAAGGCACCTCACGAAAGCCTTCACATACAGGCAATACATCCCCCGGCCCCTAAACCTAATCCACACACCCCAATTCTTCCCCCCCTCCCCCCGGACAAGAAGAATCAGCTGTGAAGGAGCCCCCCACCCCCACCAAATATCACCATGGACTACATCCTTCCCCATGGCTTTGATTATCTCTCAGCCTGCCCTGAAATGAGAGCTAGCCTGCCCTAGCCCTTCCTCCTGAAGTGTTCCCCCATCACCCACCAAACCTACACAACCTACTAATCCATCCCTATACTCCCACACTCCCAATCCCTTGTCACCGGGATATGATCCCTGTGGCAGACCCAGGTGCAAGACCTGCCCAATCCACTCACTCAGCACCTCCTCCTTCAGTCCAGCTACAGGCATATGCTACCCCTACAGAGACTGGAACACCTGTGAAAGTGGCGTGTGATATACCAACTCTGCTGCAAACAGCACAGCACTTTATGTCGGTATGACTACTAACTGACTGTCCAGGAGAATGAATGGACACTACCAAACTGTGGCCAAGAACCAAGCTGACCACCTAGAAGCACAACATGCTTAATTTCAATGACTGCTTAATACCCAGGCCATCTGGATCATTCCCTCCACTACAAGCTTTTCTGAGCTATGCTCCCATAATTGTCCTGGCATCAATCTGCGAAAACCCACTGTCGCTACAAACCCTACCGTATTTACTCGAATCTAAGCTGCACTTTTTTTCCAGTTTTTGTAATCCAAAAAACCGCCTGCAGCTTAGAATCGAGAGCAAAGTAATTGGAAGTTCTGAAAAATGTTGCTAGGTGCCGCAACAACTGACTTATTCCGTCAAATATGTGTAGCGCTATACAGGCATGCTTTGCAGGCACTAAGATAAATATTGGCGCCAAAACCTCTGTGTCAGTACATACATTTTAAGAAAAGGTAGAAGACGAGCTTTTTTCTCTGCCCCGATTTTCGACCACTGCATTTTCGTACATTATCCAGAGAAATAAATAGAAATTCCATATTGTTTGTCTTCGATTGCAGCAGCCTTTCAAATATTTGTAGCAACAATAATAAATTTCTTTACACAAAAATACCAACAATGCACAAGGCTTTAGGATTGTTGCACAAGTTGATTATGCTGGGGCTCATTAAGATTTAAAGCAGCGGCACCTATTGCTTCGTGGAAGTTTGTGAAGTGCTTGTTGGTGTTAGTGAACCATAATGAAGCGCTTTCATTATAGTACAAATTCAAGATGGGTGTTATTTCTTTTGGGGAACGAAGTTCTAATCGTGCTGCAAGTCTGCGATACGGGATTGATGAGAGCAACGTCAGGCGATGGCGACTGCAGAGAAACAAATTATTTGAATGTTCAAGTAGCAGAAAAGCATTTAGTGGGGCAATGTGTGGGCAATATCATGCACTAGACGTGATTTTAAATGAATTTGTTAATCAACGGTGTCAGAAATTCCTGCCTGTGAACGCCACAAGTTTAAAAATTAAGGCACACGAAATTGCTAGAGAACAAAATACCGAAAATTTTAAGACTAGTCGCGGCTGGATTGATGTGTTTATGAAGCGCTGGGGTTTTTCACTTCGGAGGCGAACTTCAGTTGTACAGAAGCTACCGAAAAAACAAAAACTTGTGGAATTTCAGCATTTCATAATCAGGCGGTGCACTGAAAAGCAATAACTTCTTGGTCAGATAGGAAATGCTGACCAAACTCCCTTATATTTTGACATGCCGTCAAATTATAAGGTTGATGCCAAAAGAAAGAAAGACAAGTGTTCTTACATTAGGGGGTGAAAAACAGCGGATGTCTGTCATGCTGGCTTGCACAGCAGATGGACGTAAATAAACCCTATTCATAGTTTTCAAGCGAAAGACTTTACCGAAATCGGAAGTGTTTCCAAAAGCTGTAATTGTACGAGCAAACGGTACTGGGTGGTTTTCGGAGGACATGATGCTGGAATAGATTAAGCATGTGTGGAATCGTCGTACCGGCGCAATGCTTGGTTTACACAGTCTGTTGGTATTAGATGCCTACGCAGGCCATACAACACCTGCAGTAAAACGAAAATTAGGGGAAAGCAAAACAGACTTGGCAGTAATTCCAGGCGGGATGATGTCAATTCTGCAACCACTTGACGTCTGTTTGAATAAACCATTTAAGGACAAGTTTAAACGCATGTACAAAGACTGGCTTTCAAAAGGCAACAGACAACTGACACCAACAGGACGTGTAAAACGCGCAAGTGTGACAATGGATTTATGATGCATGGAAGTGTGTTCCAAATCAGACTGTGCAACAAGCATTTAAAAAATGTTCGATATCCAGTGCACTAGATGGTACAGACGACGATGCTCTGTATGAAGAAATGAGCAACAAAGAATCGAGTAACAGTGGTTCGGAATCACGACTGATATTTTAAACATTTTGTATAAGATGTATTACAAACCTAATAAAATTTTGTTTTAAATTTCAGCGTTTAACTTCTAAGTTATTTTCATTCTTTTTTTTATAATGGTTGCTACTCTGCATTGCACAGGATAGAAAAGCGTGGAGAGCTGCATCAAACCAGTCTGCGGTCTAAAGACAACAACAACAACAACAACAACACACACTGCATTTGAAGTCATCACTAAAAATCTGCTACGAAAACCCAACTGGCAAGACTGTTTGTGATGCCAACTCTACATTCTGAATTATTTCCTACCTGTGACAAGAGATGGTTGCTAATAGGAACTTTTACGAATTGTGAATCACATGCAGTATTCACGTCACCATAAGAATAACACGAATGCAAACATTATGCCATGTATTCTTTCATGTTTGCTGCTATCTCATTTAAATCCTGTCTGCCTAATAAACTACGAAACTAGAGTGAGACAACTGCAAACGCGGAAGAATATACATATCATGTCATGTTTATATTCGTATTATTCTTATGCTAAATAATGATACAGTCAGAAATGAAGCACGGCAACTGACTAGATTTTTAAATCTAAGATGACTCTAATTTCTGTGCAGAATGTAATGTACTAAAGAGGCATCTGCAAACATTTTCAAACGGAGAAAAATTTTCCCTAAACTCTCGTTCAGAAGATCTTCTATCATATGCAGTCTATTAAATAGCAGTCTCTTGCCATTATTTCGCTAATGAGACAATTCCTCTCTTTTTTTTATTGTAAGCGGCGTTAGCGCACACAAAAGCAAGCCGTGCCGCGAGCAGCGACAGGTCGTAAACATTGATTATCAGAATGCAACAAACAATGCATGACAGAGTACAATAATGCATTTTCAGCTTAGAGTGACGCAAACACCTGTAACAAAGAGAACGGCACTTATCAGGTCAAAGCAAAATAAGCAATCAATTCAAACCAGACAAAGCACGTGAAAAAGGAAGGGTGCCCGTATAAATACGGACAGAGCACCCGACGCACAGCAATGGCTACCTGGTGAAGCTTAAATGCTGAGCTTACAACTCGAACCAAACTACTGTAGCTGTTATCTTCATCCATTTGACCTAAATTGTGTCTCATGTTACAATGGACCAACTTCATTTAGATTTGGAGGTGAGATCTAAAACTTTTCTCTCCCCTTGAATTTGGAGTCTCAAATTTCAGGTGCGGCTTAGATTTGGGAAAATTTTTTCCTTGATTTCGAGTCTCATTTTTCAGGTGCGGCTTAGATTCGAGTAAATACGGTAACCCTAAAATTTTCCCTTCCCAGTCCTGTCACCTCTTTCAATTCACATCTCCACATCATGTTCACGGAGTGTCATTCATTACTAGCTTCTACAATTGTGCATTACAAGCCACCCCTCCCTGTCTCATTCCTAGGCAGGAAACTGACTGCTTCCTCCGAGCTGTTGGTCGCCCACATGAAAGTCATTCTCCCTGACCCCTGCATCCCTCTCACCACTCCACCTGACACTCCCCACACCACCACCAGTCCACCTGCTGAAATGCAGCATTTCCAATGTTATTCCAGCTGGCACCATGTAGGGACATAAATGTGTGTGTGTGTGGTGGGGAGGGGGGGGGGGGGCATTTTAGCTCTCAAATATGTAACTCCAAAAGATAACAAGTTGTTTTCCCCCCATGTGCGTACTGATAACTCAACGCTTCTGCTTTTCAATGAGTGATCTCTTTTAATCCAAAAGTATTTGCGTTCTACGAGAACATTCCTACAGCATGGAATATTGGTTTATTAGAACTTCAACTCCATCTTCAGGGTTCTAAAATGTTATCATAGGTGCTAAATAACAGCATTAAGAAGTCATTATAATAGGGAGAGATACAACACTGATATGTGAATGTGAATATAATATAAATCAAATTTCACCACTATTACACACATGTTCTTAAACAACACAATTTATTTTCTTTTGAATGCTTCATTTTAGCCACACACAGTATTAACAAACTGATGTATTTGAATATTTTCTTTATTGATAGTATGCTTCCAAAGATTCTCATGAAGTAATTCTGCTCTTCAGATGTGTAAAACATATGGGGCAATCAAATGAAAATGAGACAGATGGAAAATTGTTTGCGACTGTATTCGGAACCGTGATTGTACATCTCTTCGTCCATAGCAAATCGATTGTGACAAATCACTTTCTTTGGGGTTCCAAAAATATGGAAATCACATTGGGGGGGGGGGGGGGGGGGGGGGGGGGAATTGGGACTGTATGGAGGATGTGTAAGGATTTCCCAGAAAAATGTATGCAGCAAAGTCTAAATAAATTTGGCAACACGTGGGCAGACATCATCCACCAAGATAATTATACTGTCCATCAACATTTCTGAAAGTTTGGACTTTGCAGCACTCTTTAACTTTTGAAAAGTGTTGACATGCTGCTGTGTACTAATTGTGGGGTAATTTTTCAGAAAGTCTACAATCAGCGGGCTCTTGCGGTCAGAGAAAATGGTCACCATAACTTTCCCAGGCTGCTGTGCATGTTGTTTTGACTACACTGCAGAAGTTTTTTAAATAGATTTTTTTTTTTAAATAGAGGTGGAGCCCCTCCACGCCCACACCGGCATGATGGCCAACACAAAAGGTCTACTGCCATCTCTGCATAAGGGTTAGTATTCACTAAAGTGAGGTGTCGCAGGATGTGGGTACTGCGATGTTTGCGTACGTCTGGTTAGGATTAACCATTAATACGCTGCAGAAGTTTCACTCGGAAGCCTTTAAAGATCCTCCAAACAGCCCCAATTTCTCCCTGCGAAATTTTGATATTTTTGGAGTACTGAAGAAAGAGATTCATGACCATCGATATGTTTCAGATGAAGAGGCACATGCCTCGGTACAATCATGGTTCCATGGGCAGCCGCAAACATTTTTCTGTGAGGGCACTGAACCTCTCGTCTCACAATTGGATAACTACACTAAAAGTTACTGCCAGTGCTTGATTTGCAAAAAAGTTTCTGGTACTGTGACCTTTTGGGGGACGTTTTTTTGAAATTTAGATGCCTTAAAATGTTATTTTAGTGCTTTCTTTTTGTCAGAGGTACCGGTAAGGTGTGCCGTCGCATAAAGTCACAAATCAAGCACTGGTTACTTTTGAAATAACAAACAGTTTATATTAACTCCTCCCATTTGTCCTGTTTTCATTTGACTGAGCCTGGCATATAGCTTGCATTTATTACAAAACTGCTCACTTCACTTGGTTATACGTAGTTGCCACAAAAATAAGATAAAAGTGTTTACAGCAGAATTTAGAAGCTTCTTGAAAGACTTTTTGTGTATGAAGCTGTATTTACCACCACATCCTCCCCTGTCTCTCTGCCCACATCATTGCCCCCCCCCCTCCCCCCTATATGTTCATCTCCTCCTCCACACTCCCCACCTCCTCTCTTTGTACACCTCCTCCCCCACCTGCTTGGTCATGCCCATCAGCATGTCTCCCCCCCCCCCCCTACCATGCCCCATCTCCTCTTTGCTGCTCTCTCTGCCACATTTTATTCAATTCCATTTGTGATTAGCTAATTTTGCCCTAGTACGTGTTATCGAGCAAGCTAGCAGTTATGGCTACCTTCAGGCAGACCAGAAATAATACACCAATTATATAAGTATTAAAAAAAGGCCCAATTTAATTACATCACACAAAAACTACAGTACACGCTTACAACAATTCATGATCAAAATACAGTAGTATGGGAAGAACAGCATGTAATGGCATCTCAAATAAGACTGTGCACAACCTGCATATTTAACATATTGTTGTTGTTGTTGTGGTGGTATTCAGTCCAGAGACTGGTTTGATGCAGCTCTCCATGCTACTCTATCCTGTGCAAGCTTCTTCATCTCCCAGTACCTACTGCAACCTAAATCATCCTGAATCTACTTAGTGTATTCATCTCTTGGTCTCCCTCTATGATTTTTACCCTCCACACTGCCATCCAATACTAAATTGCTGATCCTTTGATCCCTCCTTCTAGTCATGTTGTGCCACAAATTTCTCTTCTCCCTAATTCTATACCTCTTCATTAGTTATGTGATCTACCCATCTACTCTTCAGCATTCTTCTGTAGCACCACATTTCAAAAGCTTCTATTCTGTTCTTGCCCAAACTATTTATCGTCCACATTTCACTTCCACACATAGCTACATTCCATACAAATACTTCCAGAAACAACTTCCTGACACTTAAATCTATACCCCATGTTAACAAATTTCTCTTCTTCAGAAACGCTTTCCTTGCCATTGCCAGTCTACATTTTATATCCTCTCTACTTCGACAATCATCAGTTATTTTGCTCCCCAAATAGCAAAATTCATCTACTACTTTAAGTGTCTCATTTTCTAATCTAATTCCCTCAGCATCATCCAACTTAATTTGACTACATTTCATTATCTTCGTTTTGCTTTTGTTGATGTTTATCTTATATCCTCCTTTCAAGACACTGTCCATTCCGTTCAACTGCTCTTCCAAGTCCTTTGCTGTCTCTGACAGAATTACAATGTCATCGGCAAACCTCAAAGTTTTTATTTCTTCTCCATGGATTTTAATTCCTACTCCAAATTTTTCTTTGTTTACTTTACTGCTTGCTCAATATACAGATTGAATAACATCGGGGACAGGCTACAACCCTGTCTCACTCCCTTCCCAACCACTGCTTCCCTTCCACGTCCCTCGACTCTTATAACTGCCATCTGGTTTCTGTACAAATTGTAAATAGCCTTTCACTCCCTGTATTTTGCCCCTGCCACCTTCAGAATTTGAAAAAGAGTATTCCAGTCAACATTGTCAAAAGTTGTCTCTAATTCTACAAGTGCTAGAAACATAGGTTTGCCTTTCCTTAATCTTTCTTCTAAGATAAGTCGTAGTGTCAGTATTGCTTCATGTGTTCCACCATTTCTATGGAATCCAAACTGATCTTCCCTGAGGTCGGCTTCTACCAGTTTTTCCATTCGTCTGTAAAGAATTTGCATTAATATTTTGCAGCCATGAATTATTAAACTGATAGTTTGGTAATTTTCACATCTGTCAACACTTGCTTTCTTTGGGATTGTAATTATTATATTCTTCTTTAAGTATGTGGGTATTTCGCCTGTCTCATACATCTTGCTCACAAGATGGTAGAGTTTTGTCAGGGCTGGCTCCCCAAGGCTGTCAGTAGTTCTAATGGAATGTTGTCTACTCCCGGGGTCTTGTTTCGACTTAGGTCTTTCAGTGCTCTGTCAAATTATTCACACAGTATCATAACTCCCATTTCATCTTCATCTACATCCTCTTCCATTTCCGTAATACTGTCCTCAAGTACATCGCCCTTGTATAGATCCTCTATATACTCCTTCCACCTTTCTGCTTTCTCTGGTTAGATCTGGGTTTCCATCTGAACACTTGATATTCATGCAAGTGGTTCTCTTTTCTCCAAAGGTCTCTTTTAATTTTCCTGTAGGCAGTATCTATTGCACCCCTAGTAAGATATGCCTCTACATCCTTACATTTGTCCTCTAGCCATCCCTGCTTAGCCATTTTGCACTTCCTGTCAATCTCATTTTTGAGTCATTTGTATTCCTTTTTGCCTGCCTCATTTACTGCATTTTTTTTTTTCCTTTCATCAATTAAATTCAATATCTCTTCTGTTACCCAAGGACTTCTACTAGCCCTCATCTTTTTACCTACTTGATCCTCTGCTGCCTTCACTATGTCATCCCTCAAAGCTACCCATTCTTCTTCTCCTGTATTTCTTTCCCCCATTCCTGTCAATCGTTCCCTAATGCTCTCCCCGAAACTCTCTACAACATCTGGTTTAGTCAGTTTATTCAGGTCCCATCTCCTTATATTCCCACATTTTTGCAGTTCCTTCAGTTTTAATCTGCAGTTCATAACCAGTAGATTGTGGTCAGAGTCCACATCTGCCCCTGGAAATATCTTACAATTTAAAACCTGGTTCCTAAATCTATTACATAATCTATCTGAAATCTTCTAGTATCTCCAGGCCTCTTCCATGTATACAACTTTCTTTCATGATTCTTGTACCAAGTGTTTGCTATGAGTAAATGATGCTCTGTGCAAAATTCTACCAGGCGGCTTCCTCTTCATTTCTTACGCCCACTCTATATTCACCTACACCTCAATGTACACCAACATAAAATGCATAAAGGTAAAAAATATTTATGTAAAATCATATTATCATTGAGCGATGTTATAACATTACAATCACATTTCTGACAGTCTGCATGTAGGACTAAAGAGTAATAAACAGTAATCGAAATAGTAGTTTTGCAGTGAAGATTAGTGGTTTTTTAGTCCTATGTTTTATATTTTTAAGCTATTACATGGATTATATCATATGACGATTGCTTCCACAATATCCCTCTTACCTGTTAAGTTTCACACGAAGATCACAGTCCATATGAAGAACATACCCCATAATGTCACGCAGTCGCCGACTGATTGTGATAACAGCTGATGCACCTTGTAAGAACACGTCATTAAGGCTTCCCACTATCTGCAGAACTTCACGTGCACGTGGTATGAATCTGGAAAAAGGATATGCAAAAGTGCTATAATTAACAGATATGGATAATTCAGTGACGTGGCTCAAAATGACTAACTGATTTCTTTCTTATTGTTCCTCATTTCAAAATGTGGCTTATAGATAACTGCTCCATTTCCACACACTGTAACTAGAGATGCTGTCTTACACAGTAATTTAAATTATGATCACATACTACTGAAACATAAAATGCAGTACTGGAACATACACAATGTGATCAAAAGTCTCTGGACACTGCCAAAAAAGTAATAAGTTTTTCATATTATGTGCATTGTGATGCCACCTACTGCCAGGTCATTAGACATCGTGAGAGAGCAGAATGGGGCACTCCGCAGAACACACGCACTTCAAACGTGGTCAGGTGATTGAGTGTCACTTATGTCATACGTCTGTATGCGAGATTTCCACACTCCTAAACATCCCAAGGTTAACTGTTTCCAATGTGATAGTGAAGTGGAAATGTGAAGGGACACGTACAGCACAAAAGCATACAGGCTGACATCGTCTGTTGAGTGACAGAGACTGCCTATAGTTGAAGAGGTTTGTAATTTGTAATAGGCACACATCTATCCAGACCATCACACAGGAGTTCCAAACTGCATCAGGATCCGCTGCAAGAACTATGACAGTTAGGTGGAAGGTCAGAAACCTGGGATTTCATGGTTGAGCGGCTGCTCATAAGCCACACATAACGCCGGTAAATGCCAAATGATGCCTCGAATGGTGTAATCATTGGAAGATTGAACAGTGGGAAAACGTTGTATGGAATGACAAATCATGGTACACAATGTGGCGATCCGATGGCAGCGTGTGGGTATGGCGAATGCCCAGTGAACATTATCTGCCAGAGTGTGTAGTGCCAACAGTAAAATTCGGAGGCGGTGGTGTTATTGTGTGGTCGTGCTTTTCATGGAGGGGGCTTGCACCACCCCTTGTTGTTTTCCATGGCACTATCACAGCACAGGCCCACCTTGATGTTTTAAGTACCTTCCTGCTTCCCACTGTTGAAGAGCAATTTGGGGATGGTGATTGTATCTTTCAACACGATCAGGCACTTATTCATAATGTACAGAGTGGTTACCCGACAATAACATCCCTGTAATGGATTGGCCTGCACAGAGTCCTGACCTGAATACTATAGAACACCTTTGGGATGTTTTGGAACTCTGACTTCGTGCCAGGCCTCACAGACCAACATCGATATCTCTCCTCAGTCCAGCACTCCGTGAAGAATGGGCTGCCATTCTCCAAGAAACCTGCCAGCACCTGACAGAACATATGCCTGCGAGAGTGGAAGCTGTCATCAAGGCTGAGTGTGGGCCAACACCATATTGAATTCCAGCACTACCGATGGAGGGCGCCACAAACTTTTAAGTCATTTTCAGCGAAGTGTTCGGATAATTTTGATCACATAGTGCACTTCCACTTAATGTAGCAGATGCAACAAGTCAGTTTAATCACCACACATTTCCGTGCAAGGTCAAATTTGTGACACTGTTATGTTAAAATGTCATTATACTACAGATAAGTGCCTTACACTCATGTATTGGTATATTATATCTCAATCAGAAAGTCACTGCCAGCTGGAACCTATGTTAGTATATTTCAAACAATCTGCACTGTTTTAGTTGTACTTATATATTAATTATTTTATTAATAGCAGTATATTTCTCTTTTATTATTATTGTTGTTATTATCATCACAGCAAATTAGAGTGGTTCTGGAGTCATGTCTTTCAAATGTGAGGGGCACAGCTAACGCGAAATGGATCCTGTCTTCAACCATTGCAGCCAGTGTGTACGGTTCTACTACTGAAGCACTGTATGAGAAAAATAGCATCACGCAGAGCCTGTGATCGCTTCTCACTGAACTTGAGCCACTGCCATGTGCTGCCATCCCATCACACCATAGGTCTAACCGATAGAATGTCCAAATTTAGTCATAGCCAGTCCTTGAAAACCACCACAGTTCAATGTCAGAACTGACACGTGGAGCTCACATTTCACTTTTTGTCACATGGCTTTACTTATACCAAAGTCGCATCATCCCTCTTTCCTGTGGACTGTTGGCATCCTGGCAGTGACAAGCGTCAAATTTTCCATCTGCTGTCAAGCTTTGTTGTCACCAATCACAGTATTTGGTGTGTGTGTGTGTGTGTGTATGTGTGTGTGTGTGTGTGAAAGAGAGAGAGAGAGAGAGAGAGAGAGAGAGAGAGAGAGAGACAGAGAGAAGGGGGGTGGGGGGGGGGGTGAGATAAATACTAGGAGTGGACAGTCAGCTCTGCCCATTCATATGGAACTAGCCCGAGGTTTGCCTAAAGCAATTTAGAGAAACCACGGAAGACCTAAACATCAATGGTTAGGTAGGGATTTTAGTCTTAACATTCCAAAATACATGTGCATGGTCTTAAGCATTGTGACATCACACTCACTTGGAGTATCATATCGCACATCTTGCAGTGATATATGCTTAAAGTTCCTTCTGTGACTTGTCTGCAGAGGAATACAGAACTTCATAAGTGTGCACTGCTCTGACAGCACACCTGTATCATTCTGAATCAGGAGCTGCACCATAACAATGCGAAATATTATCTTCCAGTGTTACAGTCTCACCACACACAACGCTGTCAGTTTTCTTTGATCTGAATTTTGTATAAATAGGTGTATGAAGAATAAACCCATGCCCAGAGATGAATTGGACCACTTATCTTGTGGAAACTAAATGCTCCATCCTACTTTATT
The DNA here is from genome assembly GCF_023864275.1 of Schistocerca cancellata. Lineage (NCBI taxonomy): Eukaryota > Metazoa > Arthropoda > Insecta > Orthoptera > Acrididae > Schistocerca > Schistocerca cancellata. Next base: position 21,408,030 of record NC_064634.1, on the reverse strand, counting down.
CTTTAGTGTTTGGCAGAAGTGATGCCAACATGTGTTGCCACTCCCTGTCAGTACTGCAGCTCCAATACCCAGTAACACACCATGTACTGTCCACATTCTTTTCATGTATTTTCTCTTCAGAGCTACTCTCCTTTGTAGTTAAAGGTCTTCGAGGTATATATATTCCCAAGATAAAAAGTAGGGAATCTACTGGCACTGTTTTGCATACATTTCTCACTCTTAAGAGTATACCCCTTCGCACTTTTCTCAGAAGCTTTAATAGCTTTTCATGTGTCTGTTTATGTGGTTCAGCACTGCCTCTGAGCTTTAAACATAAGGACTACCCTATGAAACTGCCTCACTGTATGGTTGGTATTGAATACTGAACTGTGATGAAGCTGGCAACTTAATGCATTATTTTTACACATATTCTGGCAGTAATTTTATATGGTCTCTGCAACTCAGAACCTCAAGGAGATAGAGAGCAAAATACGTATCTGGTGTCTTGATTAAAACTTTGTTTAGCATAACGATCATAGTCCACACTTTAGTTAATTTTCCTTTCAGAAGGATATATGTTTTATTTACTACTGCTTTCATTTGTCAGGCAAGCACCAGCTCTTTGTGTATTTTAGAAGTGTTGTGCCACTAAATACAACACAGACCCCCAAATGGATTTCTGTCCACATCCCTTTGTGATGCTTCTTTGTATTTCTACATGGCTGGTGCATTAGACTTCCAATTTTTACCATAATCCTCAAGATTCAAACGAAAACTTGTTGGAACTTTCAAATGCCTGGGCCCGGCAGGAAATAAGGGCCAGCACAGGATCCATACGTGTATACTACACTCAGCACAATGAAACGCAAAGGCACATTTGTTCCGTCTGGTCAGTTCTCTATGCGAGTGTTATCACACACAGAAGTCTTAAATTACTGTACTGTTTTCTTCCTTTATTGCAGACATTTGTCCCAGTGAAAGCATTCTATTTCTTTATACACATGCCCTGAATTAAATCTATGTCTGATTTAGTGGTTTCATTATAGAGTAATTGTCCTCACTGTTTCTTCCAATTTTACTTGTTAAGTGGAACGGTCGATTCAGATTTATTGTGAGAATTATAAATAAGTGTAGCCCACCTGTAAAGGAGACAGTGTACAGAACACTAGCACAACCCATTCTTGAGGACTGCTAAAACATTTGGGATCTGCAGCAGGTCAGACTAAAGAAAGACACTGAAGCAATTGACAGGTGTGCTCCTACATTTGTTACCTGTAGGTTAGGTCAATACCCGAGTATGATAGAAGTCCTTTGTGAACTCAAATGGGAATCCCTGAATGGAATACTATGTTCTTTTTGCGAAACACTATGAGAGAATTTAGAGAACAGGAATTTGCAGGTGAAACCACACTACAATTCTACTGCCGCCAACATACACTTCACGTAAGGACTGTGAAGACGAGGTACGAGAAATAAGGGCTTGTATGGAGGCATGTCAACAGTTGTGTTCCCCTTATTCTATCTGGGAGTGGATGAGGAAAGGGAATAACAATTAGTGGTACAAGGTACCATCTGCCATGCACCATGCACTGATGAAAGATTCATTGTGCAAATAATCACTGATCCCCGAATGGTGGCTAAGCTGTTCTCCACCAACACCTTTCTGCCATAGGTGTTATCGAGGTACATAGGTGAGCTCCTATGGAAATTCGAAAGTTGGAGAGGGGTACTGTTAGGTTGAATTCTGAGCAAGTCATGCCTCGGTAGCTCAGTTGGTAAGAAAACTGCCCACAAAAGCTGTTGATTCAATGATAAACTGTGGGGTCCATGCATTTACATATCCCTCATTATTTTGCTGACAGCTCCTACTGGAAAAAAGTGTCCCTTGCACACAAAAGAATCCCTTAAGGGGTCAATAACAATAAACCACTGACGATGTCTCTCACTGTACAACCAACTCTGAGATATATCACCTGAAGGAAAATGCCTGTCTGATGAAAGTGAAGGAGAGATGGTTGCAAAAGCAAAGGGTCAATGTTGGCAAAATAAAACAAAATGCAGAAACATGACAAGCTCCAGTTTCCTGGTCAATCAAACAAATATACTAAACTATGGGAAGGGACAAATATTTGTGCTCTATAGACAAGTAATCTTATTAACAGTAAGTGGAACTGACATATACCTGGCCCGCTGAAACATGGTACTTTAAGGTCACTCCACAAATTGACTGACAAACAAACACGGAATGCAAGGCACTGTGTCTTCTGAACCAACAACAGCACAACAGCAAAAGTCAGTTCCGAAATCAACGTTATCATGTTGCTGGCTTCTATGTAACCATTGGATGTTAGTGTGTAACCGCCTGCTTCTATATAGTTGTGTCGTGTTACCACTTTGACTACAGTTTTTGTTTATTAAAAAATTTCATCAAAAAGACATTATTCACCAAGTAATAATCTGCTGCAATGTGGAGTGCTGTTAAATAATTAGGCTTTAGAACTTGAGTTTTACAAGCAAGAAAAATAATTTGTTTCTGCTCGTAGGTATCCATCAGTTTCTGCGGACGAAGTTTTAGAGCTTACACTGGAAAACTCTAAGACTCAGTCAAAGAACTGCAATAAGGAAAGGGGGCTACTTCAATACTTGCAAGAGAATTAAGTAAACTGTGTGGAACAGCCCCTGTGGAGAAAACAGTGTACTTTTAAGTACTCCTGGAGAGAGAAAAAAAAAAGCAGCCTTGCGCAGTTACAGATCTTGATTCATCCAAACTGTTGCAGTTTGTCGGCACATTTACGGATATTATAGTGCAGTGATTGCTGGCAACAGACACTGCTGCAGAAGTGTGTATGACAAAGCTGCTGTTATATTCACTTGTGAAACAAAATAAGCCTATGGACACTTACATATGAGTAGATGAAGCTGCAAGGGAACTAGGTCATATGGTAATTAGGCTACCAACTTATCAGTCATTTCAACCCAATTGAAGTGGTTTGGAGTAATGTCAAACTTACATTTGAAATAATAATGTCTTTAACTACAAAAGAAGTGGAAAGGCTGTTACATTAAGTTTGTGCTACTGTAGATGCCACCTCGTGGAAGAAGGAAGTAGATCATGTTGGTAAACTTGTTGGAGAAGCCAAGACTACAGATGGTACTACATGTGATAATAAACAGTTAATGACTGCTGCTGCTGCTGCTGCTGCTGCTGCTGATGATGATGGTGATTGTTATGATGATGGTTTTAGTGTCAATTCTTGTATACTATAAAATTCTTTTCACAGTAATTATTTTTTCCATTGTCAGAAACACTTTTTCTGTTATACTTACGTATACATTATTATGCAGTGGCTCATATGTGTAGTGACCCGCATTCACAAAACATATTTCGGTACCAGAGCTGTGAGCATGTGCGAAGGCAGCTATAGCCAACAACATGTGAGCTGTCAAGTGACATATTTCAGTGGCCCATGTGTAGGTCAAGCAGCTTTGTGATAAACTTACTATATACTATTTCAGCCTTGCTCATTTCAGTTTAATATAAGGTAGATTAAACTTTGCATGGTATAACTCACCTGCACAATCTATCATTGGTAATTAACGGAATGACATGCTTTCGCAACCAGCAAAAATGCAGAGTCAACATTTCAACAGAGCTTGGCCTGACACCTCCTTTGGGAACAGGATGATACCCCTGTTGGGTGAAACGTTCAACCCACATAACACAATTCATAATTTCTGCCAAACTGTCATCATCACTGAACATTTCTGGGCACATTACTGCCAATTGCTCAAGACAAATGTTGACTGCAGTAACCAAAGTGTAGAGTTTCTGCAGCAGCAACTGTTGGCAATGAACGGAATCAACTTCACCTGCAGAAGAAAATCAATTAACTGTAAAACAAAGAGTTTCAGCAAATATCAGGTTATGATTTACTAACTTCAATTTATTAAAGATCAAAATTATTTAATTCAAAATTTAGAAAAACATTTCATTTAAATATCAGTGAAGTACAGAATAAAACAAATATGACGTCTTAACTTTTGGAAGGCAAATATGCCTCTATGCAGTCATTTTACGACCATATGTGAGGCATAAGTGGGTCACATACTCCAGTGGTATCTCAACTGTAACTGCAAATGTAGTACTCATGTTGCTCACAGGTCAGTATGACCAAATGGGGCATAAGCAATAAGAAACAACTTATTTGTTTTGTAGAAGATGCACTATGTAGCAAATAAGCCAATTAAACTATGTCTTGAACAATAAATGAAACTAAACCAACAAGAAAACAGAACTTTCTGAAGTCTTATTAGGTGTTGACACTGATAAGAACCTGGACTTTATGTTACATGTTACAGAACCTACATACAAGGTCTGTTCAAAAAATTGCACAAATTTTTTCCACACTTATCTTTTACTTATAATGTATGATCTCCTTTGAAATACTCTTCTACACAATTTATACAACACTCCCAATGCCATTTCCACTTCCAGAAGCAGTCATGGTATGCATCTTGCTGGAAAGCGCAATGTGCCGCCTGCGAATTTTCTTTCATCTTATCTATCATTGCAAATCTTCGTTCTTTCAATGTGGTTTTCAACTTTGGAAATAAAGAAAAAAGTCTGCAGGGACCAGGTCTGGCGAGTACTGAGGATGAGGTAGTACAGTCATTTTGTTTTTTGTGCAATAGCCACACACCAACTGGGATGAATGTGCGGGTGCGTTATCGTGATGCAAGAAGAATGAATTGTGTAGCCACATTTCAGTCCATTCCTTCTCACATTTTCCCACAAGCATTGCAACATGTCTCGATAGTGGCATGAATTCATGATGAATTAATCCTTCAAAGTCAAAGGAGATTATCAGCATGGCTTTGAAGTTTGATCTGACCTGACAAGCGTTTTTGGTCTTGGAGACTATTTCCCGGCCCATTCCGAAGACTGAACATTGGTTTCAACATCATAACTGTAAAACCATTTCTCATCACCAGTTATGATTGTCTCAAGCAACATCTTGTTCTCACTTGCGTGATCCAAAATTGCTCTTCACAGATGGCGACGCAACGGTCTTTCTGCTTTTCAATCATGAGCAGTGGGACAAATTTGGCAGCAACACAATGCATTTCAAGATGCTGTGTCAGGATTTCATGACAGTGTCCAACTGAAATGTTACACTCTTCTGCAATCTCTCTGACAGTCTGTCTTTCATTGGGATGCACAATTTCGTAGATGTTTCTGATATGAGCATCATCGGTAGACATCGAAGAGTGTTCTGAATAAGGGTCATCTTTAACTTCCGCCAGGCCATAATTTTAAACAGTGTGAACCATTCATAACTCTGAGTATGGCATAAGCACTCAGCACCGTAGGCTTCCTGCATCGTCTGGTGTGTCTCTGTAGCAGTTTTATTGAGTTTCAAGCAAAATTTAATGCAGATGCGTTGCTGCTCTAACTCTTCCATCTCGAAATTCGCAATCTGTGCGACACATAGTTCTACTCAAAACAGCACTGAATAATAACTAGCAGACATACAACAATGAAACTTGTGACAGTCACGCACTAAACACAAGCATGTTACGCTCCAACACACCATTGGTGTGAAATTACGATTGAACTGACCTTGTATCTAATCTCACCATATTTTGCATTACAGTTAAAATCAAATTTTTGAGATGAAAACGTTGATTTAATTTTCCTAATTTTCATACACTAACATATTCTGTACACCTGATCAAAACGATTGGGCAGATGTACTGTCATCAAGGACCGTCTCAAATCACATCATGAAATGAAACACAAGGAGATTAGTATCATGGTGTAAATGGCAAGTTTCTGAGATAGTGTAGTTACGAATTCTTTTTAAATAAAGATTTTAGAAAATCTAATAATAAACAGGGACAGAGATTTCAATTTAAATAGGATTTTGGGTCTGGCACATCCACCAAAGATGGAAAAAGTTAAGACAAAGTGCATTTCGAGGAATATCAGTATGGGCTCTGAAAAACAAGAGAGAATCAAAGGTCGTAATGGGCATCAGGAGTCGAACTCAGAATAAATAGTGTCATGGGGCCAACAGCAATTAACAGTATGGCTGGCGAAAGGCAGTCAGTATACATAACAGTAAAACTCACAGTACCTGAGGAAGATGGCTGGGTCACTCGTTGAAACATAGTACAGAAAATGTAAACAACTTGACTTATACTCAGCAGCAATCCATTAAAATCAGAAAGTGATAAAGGTAGTTAAACAATTTACTGCCAAATGAAAATAATACAGCAAAAATATGATCAAAGCGGTGGGATTCATATCCTGCTGGATGAGTATTTTTTATAGTGCAGGAATATATTTACAAGGGACAGATTAACTCCCGTGTATTCTTAAACACTTCACTTTCATAACGACTCATTGTATATGGTTTCTGAAACTGTTTCACTACTAGCTATGGTACTGGATACACACAAAGATCTTAGTGAATACATACTGCATAAAGGACCAACAAACAAATGTAGAAAATTTACTTAAGATGTTTCTTTGTTTATAGGCTTTTGCAGTTAATGTTAGTTTGCATAATATTCTTTCGGGCTGCAGACTGCATCATATTGTAAATGAAACAAAGTTTTGATCACTATTAATTTCGTAAGGGTATGTAAAGGCTCTGATGGAGGCCACAGGTGAAGTTACATGTTATTTTACAACAAGGCAGTCTACACCCTATAGAAATCTGTGTAAATTTTCCCTTCTTTACTAGCGATAGTATTTTAGTTCCACAGAACCAGCAACATTTCAACTTTGAATTTTAAACGTCTTTTACTCAAAAATTTGCATGAATAACACATGGAATTGCAGAATGAAAACATAATCAATCACTACTGTATAAAGCAGCACATAGTAGCCTCTTACCTTTAGTGAACTTCTGCGAGAGATCCAACAGTGTGAGACTAGAAGGCTTTACTTTTCTTTTTTCCATCTGCTGACTGATGAAGGTAAAATAATTTAAAAGATGTATACTATTTACTGTGGCACAGTAAGCATGCCAGTTAAGATTAATGTTACTGCACTGTTGTTGGGCAAATGGCAACCATCGTATATCCCACGGAAGTTCTTTCCAGTCACAGATATCGACTTCTTGCAGGCCCACACCCAACCGTCTCGGCACAACTATAGTGCCGAGCAATCTACAACCAAAAATATTAACATGACATCGTTATTTAAATCACAATATACCATAATATTCTGACACAAAAAATTAAATACTAATTTAGTATTTTAATAAATCACTTATCTTCCCAAAACAAAGTTTGACAAAAATTGAAAAAAATTAAAAAATGGAACGAAAATAAACATATGAGTAAAGCAGCCTCAAGTGAAATAACTGGAATGATAGCTGAGAATAAGCTTCAAGCTGGTGTACTATTTCACTGAATTTCTAGGCCAGCTAAACTCTTACAATTAGCATTTTTTTATTTTTTGTTGAGTCCAAAGAAGAGCTCTATGAAACTGTCTTATTTACTATGGATTAGCTCTTGAAAACATGCAATTTGATGCAAAAGAAGAATGGACACAACTACTGTCTCAGAGGGTAATTGAATACACACCCCACATATTCCAAAACATTATCGTGTTAGGACAGTATGATTAAAATTGGTGTCATAACACGCAATAAAATACACAGGAAACAAAAACTGCTACATACCTAACTCTTAAAATGAAACTACAAGCATTTCTAATAAAACACTGTTTCTATTCTGAACAATGTTTTCTGTATATATAAAATAAATGTAACTTAAATAATTAATAATAAACTTAGATTATAGAAATAGATACCTAATTTTAATTTGTAAACGTCTTTTGCTTATATTATATATTACTGTATCCACATTCTGATCTGTCCAGTACTCACTTCTGCAACTGTGCAGCATGATAACACTGGACCAATGAAAAAATCAAATCAAATTAAATTAAATTATCAGAGATTGTTTTTGTCACTTCTACATCAGTAAATTATTGTACCCTATCAGTCTAGGGAATATTACAAGTAATGGAAAGTCCAGGATTGAACAATAACAATATTATATTGTTACTCACCTCATAAAGCTGATGATAAGTCACAGACAGGTACAACGAAAAGACTTACATTTAACCTTTCGTCATCCAAAATGTCTTCTTCCAAAGTACACTCACTCTTTCTTGAGAGGTAGTAGTCACGTGTGAGAGTTGTTCTTGTGTGAATGTATACGTGTTTTTTACTTTAGAAGAAGGCATTTTGGCTCAAAGCTCTTCAGCAGTCTATTTGTTGTGCCTGTCTGCGACTCTGTCTCTCCTTTATGTGGTCAGTAGCAATCTACAAACAAAAAGACTGCCAGACATCATTCAGCAATTACACTAAGTCCTTCAAACAATGGAAAATGCAGAATGGAACAATGACTATATTAAGAAAAGAATAGACTGCCACTCACCATATGGTGGAGATATTGAGTCGCAGACAGACACCACGAAAAGACTGCTGAACATGTGAGCTTTTGGCCAAAATGCCTTTTTACAACACACACACACACACACACACACACACACACACAAAACCACTGTGTCTGGCCACCGAGAATGGACTGCAAACAACTGCAAATGATGGGAGAAGCAATCTCGGTGGTGAGGGTAGGCTGTGGCGTGGAGGGGGAGGGATAGCATGGTAGGGGTGGGGTATGGTACAGTGCTGCTTGTGGGAGCATACAGGAACGTGATGGAGAGTGGGTAGGGCAGCAAGTGCAGTTGGGAGTTTAATTGGTGAACATGGGAGGGAAGGAGGGGGGCGGGGGCAGGGAAGAAAAGCAGAAAAGAGGGAAAAAGAGTGTGGGTGCATTGGTGGAACAGGAGACTCTGTAGTACTGGAATGGGAGCAGGGAAGGGGATATGTGGATGAGAACAGGGACTAACAAAAGTTGAGATTAGGGGGATTATGAGAATGTAGGATATACTGCAGTGAGAGTTCTCACCTGTGCAATTCAGAAAAGCTGGTGTTGATAGGGATGGGCCATATGGTTCAGGCTGTGACATAGTCACTGAAGTGAAGAATATTGTGCTGGGCAGCATGCTCAGCAACTGGGTTGTCCAGCTGCCTCTCGGCCACAGTTTGTCTTTGGCCATTCGTGCGGGCAAACAGCTTGTTGGTTGTCATGCTCTCATAGAATGCAGCACAGTGGTTGCACCAACTCCACCAATCAGACTGAGCCCAAAACCATTTCACTCCTCCATCCAACCATGATCCACCCCCACTGCCCCAAAACAATCCCTGTTACCATTACATACTTTCTTAATCTCAAACCTTGCCTCACCACCATTCCCCAAATCCCTAAACATGGAAGCTAACCTTACATCTGCAGAAAGAACTGCAATCCACCACCTAAAAACTGATCCCAACCTTACAAGCCTATCTGCTGACAAATGCTCCACCACTGTGATTTTGAACCACAGGGATTACCTGGCAGAAAGACACTGCCAGCTGTCAAATTTATCCACCTACAAACCCTGCCACAGTGATCCCATTCCAGAAACGCAGCAGGATATCCAGTCTCTCTTCAGATCCTAGACCTCTCACCTGAGTCCATTCTCTCCTCATCGCCACCACTCCCCCACTCCAACCTTCTACACACTTCCTGAAGACTGTAAAACCAACCACACAGGACACCCCACTGTGGATGGTTACAGTACCCCCACTGAGAGAATCTCCACTCCTCCTATACAAAAGACACCAACCATTTCTACTGCCCCTCTACAGTTCATGTTCATTAACATACTGTGCCCTGCTCATCACTACTGATGCCACCTTCCTTCACATTGATATCCCTAATGCCCATGCTTTTGCTACTACTGAACATGTATCTTTCTGAATGCCCAAAGCATTCCAAAACCTCCAACCTCTTTCCTGGTCACTATGACCAACTACATCCTCACCCAAAATTACTTCACCTTTGAAGGCATCACCTACAAACAAATCCATGGCATGACAATTGGCACCCACATGGCACCATCCTATGCTAACCTATTTGTGGCCCATTTAGAGGAACACTCCATAACAACCCAGAAACCCAAAACCCATACCTGGTTCAGATTCACTGAGGACATCTTTGTGATCTGGATCAAGGGAGAGGATCCCTATCCACATTTCTCCAGAATCTCAACACCTTCCCCCCATTCACTTCACCTGGTCTTACTCAACCCAACATGCCACATTCCTAGATGTCCACCTCAAAGATGGCTACATCAGTACCTCCATCCATATCAAAGATACAAACCATCAGCAATACCTCCAGCTGCCACCTATTCCATACCAAGAAGTCTCTTCCACACAGTTCAGCCAACTGTGGCCATCAAAACTGTAGTGTCAAACAGTCCTCCTCCAAATATACCAAGGGCATCACTGAGACCTTCACACCCTCTCAATGGTGTACGGAAACAGATATCTGGTGCCTTGTCTCTCTCGTACCCTACCAAATTCGTGAAGTCTCAAAGTGTGGTTATAAAGAGCCCTCCCCTCATTACTAAGTACCACCCAAGAATGGAGCAACTGAATCACATTCTCTGCAAGGGTTTCAATTACCTTTCGCTGTGCCCTGAAATGAGGAGTATCCTACCCACTATTCTTCCTTCCCCTCCCTCAGTGGTATCCCCTTGCCTCCTGAACCTGCACAACATTCTCCTGCATCCCTACTCCACCCCTACTCCCAACCTCTTGTCTGATCGCTTACATCTCTGTAACAGACCTAGATGCAAGACCTGTCGCCTACATCCCCCCACTAGCACCTACTGCAGTCCAGTCACAAGCATCATCCAGCCCATCAAAGGCAGGGCTACCTTTGAAAGCAGTGATGTCATTTACAACCTAAGCTACAACCACTGTGCTGCATTCTACATTGGCACGATAAGCAACAAGCCGGCTATCCAGATGACTGCCCACCGACAAACTGTGGCAAAGAGACAGCTAGACCACCCCCTTGCAGCCCAACACAACGTTTTTCACTTTAATGACTCCTTCACAGTCGGTGCCACCTGGATCCTTCCTACCTAAAGCAGCTTTTTCGAATGGCGCAGGTGGGAACTTTCCCTGCAACATATTCTACATTTCTGTAACCCCCTTGCTTCAACCTCTGTTAGTCCCTGTCCTTCAACCGCCTATCTCCTTCCCTGCTTCCACTCCGGCACTACACAGTCTTCTATTCCAACAACACATACACAGTCTTTTTTTTCTTCTTCTTTCGCCTCCTCCAATTCTCACCTTTTCCATCCGTCTCCCCTGCCCTCCATCTAACCTCCCGGCTGCATCCAGCTGGCCTACCCTGTCCCCAACCCGCCCCTGTACATCTCGCAAGCAACTTCATTTCTTCATTCCCTTTCAGTTTTCTGTATCTTCTATTTTCTGATCAGCATCCTGCAATGGCAAGACTTTTGCAACTGTGGATGACTACAGAAGAAGCATGGCTCAATATTTCTGTCGGTGACTGCCAATGACTGGTGGAGTCCGTGCCACGTCGAGTTGCTGCACTACGTCAGGCAAAAGGAGGTCCAACACAATGTTACGAGGTACCCCATGACTTCTGTCATCTCAGTTTGTGTGTGTTCTCCTGCTTCCATTTGGTGAGTTTATTTTTTATCTATCCAATTACATATTTCTATATAATAGAGGGAAACATTCCACATGGGAAAAATATATCTAAAAACAAAGATGATGTGACTTACCGAACGAAAGTGCTGGCAGGTCGATAGACACACAAACAAACACAAACACACACACAAAATTCAGCTTTCGCAACAAACTGTTGCCTCATCAGGAAAGAGGGAAGGAGAGGGAAAGACGAAAGGATGTGGGTTTTAAGGGAGAGGGTGGGGGTGGTGGTTAGTGTTTAACGTCCCGTCGACAACGAGGTCATTAGAGACAGAGCGCAAGCTCGGGTTAGGAAAGGATTGGGAAGGAAATCGGCCGTGCCCTTTCAAAGGAACCATCCCGGCATTTGCCTGAAACGATTTTACGGAAATCACGGAAAACCTAAATCAGGATGGCCGGAGACGGGATTGAACCGTCGTCCTCCCGAATTCGAGTCCAGTGTGCTAACCACTGCGCCACCTCGCTCGGTCGAGGGGAGAGGGTAAGGAGTCATTCCAATCCCGGGAGCGGAAAGACCTTAGGGGGAAAAAAGGACGGGCGTACACTCGCACACACACACATATCCATCCACACATATACAGACACAAGCAGACATATTTGTGTGTGTGTTTGTGTTTGTTTGTGTGTCTATCGACCTGCCAACGCTTTCGTTCAGTAAGTCACATCATCTTTGTTTTTAGATATACAATTACATATTTCTGATATGAATTCACCTGGTTCTACTCTAAATCCCATGCCACTTTCCTTGACGTTGATCTCCACCTGTCCAATGGCCAGCTTCACACGTCCGTCCACATCAAACCCAACAACAAGCAACAGTACCTCCATTATGACAGCTGCCACCCATTCCACATCAAACGGTCCCTTCCTTACAGCCTAGGTCTTCGTGGCAAACGAATCTGCTCCAGTCCGGAATCCTTGAACCATTACACCAACAACCTGAAAACAGCTTTTGCATCCTGTAACTACCCTCCCGACCTGGTACTGTTCAAATAACCAGAGCCACTTCCTCATCTCGTCAAACCCGGAACCTTCCACAGAAGAACCCCAAAAGTGCCCCACTTGTGACGGGATACTTTCCGGGACTGGATCAGATTCTGAATGTGGCTCTCCAGCAGGAATACGACTTCCTCAAATCCTGCCCTGAAATGTGATCCATCCTTCATGAAATCCTCCCCACTCCACCAAGAGTGTCTTTCCGCCGTCCACCTAACCTTCGTAACCTCTTAGTTCATCCCTATGAAATCCCCAAACCACCTTCCCTACCCTCTGGCTCCTACCCTTGTAACTGCCCCCGGTGTAAAACCTGCCCCATGCACCCTCCCACCACCACCTACTCCAGTCCTGTAACCCGGAAGGTGTACACAATCAAAGGCAGAGCCACGTGTGAAAGCACCCACGTGATCTACCAACTGACCTGCCTACACTGTGATGCATTCTATGTGGGAATGACCAGCAACAAACTGTCCATTCGCATGAATGGACACAGGCAGACAGTGTTTGTTGGTAATGAGGATCACCCTGGGGCTAAACATGCCTTGGTGCACGACCAGCACATCTTGGCGCAGTGTTACACCATCCGGGTTATCTGGATACTTCCTACCAACACCAACCTATCCGAACTCCGGAGATGGGAACTTGCTCTTCAATATATCCTCTCTTCCCGTTATCCACCAGGCCTCAATCTCCGCTAATTTCAAGTTGCCGCCACTCATACCTCACCTGTCATTCAACAACATCTTTGCCTCTGCACTTCTGCCTCGACTGACATCTCTGCCCAAACTCTTTGTCTTTAAATATGTCTGCTTGTGTCTGTATATGTGTGGATGGATATGTGTGTGTGTGCGCGCGAGTGTGTACCCGTCCTTTTTTCCCCCTAAGGTAAGTCTTTCCGCTCCCGGGACTGGAATGACTCCTTACCCTCTCCCTTAAAACCCACATCCTTTCGTCTTTCCCTCTCCTTCCCTCTTTCCTGATGAGGCAACAGTTTGTTGCGAAAGCTTGAATTTTGTGTGTATGTTTGTGTTAGTTTGTGTGTCTGTCGACCTGCCAGCACTTTCATTTGGTAAGTCACATCATCTTTGTTTTTAGGTATATTTTTCCTTCGTGGAATGTTTCCTTCTATTATAACCATCTTTGTTTTTAGATATACAATTACATATTTCTATAGACGACCCCCCCCCCCCCCCCACACACACACACACACACACTGCCACTGCCACCTGTCACCTCTGGGTGCTAAGGACCAACTGTGGCTGAATCTGAGGCGAGCATGATCTTTTCTGGGTTGGATAGTGGGTGTGCAGAGGTGGCCTGCGGCAAGATGGGATGGCAAGGTAGGGGTAGAGTGCAGGGGTGTGGTGGGAACAGCATATGGCTGGTAGGTGCAGAATCATAAGGGCGGGAGCTTGTCAAAGAGGAGAGGGTAGAAGTAAGGAAGGGGAAAGGACTATGTAGGTGCACTGGCGGAACACAACGCACGTGTAGGGCTGACACTGGAGCAGGGAAGCGGAGAGGCAGGCGGAGGACGTAGACTCGCGATGGTGACGCCAGGGAGACTTTGGGAACAGAGAATAGGTTGTAGAGAGAGTTACAACATATGTGATTCAGAAAAGCTGGCGTTTGTGGGAAGAATCCGGGTTGTGAAGCAATCATTAAAGTGAAGCACTCCACGCCGGGTGGCACGTTCACAACTGGACGGTCCAGTTCTCAGCCTCAGTTTGTTGGTTTGTTGGACAGACAGGTCGTCGGTTGTTGTGCCCACATAGACTGCAGCAGTGTTTGCAGCTTAGCTTGTACATCAAGTGGTTGCTTTCGCAGGTGGCCCTGCCTTTGATGGGGTAGGAGGTGGTTGTGGCAGGGACTGGAGTAGATGGTAGTGGAAGAATGTATTGGACAGTCATGCATCTAGGTCTATTCCAGCGATATGAAGCACGATACAAGGGATCGGAAGCAGTGGTGTAGGGATGTGCAAGGCTATTGTGCGAGTTGGTAGGGCATCGAAGTACCACTGTGGGAAGGGTTGGGAGGATAATAAACGTAGCAGCTTTGAGACATATTGTATGAGAACTGTCTCATAGCACTACACCAACAGCAATGTAAAATCTAGTACAGAAATCTAGAAAAAAATGTGTAGTGGAAAGCACTGCATAAGAATAAGTGCAAGATTTCATTTAAAATACACGATCCTAGCTCAAGCTTCAATTACTGACAATCAGCTAATAAGAGGACAATAGAAACTGGAAAGTGCACTAACAGACTTACCCCTTGCAATACCCACGGGAGGGGGAGGGGAGGGAGGGTGTACATTTTGCCCACATTTTGAAGAAATTGTAATCTTGTCAGTTACATTCTATTTTAAAATTTTGAAAAAAAATGTTTTAAATTAATTCTTATGCCAGAATCCATACATGTTTTAAATTTTTCAGTGAAACTTTACCCAAAAATTTAAGTCACAGCAGCAGATGTCAGTTTCCCTGCAAACACTGTATTCAATACTTCGATGTCCAGGGCCTTACTTACACATCAGTATCTCTTTAAAAAAGTATACTGAGAGTAAAAATCAACAACAATAAATGAAATTTGCGATGGGCATAAAGAAAACCCCCACCCCCACAATAAGTGCTATGGAAAATGGCTTGGTATATGTAGACACAAACTATGCCCTCAGAACGGGATGGAACAGAAACTTCATATAGTGAGACTACATTCTTATATTGTATTCATTATTTTGCATCATGCATTCATTCATTCATTCATTCATTCATTCATTGTGTACAGCAGACATGAAGGAGAATGTTCAAAGATGACGAACAAGTTAAAGTAAACATTAACAAAAGACAATCAAAGAAACTTAATACAGCATCATTGCTGCAGACGACACGCCATTACTGTCGCAGACGTAAACTCTGATCGCAGAGCACATTAATTTATATTTTACGCCTGTGGTTTCCCATAGTCCCTTTGGTGCTTGCTCTCCTGACCAAGAGAAAAGAAGATATTGTCAAATAAGTGGAATTGTATACTGATTTGGTCTGAGAACATTTTGTGCAGCAAATCTCTTTGCAAAACGCTTTGTGGTTATGATGAATATGAAGTCAGTGCAGCACTAATTTGATCTGATTTATTTACTTATCTTGGCCTGGGCTTATCTCACAATTACACAGGATTTGTCATCATTACACAGTGAAAATGAAAAGCTCAAAACACACACACACACACACACACACACACACACACACACCAACAGAATCGCATAATGATTTTAGAATGTATGTATTTGGTTGTTTGTACTGAAATACAGAGGGTAGACAATAATACGTGAATACCAAAAGCACAACACAAACTGCCTCCAGCTCCATGCCTAATACGGTGTGGTATACAGTTGACAATCAAAACAGCTTGTTGTCTCAGAATAAATAAATATGGGAACCATATGGCTTTCAAGGGAATCTTACACTGTTCTTCCTGCAAAATAATGTCTAGTCACGGTAAAGATGACAGAGGTGGATAGCATTGTGCACCTTTCTCTCTGGAGCAGACCACAATGGCCGAATAATATTGAGATCTGGTGGCTGTGGTGGCCAGGGGAAATGCGAAACTCACAGAACCAGTCCTGGATGGCAGTAGTTACATGAACAGGTGCCCTCTCGTGTTGGAATGCAGCAACACCACAGGTGAAAAAACATTGTACAATGGGACGGACCCAGTCAGACAAAACAGTCACATAACCCTCCACAGTAATGCGACCTTGCAGTGTAACCACAGGGCGCACAAAATACCACGATACAGCTGACCGTATTGTCACTGGACCTCCACCGTGCTTCACTCCTGGGATGAAAACTTGACCAGAAGTTGGAAGCAGTGTGCAACAAGATCCATCTGACCAAATGACATTTTTCATTGCTCCACGCTACAGGTATAATGGCTTGAGCACCATGTTATCCCGTTACGGGTATTTGCATCACTGATGGGTGGTTTTGGAATTTGAGCGCGCACTGCAATTCCCTGTTTCTGGAGCTCCCTTCACATTGTTTTGGTGCTGACAAAGTTCGCAAGTTGGATACTTAGTTGTGCAGTAACTTTCGCAACTGTCTATCTCCTATTTTCCACCATAATCCTCTCTGTCTGTCACGATAATACGATAATTCGACACACATTTTCGTCTGCTTTGTGACTTAGCAGACGACGATTCTGCGCTTTTCCTGTACGCGATATAAATCTGGGATGTGGCGCCTCTCAAAACACCCGACACTTCGGTTCCTTTAGTCACTGAAGCACACACCGTGCAAGCACCGACAATTTGCCCACATTTCAATTAACTCGGCACTGACAACTACACAGAACACTGTTCTGACCCTGACTCACGCTCACAGCTTACTGAAGACATTTCACAGGTGCCGCTCGGAACAGCACATCCTCTAGTCTCGGCTAGCATCTACCTCTATATTCGAGCAAGAATTTCTCAGTATGCTTCCAAATATTTGTCCAACCCCTGTATACAGAAATAATGACAGACGTATCTCAAAAACATGGTTCAAATGGCTCTGAGCACTATGGGACTTAACATCTAAGGTCATCAGTCCCCTACAACTTAGAACTACTTAAACCTAACTAACCTAAGGACATGACACACATCCATGCCCGAGGCAGGATTCAAACCTACGACTATAGCAGTTGCGCGGTTCCGGACTGAAGTGCCTAGAACCGCAAGACCACCGCGGCCGGCAGACGTATCTCATTTAAATGAATTTAACTCAAAATACACTATGGTAAACCAAAAATAATATATAATGGAGAGATATTATTTGAAAACTAGTTTCACAAGAGTGTAATTAGAAACTCCAGAATTTACACTGTAAAGCATAAAATGAAGTGTGATAATATGAAATCTTAACATTAATATTAAAGAACATATTTAATTTTCAATATACCGTGTGGCTACAATTAAACTTTCCCCATTTAACATGTTGTTGTTGTTGTTGTTGTGGTCTTCAGTCCAGAGACTGGCTTGATGTAGCTCTCCATGCTACTCTATCCTGTGCAAGCTGCTTCATCTCCCAGTACCTACTGCAACCTACATCCTTCTGAATTTGCTTAGTTTATTCATCTCTCGGTCTCCCTCTACGATTTTTACCCTCCACTCTGCCCTCCAATACTAAATTCGTGATCCCTTGATGCCTCAGAATGTGTCCTACCAACTGATCCCTTCTTCTAGTCAAGTTGTGCCACAAACTTCTCTTCTCCCCAATTCTATTCAATACCTCCTCGTTAGTTACATGATCTACCCATCTAATACTCAGCATTCTTCTGTAGCACCACATTTCGAAAGCTTCCATTTTCTTCTTGCCCAAACTATTTATCATCCACATTTCACTTCCATACATGGCTACACTCCATACAAATACTTTCAGAAAAGACTTCCTGACACTTAAATCTATACCCCATGTTAACAAATTTCTCTTCTTCAGAAACGCTTTCCTTGCCATTGCCAGTCTACATTTTATATCCTCTCTACTTCGACCATCATCAGTTATTTTGCTCCCCAAATAGCAAAACACATTTACTACTTTAAGTGTCTCATTTCCTAATCTAATTCCCTCGGCATCACCCGACTTAATTTGACTACATTCCATTATCCTCATTTTGCTTCTGTTGATGTTCATCTTATACCCTCCTTTCAAGACACTGTCCATTCCGTTCAACTGCTCTTTGGAGCTCTTTGCTGTCACTGACAGAATTACAATGTCATCGGCGAACCTCAAAGTTTTTATTTCTTCTCCATGGATTTTAATACCTACTCCAAATTTTTCTTTTGTTTCCTTTACTGCTTGTTCAATATACAGATTGAATAACATTGGGGACAGGCTACAACCCTGTCTCACTCCCTTCCCAACCACTGCTTCCCTTTCATGCCCCTCGTCTCTTATAACTGCCATCTGGTTTCTGTACAAATTGTGAATAGCCTTTCGCTCCCTGTATTTTACCCCTGCCACCTTCAGAATTTGAAAGAGAAAATTCTAGTCAAGATTCTCAAAAGCTTTCTCTAAGTCTAAAAATGCTGGAAATGTAGGTTTGCCTTTCCTTAATCTATCTTCTAAGCTAGGTCATAGGGCCAGTATTGCCACACGTTCGAAAATGGTTCTGAGCACTATGGGACTTAAAAACAGAGGTCATCAGTCCCCTAGAACTTAGAGCTACTTAAACCTAACTAACCTAAGGGCATTACACACATCCATGCCCGAGGCAGCATTCGAACCTGCGACCGTAGCGGTCACACGGTTCCAGACTGAAGCGCCTAGAAGCACCCGGCCACACCGGCCGGCTACGTGCTCCAATATTTCTACAGAATCCAAACTGATCTTCCCTGAGGTCGGCTTCTACCAGCTTTTCCATTCGTCTGTAAAGAATTAACGTTAGTATTTTGCAGCTGTGACTTATTAACTGATAGTTCGATAATTTTCACATCTGTCAACACCTGCTTTCTTTTAACACATTATAACATGGAAACTAGTTACCTTGGTAGCATTAATGTCCAGAGCATGGGGTGCACGATTTTCATGCATCACAATGCCACCGTCCAGTTCCAACTATGGCCACCAGGTGCTGTGATCAGTCATCATGATTCGCAGACTCATCACACACATGACAAGTCTCACTGCACTTGTTGACGTGTCAACATGAGATTGGACCAAAGGAGCAGGGCATTACTGGTGAAGCTCTGTTATCAAAACAATAATAATGCTGCAGCTGCATTTCAAGAACATTGCCGGTTGAAAGTATTACAGAAGGGTCCTCTTTGTCTACCTACTGTGTGGAGCATGATGTAGTTCGAATCAACTGGAGAACTGGATGTTGCTCTGGGAACAAGCTAATGACCAGTTGCACCACAGGTAGTTGATGAAACACTGTTACTATGGCAGACAATGCTGTGTGCACTTCCCAATCGTCAGGCAGTGTGCGTGCTGTGTCACCATAGTTGAACATCCATGGTCCACTGTACGGAAGATGCTTCAAACTGTTCTCAAATGGTATCCGGAAGTTGATGAGGGCTCGCTCTGGACCATCCTATGGACAGCTGAAGCTCATTTTTCTCTGACAGATGAGGTGAACACACAGAATTGCTTCACCTCCAGTCACTGTGCACGAATTTCCCCTGTACGGTAAATGTGTCACCGTGCGGTGTGGCTTCGCGGCTATGTTCATCACTCGACCATTCTTTTTTGAACACGTTGGCACTCAAGGACCAAAGCCGTGGAGTGTGACTGGCCAGTGTTACTGCAATATGCTTCGCCAGCATGTCATACCTGCCCCACAGGAGAGAGATGCAGTGAACTAGATAGTTTTCATGCAAGATGGGGTCACATCACACATTGCTTGTGAAGTTCAACTGTTTCTACGAAATGCATTTGGAAATTATCAAATCATCAGTCAATTGTTTCCAAATGCTTGACCGGCACAATCATCTGATCTCACTCTCAGTGATTTTTGGTTGTGGGGCTGATAGGTAGCATACCTATAGACATGTTCCATTCTGCTGTGCTGAATGCCATCCTGTGCTTTCCGACTCTTCTGTACACTGAAGGGCGCCATGTTGAGCACCTTTTTTAGCAGTAATGGTACTGGTATGTAATGGTATGATGTACTGTGGCAGCACATTAAAAGTTTTTCAATTGAATTGATTCTGCATTATTTCTCTTCCCCATGTCCTTACAGTAATGCTATCAAGTTTGGTCCAAGTACAGTAATTAGTTTCTCTGTTGTACGTGCCAAATATAGAAAGTTTAATTGTAACCACCCTGTAGTACATTACATTTAAAATAGAGTAGTTGGCTGATTATATTGTTTGCAACAGAGATTAAGTCAGCTGTACAATAGTGGTTGCAGCATCTGTGGGAACACATATTCAAAGATAATAAAGTATTCTTATTGAGCGAGAAAAGGACCTGTATTCCTACTCATTGGTACAAATCTACTTCACGAAAAACTACTGTGTTTCAACTACTACACTAACATTGAAATATGGTACACTACTGCCATTTTTTATAGAATTCATGTTGTACCAGAAATGGAAATTTATATTTCAGTCACCGCTTTTACGGGCATGTATATAGACCTGTCATTTCTACACTGGAGAAGATTTCATTGTGCTGCAATATATATAAAATACGTCTTTAAAAATATCCTTGCAAATACATCGCCAAAAATACACATTCAAAAATTAAGCTATTTAAAAAAAAATACATCTTTTACGATAATACAGCAGCTAGTTGAGTTTATGTTTTGAATGATTATCTGCAGCACCTATTCAAATAACACAAAGAATCTTTGCATGTTAAATTTGTTTTGTTCATTTAATCAATTTTGCGGGTTTCCCCCTTTTCCAGAAAAATTTCTAATTCTTCCAAGACTTTTAGTGTGAACAATTTTGATGTTGCCTAGAATCTCACCTAAACTATGGTTAGTTGTCTTTAAATGCTCACCTAATGCCATACAGTTGGAATTTAAATTACAGTGTTTTTTACAACGTATATTAAATGTTTTTTGAGTCTGGTCAATGTACTTTATGAAGATTCAAGTCAGCAAAAAATTATCCATACCACCAATGAAGGCCCTTTGCTAACTGTCTTGAAACAATTACAAATTTTTGTGGAAAAAGAAAAACTACAAAATTTATTAAATGAAGAAAATGAATTTAACTGATATGGATTCTTCCAGTTATCTAAAGAGGTGCTGTAGATAAGCATTCAAGACATAATCTCAACTACCTGCAGTATTATCCTCATATAAATATTTTTAAAAGTGTCTTTTTTAATGTATGTTCCTGGTGACATATATGTAAAGATATTTTTAATGATGTAGTTTTAAGATATATTTTGACATATACTGAAGCACGATGAAATTTTATCCAGTGCAGAAATGACATGTCTATATACATGCCCATAAAAGCAGTGACTAAAATATAAATGTCCATTTCCAGTGTCAATGACAACCATGCCTCCATCCTTGCTACCCTCCCTATTTTCCTTTCCCTGTCGCTTCATAACCTGGGTTGTGAGTAACTGAATCTCCTTTCCCTTCTTCCCTTTCTTTCCCCTCTCTCCTCCCCAATGAAGGAACATTTGTTCCGAAAGCTAGGAACGTAAATTTTCGGTTCTGTTTTATGTTTATCTATCGGCTGTACTGAGCTGAGGTAAGTACTGGCCAGCCCCTCTATCTCTTTGTTAGTATTTGTTTCAATATGAATTTTGTAACAAATGGCAGCAGTTATCCATATTTCAATGTTACTGTAGTAGTTGAAATTCAATAGTATTTCATGAAGTAGATTTGAACCAACGAGTATAAATACAGGACCTTATCTCGTACAATTTTTCCAAGGGCATGCAGCTTTACTGTATGGTTAAATGATGATGGCGCCTTCTTGGGTAAAATATCGCAGAGGTAAAATAGTCCTCCATTCGTATCTCCAGGCGGGGACTACTCAGGAGGACATTGTTATCAGGAGAAAGAAAACTGGTGTTCTACAGGTCGGAGTGTGGAATGTCAGATCCCTTAATCGGGCAGGTAGGTTAGAAAATTTAAAAAGGGAAATGGAGATGTTAAAGTTAGATATAGTGGGCATTAGTGAAGTTCAGTGGCAGGAACAAGACTTCTGGTCAGGTGACTCAGGGTTATATACACAAAATCAAATAAGGGTAATGCAGTAGTAGATTTAATAATGAATACAAAAATAGGAATGCGGGTAAGCTACTACAAACAGCGTAGTGAGCACATTATAATGGCCAAGATAGATACGAAGCCCACACCTACCACAGTAGTACAAGTTTATATGCCAACTAGCTCCGCAGATGACGAAGAGATTGATGAAGTGTATGATGAGATAAAAGAAATTATTCTGATAGTGAAGGGAGATGAAAATTTAATTGTCATGGGTGACTGGAACTCGATAGTAGGAAAAGGAAGAGAAGGAAACGTAGTAGGTGAATATGGAATGGGATAAGGAATGAAAGAGGAAGCCGCCTGGTAGAATTTTGCACAGAACATAGCTAACACTTGATTCAAGAATCATAAAAGAAGGTTGTATACACGGAAGAAGCCTGGAGATACTGGAAGCTGTTAGATGGATTATATAATGGTAAGACACAGATTCAGGAACAAGGTTTTAAATTTTAATACATTTCCAGGGGCAGATATGCACTCTGACCACAATCTATTGGTTATGAACTGTAGATTAAAACTGAAGAAACTGCAAAAAGGTGGGAATTTAAGGAGATGGGACCTGGATAAACTGAAAGAACCAGAGGTTGTAGAGAGCTTCAGGGAGAGCATTAGGGAATGATTGACAAGAATGGAAGAAAGAAATACAGTAGAAGAAGAATCGGTAGCTTTGAGAGATGAAATAGTGAAGATAGCAGAGGATCAAGTAGATAAAAAGACGAGGGCTAATAGAAATCCTTGGGTAACTGAAGATACATTGAATTTAATTGATGAAAGGAGAAAATATTAAAAAAGCAGTAAATCAAGCAGCCAAAAAGGAATACAAACGTCTCAAAAATGAGGTCAACAGGAAGTGCAAAATGGCTAAGCAGGGATGGCTAAGGGAAAAATGTGAGAATGTAGAGGTGCACATCGCTAGGGGTAAGATAGATACTGCTTACAGGAAAATTAAAGAGACCTTTGGAGAAAAGAGAATCACTTGCATGAATATCAAGAGCTCAGATGGAAACCCAGTTCTATGCAAAGAAGGGGAAGCAGGAAGATGGAAGGAGTATATAGAGTGTCTATACAAGGGCGATATTCTTGAGGACAATATTATAGAAATGGAAGAGAATGTGGATGAAGATGAAATAGGAGATATGATACTGCGTGAAGAGCTTGACAGAGCACTGAAAGACCTAAGTCGAAACAAGACCCCGGGAGTAGACAACATTTCATTAGAACTACTGACAGCCTTGGGAGAGACAGGTCTAACAAAACTCTACCACCTAGTGAGTAAGATGTATGAGACAGGCGAAATACCCACAGACTTCAAGAAGAGTATAATAATTACAATCCCAAAGAAAGCAGGTGTTGACATGTGAAAATTACCGAAATATCAGTTTAATAAGTCACGGCTGCAAAATACTAACACGAATTCTTTATAGACGAATGGAAAAACTGGTAGAAGCCGACCTTGGGGAAGATCAATTTGGATTCCATAGAAATGGTGGAACACATGAAGCAATACTGACCCTACGACTTTTCTTAGAAAATAGATTAAGGAAAGGCAAACCTACGTTTCTAGCATTTGTAGACTTAGAGAAAGCTTTTGACAATGTTGACTGGAATACTCTCTTTCAAATTCTGAAGGTGGCAGGGGTAAAATACAGGGAGCGAAAGGCTATTCACAATTTGTACATAAACCAGATGGCAGTTATAAGAGTCGAGGGACATGAAAGGGAAGCAGTGGTTGGGAAGAGAGAGAGACAGGGTTGTAGCGTATCCCCGATGTTATTCAATCTGTATATTGAGCAAGCAGTAAAGGAAACAATATAAAAATTCGGAGCAGGAATTAAAATCCATGGAGAAGAAATAAAAACTTTGAGGTTTGCCGATGACATTGTAATTCTGTCAGAGACAGCAAAGGACTTGGAAGAGCAGTTGAATGGAATGGACAGTGTCTTGAAAGGAGGATATAAGATGAACATCAGCAAAAGCAAAACGAGGATAATGGAATGTAGTCAAATCGGGTGATGCTGGGGGAATTAGATTACAAAATGAGACACTTAAAGAAGTAAAGGAGTGTTGCTATTTGGGAAGCAAAATAACTGATGATGGTCAAACAAGAGAGGATATAAAATGTAGACTGGCAATGGCAAGGAAAGCGTTTCTGAAGAAGAGAAATTTGTTAACATGGATTATGGATTTAAGTGTCAGGAAGTCGCTTCTGAAAGTATTTGTATGGAGTGTAGCCATGTAAGGAAGTGAAACGTGGACGATAAATAGTTTAGACAACAAGAGAATAGAATCTTTTGAAATGTGGTGCTACAGAAGAGTGCTGAAGATTAGATGGGTAGATCACATAACTAATGGGGAGGTATTGAATAGAACTGGAGAGAAGAGAGAAGAGAAATAGGAGAAGGGATCGGTTGGTAGGGGATATTCTGAGGCATCAAGTATTTAGTATTGGAGGGCAGAGTAGAGGAGTAGAGGGTAAAAATCGTAGAGGGAGACCAAGAGATGAATACACTAAACAGATTCAGAAGGATGTAGGTTGCAGTAGGTACTGGGAGATGAAGAAGGTTGCACAGGATAGAGTAGCATGGAGAACTGCATCAAACCAGTCTCTGGACTGAAGACAACAACAACAACAACAACACATCTCGTATAATAAGAATGCTACTTTATCGTCGAATATTCGTTGTCGTAGATTTTGCAGCCACTGTTGTACAACTTACTTAATCTCTGTTGCAGGGAATGTAATCAACCAATTACTGAATTTTAAATGTAATTTACAATATTTTAAGTAAAATATGTTCTCCAATATCAATGTAAGATTCCATATTGTCACACTTTACTGTATATTTTACAGTGTCAGTTCCAGAGTTTCTGACTATGCTCTTGTAAAATTATAGAGCAAAACTGATGAAAATGAAAATATTGCTTGCAATGTGGCTGTCTGATAAAGTTAATTTCAATGGTCTCTCTTTCCCTGGCAGGCAATGCCTGCTCTAGCTACAAGGAAATTTATCTGGACATCAAGAGACTAAACTTACTGATTGACTATGTAGTAATTAATAGATAAATGGCTTCAAAAATTAGGTTTTCTTATATATTTAGAGGCCCTGACATTAACTGCGACCACTTCATAGTGGTTTTTAAGATAGGATTTTGTATATGGTGGAGGAAAGTTTGAAATAACACTGTGAAAAACAAAGCCTGAGATATACAAAGTTCTCTCAAGGTGCAATGTTCATAAAAGATTAACTGAATATTCACAGACAAAACAATAGAAATATAGCACATGAATGGAATAATACAAAAGCCTTTCAAAAAAGTTGAAAATGAAATTATTAGCAAAAAACCATTAAATGGATGCAAAAGATGATTGAAAAATTTGGAATGAAGGTATACAGCAAGTGACAAAAGATAAACACAGGGCCTAGAATAAATATTTCTCAACAAAGACACGCGAAATTAATATTTAAGTAAAAAGAAAACTTTGGAAAGAACAATATGTTTACTTTCATGGTAATCTCCTGCAGCAGCTGTTATAACCAATTATTACCAGTTTTTCCATCTTACACTTACGGCAAATAATTGATGACATGCATAAGCAACAAATAATGACAAACAAAATAACTAAA
Source organism: Schistocerca cancellata (assembly GCF_023864275.1). Classification (NCBI taxonomy): domain Eukaryota; kingdom Metazoa; phylum Arthropoda; class Insecta; order Orthoptera; family Acrididae; genus Schistocerca; species Schistocerca cancellata. The sequence continues at coordinate 21,382,049 of NC_064634.1, read as the reverse complement.
CATCTTAATCAAGAGGAAAAGTAAAAAGTTAATCTCAATTTACTACCGACTGTTGGGTGAGTTGAGCATTATAAAAATTACGATTTCATGACATCATGGAGGAAACAGAAGCAAGAAGTGTCAATAACATAATTATGGAACTAGAAAATGTGCCTTCAGTCTAGTGCCTGATCTGATGCTGCCCACCACAAATTCCTCTCCTTTGCCAACCACTTTACCTCAGAGTAGCACTTGCACCCTACAGTCGTAATTACTTGTTGGATGTATTCAAATCCCTGTATTCCCCTACAGTTTTTACCCTCTACAGCTCCCTCTAATACCACAGACGCATTCCCTGATGTCATAACACACATCCTACCATACTGTCCCTTGATCTTGTCACTGCTTTTCATACGTTCCTGTCCTCAGACAGGTGTCAGCTGGATGTCCTCCCACTATATCTCAGTCCCGAGCACCTCCTCCGCTTGGTTGTAACTTCTTCTTACTTTCACGTCTGTTAGCATTTCAAACCACCTTCTTGTTCTCCTCATCCTCTTCCATCGACGATTCTCTGTAGTAGATAGTTCCTACAGAACATATGCCCCAAGACGTTTTTCTCTTTTGTACCATCCTCATGAAGTTCCTCTCCTATCCTGCTCAGCACCTCCTCATTTCTCATTCTGTCGACCCATTTCACTTTCTCCACTCTTTTCCATAACCACATTTCAAAACTTTCTTTCGTTGTTTCAAAACCATAAGACACCACACTTAACACAAAACATTTTGGCGAATCTCTTCCTAAGTGTAATGGGGATGCTTCTGGCAGTCAGCAAGCTTTCACTTTCCCAAAAGCTCTCTTTCCCATGAAGATTCTATGTCTCATTTCCACTGTACAACTTCTGCTGCAAGGTATCGAGCTTTTCAAATATCGGAATGATTGAACCTCTTCAAATATCATCCCGTCTAGTGGTACATTAATCGAGTCAGCTCCTTTTCCAATTCTCATCACTTTGGTTTTGCTAATGTTCAGTTTCACCCCAAATTCATAACCCATTCTTACAATATCCTCCATTATTACCTGGAGCTCTTCCTCTGTTCCACATACATGATGGCTTTTAATCTTTCTTCTACAACTACAAGACCTTCTGATTTTCCCAAGGCCTTATTGATTAGCTTTCCAGCCTATATACTGTAAAGTGCTGGTGACACACAGCAACCCTGTCACACACTTCTTCCAATACCCACATATCAGTTTCATCTTCTGCTCAAACTAGCACTTTCTATCCCACACAGAATTGCTTTATCAACCTTCTGTCCTACCAATCTATACCAGTATCTTTCAGAACCTTCAAAAGTATACGCCAATCAATTCTGTCACGTGCTTTTTCTCAGTTGCTAAAACATACATACATTTCTCTATTCACTTCCAAAAATATTTTTGGGATCATTCTCCAACACCCAAATGCACCTCTTACCCCTCTTCATTTTCTAAATCTAAACTGATCTTCTCCAATACTCTCCTCTATTTTCCTTTTTATTCTTCTCAGCACTATTCTGGTCAGAGCCTCAGTAACATGGCACATAAAAATAATTGCCATATAATCTTTGCATTGACTGGCATTGAATTTCTTTGGTAAGAGCACCATTATGGTCTTAAGGAGGCCTGTGTAATATATTCCATTGATTACATTTGTAATTCTAGTTACAGCACCAGTCCCTAAGGCCTTCAGTGTCTGACACACTATTTGATCACAGTCCAACACTTTCCTTTGTTTAAGATCCTGGAAAGCTTTCTCCAATTCTCATTTCCCCATTATTTGTCCCCAGTGATTTTTGTCTACATTCTTCTTCATTCTCTAAGACTAATCCTTCATGATCAGCTGTAGAATCGTATAGATATTCTAATTATGCCTTCCATACATCTTTGTTTTCTTCAGTATTCATTTTTATCTCTCCCTACTTGTTTAGCATTCCTTGCTTGCTAATTTTTCATGGTTCTTTCATCTTTCCCTGCTTTACGTCTTTTTTAATCTGAGTATTTCATTTGTTCCCTCTTGGTTCTTGAACATATTGCGCATTATCCATCTTTCTCTACAGTTTATTTCTTTTCTTTTTCTTTTTTTTTTTTTTTTTCAGAATTCCAAATGTCCTGCACCATTTTACTCTAAAAGACACACACACACACACACACACACACACACACACACACACACAATTTTTATCAGCTACTTGGATGCATGAGGGCAAAATAGAATATGACATTGCTTGGATGGAATATATTCACAGATAGTGAAATACGTGCTCCAAACACTGCAAAAATCTTGTTGGCTGGAGAAAATCTCTGGTGGTTTTTATATTTGAAAAAGTGATGGAAGTATCACAATGAACTACAGAGGGATAAGTTTTCAAAATATCACTTAGAAAGTATAGTGGAAAAAAAATTATCAAAAGAGTATGTTGTATATCTTTATTTGAAGAAACAGCTGGTTTTAAAGAGAGTCGATCATGCATAGACTATGAATTAAAAAAAAAAAAAAAAAAAAAAAATACTGATTGAAATGATAAGAGAATTTAACCTTATGATGCACTTCACATTCAGTGACTACAAAAAAGCCCTCAGTAACAGTCGAAAGACATCTGCTGTTGGACATAAAGATTTAACAAGGATACCCACCAGTATTGTAGATGTTAGAAAAAGCTTACACACACAAATACTACTGAAAACTTAAAATCCACTATCAGAATAATTTTATACCATCCAAGGAGCATGTTAGGGCTGTAACTTATCTCCCAGTTTTCAATATTTATAATGATGATATAACTACAGAATGGAAAATTAAATTAAGGCTAGGAATGAAAGAAATGGAAGAATGCACCTGAATGTAAGGTTCCTTGCTGATTATCAAGTTATTATTCAAAAGACAGAAAATGTCTTTCATTGCTATTTACCATATACCAGAGATGATGAGTTGCACACAGGCAAGTCACGCACAAGCAGACATTTGTAAAGGCAAAGAGCTTCAAGCAATGTCTGCTTGTGTCTGTGTATGTGCGGATGGACATGTGTGTGTGTGTGTGTGTGCGCGCGCGCAAGTGTATACCTGTCCTTTTTTCCCCCTAAGGTAAGTCTTTCCGCTCCTGGGATTGGAATGACTCCTTACCCTCTCCCTTAAAACCCACATCCTTTCATCTTTCCCTCTCCTAACCCTCTTTCCTGACGAAGCAATCGGGGGTTGCGAAAGCTTGAATTTTGTGTGTATGTTTGTGTGTCTATCGACCTGCCAGCACATTCGTTTGGTAAGTCACATCATCTTTGTGTGTGTATATATATATATATATATATATTTAAAAACAAAGATGATGTGACTTACCAAATGAAAGTGCTGGCAGGTCGACAGACACACAAACAAACACAAACATACACACAAAATCCAAGCTTTCGCAACCAACGGTTGCCTCGTCAGGAAAGAGGGAAGGAGAGACAAAAGGATATGGGTTTTAAGGGAGAGGGTAAGGAGTCATTCCAATCCCGGGAGCGGAAAGACTTACCTTAGGGGGAAAAAAGGACAGGTATACACTCGCACACACACACATATCCATCCACACATACACAGACACAAGCAGACATTTCCTGACGAGGCAACCGTTGGTTGCGAAAGCTTGGATTTTGTGTGTATGTTTGTGTTTGTTTGTGTGTCTGTCGACCTGCCAGCACTTTCATTTGGTAAGTCACATCATCTTTGTTTTTAAATATATTTTTCCTTCGTGGAATGTTTCCTTCTATTATAACCATATATATATATATATATATATAATAGAGGGAAACGTTCCACGTGGGAAAAATATATTTAAAAAGAAAGATGATGAGACTTACCAAACAAAAGCGCTGGCAGGTCGATAGACACACAGACAAACAAACACAAACATACACACAAAATCTAGCTTTCGCAACCAATGGTTGCCTCGTCAGGAAAGAGGGAAGGAGAGGGAAAGACAAAAGGATTTGGGTTTTAAGGGAGAGGGTAAGGAGTCATTCCAATCCCGGGAGTGGAAAGACTTACCTTAGGGGGAAAAAAGGACAGGTATACACTCGCACACACACACATACCCATCCTCATATACACAGACACAAGCAGCGGGAGCGGAAAGACTTACCTTATGGGGAAAAAAGGACGGGTATACACTCGCGCACACACACACATATCCATCCACACATATACAGACACAAGCAGACATATTTAAAGACATATTTAAAGACATATTTATATATATATATATATATATAATAGAGGGAAACATTCCACGTGGGAAAAATATATTTAAAAAGAAAGATGATGAGACTTACCAAACAAAAGCGCTGGCAGGTCGATAGACACACAAACAAACACAAACATACACACAAAATCAAGCTTTCGCAACAAACTGTTGCCTCATCAGGAAAGAGGGAAGGAGAGGGAAAGACGAAAGGATGTGGGTTTTAAGGGAGAGGGTAAGGAGTCATTCCAGTCCCGGGAGCGGAAAGACTTACCTTATGGGGAAAAAAGGACGGGTATACACTCGCGCACACACACACATATCCATCCACACATATACAGACACAAGCAGACATATTTAAAGACATATTTAAAGACATATATATATATATATATATATATATATGGTTATAATAGAAGGAAACATTCCACGAAGGAATTCCTGGGACTGGAATGACTCCTTACCCTCTCCCTTAAAACCCACATCCTTTCGTCTTTCCCTCTCCTTCCCTCTTTCCTGATGAGGCAACAGTTTGTTGCGAAAGCTTGAATTTTGTGTGTATGTTTGTGTTAGTTTGTGTGTCTGTCGACCTGCCAGCACTTTCATTTGGTAAGTCACATCATCTTTGTTTTTAGGTGTATATATTATTAGGTATATATATGTATATATACAGACACATATACAGACACAAGCAGACATATTTAAAGACAAAGAGTCTGTCGACCTTTCATTTGGTAAGTCACATCATCTTTGTTTTTAGGTGTATATATTATTAGGTATATATATGTATATATATGTATATATACAGACACATATACAGACACAAGCAGACATATTTAAAGACAAAGAGTCTGTCGACCTGCCAGCACTTTCATTTGGTAAGTCACATCATATATATATATATATATACCTAAAAACAAAGATGATGGTATATATATATATATATATATATAAACAAAGATGATGTGACTTACCAAATGAAAGTGCTGGCAGGTCGACAGACACACAAACGAACACAAACATACACACAAAATTCAAGCTTTCGCAACAAACTGTTGCCTCATCAGGAAAGAGGGAAGGAGAGAGAAAGACGAAAGGATGTGGGTTTTAAGGGAGAGGGTAAGGAGTCATTCCAGTCCCGGGAGTGGAAAGACTTACCTTATGGGGAAAAAAGGACGGCTATACACTCGCACACACACACATATCCATCCACACATATACAGACACAAGCAGACATATTTAAAGACAAAGAGTCTGTCGACCTGCCAGCACTTTCATTTGGTAAGTCACATCATCTTTGTTTTTAGGTAAGACTTACCTTAGGGGGAAAAAAGGACGGGTATACACTCGCACACACACACATATCCATCCACACATATACAGACACAAGCAGACATATTTAAAGACAAAGAACTTTGTTACTTTCCGAATCATTGAAATCGAGATTGGGATGCGCTTATGTAAGCCAGTCATAGCTCATGTCACGTGATCTCGCCAGCCGATGACTGGATATTCAGAGCATACGACACGTGATGATGTCAGCCAACAGCAATGTCACTGTTAAGTAGCACGAACACACAAACAGGGGAAGTTAATAGTTTAAATTAATATACACAGTGGCGCTACAAGAAAAGAAAAGCGTTCACATATAATATTAGTCTCTAAGGTTAATAAGCTACAAGAGAAGCTAAGCTTTCGCATATAATGTTGACCTTGTTTGCACGTGTTACACTTTAAGATCTATCACACAAATGTGCCAGTAAAATTTTAATAAAGACATAAATGTCTCATCTTCAGGGTTCGAAATTCTTCTAAATGACTTGTCATCAAAGAGTTGATTTTTAAATGAGAGTCAAACGCTCTGTAATTTAAGAAATTCATGGTACATTCTCGCACATAGTTCAACTTATGTAAAAGGATATTTACTTTGAAAGTAATGCTTTTCAAACCACCATTCGCAATATTTTCCTCGACCTGTTCAAAATATGTTCATTTCAGCAGTTGCCAGATAGCGCAGATAACAGTCGACACCGAGCTTGTGCAGCTACCATGACGTAGGAAGCCCGTATGTACGTACGTGTAAAACACTGAAAGATCATACATTACGTCATAAAAGAAACAAGGCACCAGAGGATATTCCAAGGGCATCGGAATTTTGTGAACCACACTAAAATGTGCACATTTAAAATGCATACTTAAAGTGCACATTCGTATATCCAGATTCCCATTGAAGTAGACCTCGACCTGGTATTAAGATTTTCAGTGTGGTTTTTGGGATGTAAATTTTCTTGGAAACGAGACTGTTTTGGCACAAATGGTCATTTTTATAACACGACAAAATATAATTCACGAATTACCACTATCAAATGCCTATTTGGCCTACTACAAGTATAAAGCTTTACGTTAGGAAGTAGTTTCACATTTCATTCACACACACGAGTTTCTCAAGCACGAGATCATAAAGTAGTATTATGAAATTTTTATATAAATTTGGAATTGTCTTATTCTTCTGTAATTTTTGTGATGTCCCCGTTTCTTCTCCTTCCTCATTCTAACAAACAGTCTTTTCATCACCAGTTCTGTAGCTATTCCTGCCATTGTCAAAATCTGTTCGCCGATTAACTTCACTAAACCTGCCACAATCACGGTTTAGTTATCCAGCGATTATTCTCCAATTAGGCATTATTATGTGTTCGTACAATGCGTTTTCCGTGCTACTCCCAGGATGGAACTTAAGCGGCTGCTAGCCAGGAACTGTACAACTGGTCCTTACTAGTGTAGCGATATGGCCAAAAACTTTCTGTCAGAATTTAATTTTCTTGGATACACCGAGAAGATAATACATAATCTTTCTCACCTGTTATTCCTGTTAGTAGTTTATTTTCATTCTGGTAGTCTGACTTTATGGATTTCGCTATTAATTATAACAATGCTGATCATTCCCAAACCCAATCAACCACATAATCAGACATCGATTGGCATTCATATGTTCAGCTTTAACCCGCTCAGCTCATATAGCCCCGTCCCCTTTTGTCTGCGGAAAGTTTATTTCTAGATACGATGAAGATTCTCCTGACAGAGATATCACGTACACTACACACGCATTCAAAAATCAACTTATGATTCATTCAGAAATCAACTTAAAATGTGTTAAAAAAATTTCAAAAACGAACGTCCGCTGGATGCTAAGCGGTTTGTGAAACTAGCTTTTTTCCTCAAGAATATGAATTTGGCGCCCCCTTTCCCCGGTAGCATCTAGCTGCTTGCTGTGACTGCTTGCACAGCCAACAGCCACATTCCTGTAGTCAGAAGCGGGAGAATCTACTGCTCAAATGTGACTCAACTGCTCATGCGCACAAACCTGCTCGTAACTGCTGAAACGAATCTAATGTAAACAGTTATGACTTCACACTCATTGGAGGCAATTTGTTGTTATGTAGCATTGTAAAGTGTTCCTAAAGCCTTTGACACATTTTGCTGCTGGCACACGCTTGCATGAGCATGTGTGTCGTCGTTGTATATGGCACATTTCCTTTGCAATTTAAGTTATTTTCATTTTTTCTCTCATTTATGTTTTATTGTTTTAGTGTTATTCTGCAGTAGCGGGATACAGTAATATCCTTTGTTAGAGTATCGGTTCTTACCAATCAAAATTACAAAAATTTAACAGAAAACTAAAACACCGAAGAATTCCCGGGAGTCTAAAAAATTCCCGGGTTTTTTCCCAGTTTTCTCCCGGATGAAAAAATTCCCGGGTTTCTCCCGGATCTCCCGGTTGTCCCAGGTCGTATACACACTATAATACAGTCACAACACACCACGTCAGTGAACATAATCAGTTAAAACGAATAATTGTGAAGGAAATGGTGTTGAGAGGTGGCTGTGTCTATATATTTTTCTGAAGTGTAATACTACAAAGATTCTTGTTTGAGAATGTTATGTTTCTAGTTCTGGCAGATGATGAAAGCTAATTATAGTCTCCAGATACATGTGGTTTTATTGACGGTTTGCTTCCCAAATAAAATACTGAGCGAGTTAGTGCAGTGTTAAGGCACTGGACTCACATTTACTCACATTTGGCAGGAGCGGGCTTTGAACCCCTGTTCAGTCATACTGACTCGGTTTTTCCTTGGCTTCCCTTACTCCATTCTTGCATAATCCGATAAATTATGTATATCCTTTATGTAGGATTATATATAAATTATGTCTGCAATGAATCTAACATGCCCTGTACTGTTACGAGGAATAGTCAAGTTACAAACACATAAATAAACTAAAGGATAACGGTGGGAGTGTTGAGTTGCAAACAGGCACAATGAAAAAGAATGCAAAATGCCTGTCTTTAACTCAATGCCGCCTCTATGTTGTAAGTAGCAATATACATTTTTCACCTTGTTTTTATTCCACCCTGGATTTTCCATTATTTAAATAATACTGCCCTTCAATATGCCATTTAGCACAGTGTCCTCAAGAATGTTACAAAGATTTAATGAAACACACTGACTAGTATATCAAAAGAACTGCAACTTTGCTATTCCTAGCTACGTGGACACTAAATTTTTTTGTTTCATTTTTCTCATATAATCTTTATGGAAATTCACTAATCCTTTTTCTCAGTATAATTATGTACCTCATCATCACAGGAATAAACATTTATCTCATATGAGTTTCTACATCTACATCTATACTCCACAAGCCACCCAACGGTGTGGGGCGGAGGGCACTTTATGTCCTATTACCTCCTCCATTTGTCTGAAAGTTTTTGGTACATTTGAAGAGCAGGCTGAAGAATTCCATTTCCACTGGACTGAACTTTGGATAGTAGCCAAATGTCAGCCAATTGCATTCCTCTGTGTGACATCATAGAAAAAAGAACAAATGCGAGGTCTTCAAGAAGGCTTGTGGAATTTTGTGCCACATCGACACCTGTCACCGTGGAAATTGTTTCACTACTCAACTGTAAGAAATGACAAAACGAATTAAACAATAGAACAGAGAGGTCAAGCAACATCCACAATACAAAGTGACAGTGTTGCGGGCAAGCACAGACAGCTGCACACAATCCACGACTACAAACCTCCACATTTGCTGCTACTGTCAAAAGAGCAGCAGCAGAGCTCTTCAGTCCAGTGAAAACGCTGTTCGTAGTAAGCAGTGGCGCAGGGCACGCGAGTGCTGACAGTGGAAGAAAAGTGTCTTCCCGAGTGCTGTGTTTCAGGAAGCTCCTGTACCGCGACAGCTTCTCCACGAGGACTTGTTGGATGCTGGCCCGAAGGGACTGACTGCTGCCCACAGCGCGAGTGTAAACATCGTAACATGCAGCGGGGAGAGACGTCAGTGCCTTGTGGCCTCGTGCGAGTTGATGCCACAGTAATGAAGCTGTCTGTTCTAGCCTTGAGAGGTTGAGTGTTTTATCTGAAACTGTCAATAAGCACTTTCTTTTACTTGAATTGCGTGACACAAAATATGAATACATAACACAAAGAGGATTGCAACAATACTAAAATGTACCACGGATAATGTCACGGGCAAAGCTGGAATCACTGATCAATACTGCAAAAGATATAAAATATCTTTATGGAGATCCAGTAACTTTAGTTACTGTATTTATGCATAAAAACCGCAAAAACCTTTTTTTAACCATTTTTGCACTGTGGGTCACAATTATCAACATAATTAACAGTGCAAAGGGCTCAAATTTTAAGTACATTCTTTAGACATTTATCTAGAAACACCATATTCCTGTTTTCAAAAACCTTTATCCGTTATCAAGACACACCTGGAAAACCATGATTTTTGGTTAATCAATTAAGTACCAATTGTGGGGAGGACCACTTCTATAATTTCATCCACATCAAATGAACCAAATTTTTACTATATATTCTTAAGATGAAGGGAATCTCAAAACTTTTTTCAATATAGTTATATGTTACTGAGATTGAGAGGTTCAAAGTTACCATGGTTATACACATAAAATACGTACATTGCATCCAGCTTGAGGTGCAAACATAGTTTTGACAGACGTAGTGAACACACGGGAAGGGTTCTGAGTTTACCAAACTATGTTTTAGTCGCCATTTTTTGCCAGGACAAACTTTATGATGCACTGTCTCTCTAAAATGTGTGATTCATGTCAATACAGGCTGTCTTGACCCGGAAATTATTCGTTGGTGCCAGCTGACAGTGTAAGGTAACTCATAAAAAAAAAAAAAATATTTTGCTACATAAAATTGTTTGAACTTGCTTTTTGTGTAAAGTGATCAAAAGTATCTGGACACCCCCCAAAAAATATGTTTTTCACATTATGTGCATTGTGCTACCACCCACTGCCAGGGACTCCATATCAGCGACCTCAGTAGTCATTAGACATCGTGCGAGAGCAAAATGGGCGCTCCGCAGAACTCACGGACTTCAAACGTGGTCAGGTGATTGGGTGTCACTTGTGTCATACGTCTCTACATGAGATTTCCACACTCCTACACATCCCTAGGTCCACTATTTCCGAAGTGATAGTGAACTGGAAATGTGAAGGGACACGTACAACACAAAAAGAGTACAGGTTGACCTCATTTGTTGACTGACAGAGACCGCTGACAGTTGAAGAGGGTTGTAATGTGCAATAGGCAATATCCAGATCATCATACAGGAATTCCAAACTGCATCAGGGTCCACTGCAAGTACTATGACAGTTAGGCAGGAGGTGAGAAAACTTGGATTTCATGGTTGAGCAGCTGAGCCACACACCACACCGGTAAATGCCAAACGACGTCTTGCTTGGTGTAAGGAGTGTAAACATTGGACAATTGAAAAGTCGAAAAATGTTGTGTGGAGTGACGAATCACAGTACACAGCGTGGTAATCTGATACCAGGGTGTGGGTATGGCGAACGCCGGCTGAACTTTATCTGCCAGCATGTGTAGTGCCAACAGTAAAATTCGGAGGCAGTGGTGTCATGATGTGGTCATGTCTTCCACTGAGAGGGGTGCACCCTTTGTTGTTTCGTGTAGCACTATCACAGCGCAGGCCTACCTTGATGTTTTAAGCACCTCCCTGCTTCCCACTGTTGAAGAGCGATTCGGGGATGGCGACTGTATCTTTCAACATGATCGAGCACCTTTTCATAATGCATGGCCTGCGGCCGAGTGGTTACACGACAATAACATCCCTGTAATGGATTGGTCTGCACAGAGTCCTGACCTGAATCCTATAGAACACCTTTGGGATGTTTTTGAATGCCGACTTTGCACCAGGCCTCACTGACTGACATCGATACCTCTCCTCAGTTCAGCACTCCATGACGAAAGGGCTGCCATTCCCCAAGAAACCTTCCAGCACCTGATTGAACATTTGCCTATGAGAGCGGATGTCATCAAGGCTAAGGATGGGTCAACACCATATTAAATTCCAGTATTACTGATGGAGGGAGCACAAACTTTTAAGTTATTTTCAGCTAGGTGTCTGGATACTTTAGTGTAGGTGTAGCCTAAAAATGCAGTGCACTTTTATGTAAAGTAGTGTAAAGCAAACAAGCAATGGATGGGAAATGATTTTACGTTAACCTTACAGTATGCCTACTTATTTGGCGTTTATGTATGAGGTGCATTCTAGTTCTAAGGCCTCCGATTTTTTTTTCTAATTAACTACTCACCCGAAATCGATGAAACTGCATTACTTCTCGATGTAATCGCCCTGCAGACATACACATTTTTCACAACGCTGACGCCATGATTCCATGGCAGCGGCGAAGGCTTCTTTAGGAGTCTGTTTTGACCACTGGAAAATTGCTGAGGCAATAGCAGCACGGCTGCTGAATGTGCGGCCACGGAGAGTGTCTTTCATTGTTGGAAAAAGCCAAAAGTCACTAGGAGCCAGGTCAGGTGAGTAGGGAGCATGAGGAATCACTTCAAAGTTGTTATCACGAAGAAACTGTTGCATAACGTTAGCTCGATGTGCGGGTGCGTTGTCTTGGTGAAACAGCACACGCGCAGCCCTTCCCGGACGTTTTTGTTGCAGTGTAGGAAGGAATTTGTTCTTCAAAACATTTTTGTAGGATGCACCTGTTACCGTAGTGCCCTTTGGGACGCAATGGGTAAGGATTACGCCCTCGCTGTCCCAGAACATGGACACCATCATTTTTTCAGCACTGGTGGTTACCCAAAATTTTTTTGGTGGCGGTGAATCTGTGTGCTTCCATTGAGCTGACTGGCGCTTTGTTTCTAGATTGAAAAATGGCATCCACGTCTCATCCATTGTCACAACTGACGAAAAGAAAGTCCCATTCGTGCTGTAGTTGCGCGTCAACATTGCTTGGCAACACGCCACACGGGCAGCTGTGTGGTCGTCCGTCAGCATTCGTGGCACCCACCTGGATGACACTTTTCGCATTTTCAGGTCATCACGCAGGATTGTGTGCACAGAACCCACAGAAATGCCAACTCTGGAGGCGATCTGTTCAACAGTCATTCGGCGATCCCCCAAAACAATTCTCTCCACTTTCTCGACCATGTTGTCAGACCGGCTTGTGCGAGCCTGAGGTTGTTTCGGTTTGTTGTCACACGATGTTCTGCCTTCATTAAACTGTCGCACCCACGAACGCACTTTCAACACATCCATAACTCCATCACCACATGTCTCCTTCAACTGTTGATGAATTTCAATTGGTTTCACACCATGCAAATTCAGAAAACGAATGATTGCACACTGTTCAAGTAAGGAAAACGTCGCCATTTTAAGTATTTAAAACAGTTCTCATTCTTGCCACTGGCGGTAAAATTCCATCTGCCGTACGGTGCTGCCATCTCTGGGACGTATTGACAATGAATGCGGCCTCATTTTAAAACAATGCGCATGTTTCTATCTCTTTCCAGTCCCGAGAAAAAAAATCGGAGGCCTTAGAACTTGAATGCACCTCATATGTCGAAGTATGTAAATGTGCTGAAGGATATAAATAAACTGATAGGAGTAATCCACTAAATCACAGGCTCGCATCATTAACGTTAATATGAAGCAGGATTTTGGAACATATATTCTGTTCGAAAATTATGAATTACCTTGAAGAAAACTGTCTATTGACACATGGTCAACATGGGTTTAGAAAACAGCGTTCTTGTGAAACACAACTAGCTCTTTATTAGCATGAAGTGTTGAGAGCTATTGACAAGCGATTTCAGATCGATTCCATATTTCTGGATGGAGGCTTTTGACACTCTACCACACAAGTGGCTTGTAGTGAAATTGCGTGCTTATGGGATACCGTCTCAGTAATGTGACTGGATTTGTGATTTCCTGTCACAGAGGTCGTAGTTCGAAGTAATGACGGAAAGTCATCGAGTAAAACAGAAGTGATTTCTGGCATTCCCCAAGCTAGAATTATAGGCCCTTTGTTGTTCCTTGTCTATATAAACGATTTGGGAGACAATCTGAGCAGCCGTCTTAGGTTGTTTGCAGATGAAGCCGTCATTTGTCGACTAATAAACTTATCAAAAGATCAAAACGAATTGCAAAATGATTTAGAAAAGATATCGGAATGGTGTGAAAATTGGCAAGTGACCCTAAATAACGAGAAGTGCGAGGTCATCCACATGAGTGCTAAAAGCAATCCATTAAACTTCGGGTACACGATAAATCAGTCAAATCTAAAGCCCGTAAATTCAACTAAATACTGACGAATTTCAGTTAGGCACAACTTAAATTGGAAGGAACACATAGAAAATGTTGTACGCAATGCTAACCAAAGACTGCGTTTTATTGGCAGGACACTTAGAAAATGTAACAGATTTACTAAGGAAATTGCCTACCCTACTCTTGTCCTTCCTCTTTTAGAATGCTGCTGTGCGGGTGGGATCCTTACCAGATGGGACTGACGGAGTACATCGAGAAGTTCAAAGAAGGGCAGCACATTTTGTATTCTCGCGAAATAGAGGAGATTGTGTTGCTGAAATGATACAGGATTTGGGATGGAATTCATTACAACAAAGGCGTTTTTCGTTGCGACAGAATCTTCTCACGAAATTCCAATCACCAACTTTCTCCTCCGAATGTGAAACTATTTTGTTGACGCCGACCTTCATTGGGAGAAACGATCACCACGATAATATAAGGGAAATCAGAGCTCGTACGGAAGGATATGGGTGTTCGTTCTTTCCGCGCGCTTTATGAGATTGGAATAATAGAGAATTGCGAAGGTGGTTCATGAACCCTCTGCCAGCCACTTAAATTTGATTTGCAGAGTATCCATGTAGATGTATATGAATTTTACTTACCTACAGAATTTGTTTTACTTAAATACACTGAAGAACCAAAGAAACAGGTACTCCTGCCTATATTGTGTAGGGCCTCTGCGAGCACGCAGAAGTGCCGCAACATGACGTGGTGTGGATTGGACTAATGTCTGAAGCAGTGCTGGAGGGAATTGACTCCATGGATCCTGCAGGGCTGTCCATAAATCCATAAGAGTACAAGGGGGTGGAGATCTCTTCTGAACAGCATGTTGCAGTGTGTCCCTGATATGCTAAGTATTGTTCATGTCTGGAAAGAACTTTTTAAAGTCAGAAGATTGTTCCTGGAGCCACTCTGTAGCAATTCTGGATATGTGGGGTATCACATTGTCCTGCAGGAACTGACTAAGTCCGTTGGAATGCACAATGGACATGAATGGATGCAGGTGATCAGACAGGATGCTTATGTATGCGTCACCTGTCAGAGTTGTATCTAGATGTATTAGGGATCCCATATGCACACACCCCACATCATTACAGAGCCTGCACCAGCTTGAACAGTCCTTTGCTGACATGCAGGGTCCATGGGTTCACGAGGCTGTCTCCATACCCATACACGTCCATTCGCTTGATACAACATGAAACGAAACATGACCGACCAGGCAACATGTTTCCAGTCATCAACAGTCCAATGTCGGTGTTGACTGGACCAGGTGAGGTGTAAAGCTGTGTGTCATGCAGTCATCAAGGGTACACGCGTGGGCCTTCAGCTCCGAAAGCCCATATCTATTTTGTTTCACTGAATGGTTCACACACTGACACTAGTTGATGGCTTAGCACTGAAGTCTGCAGCAGTTTGTGGAATGGTTGCACTTCTGTCACATTGAACAATTCTCTCAGTCATCATCGAGCCAGATCTTGCAGGATCTTTTTCCAGCCACAGCGACGTCAGAGATTTGATGTTTTTACTGGATTCCCAATATTCACAGTACACTCATGAAATGGTTGTATGGGACAATCCCCACTTCATCGCTACCTCGGAGCTGCTGCGTCCCATCGCTCGTGCACTGACTATAACACCAAGTTCAAACTCACTTTAAATCTTGATAACCTGCCATCGTAGCAGCAGTAACAGATCTAACAACTGCACCGGACACTTTTCTTGTATAGGTGTTGGCGACAGCAGCACTGTATTCTGCCTGTTTATATGTCTCTATATTTGAATACGCATGCCTATACCAATTTCTATGGCACTTCAGTGTATATAACCAGCACACCCTGTTGTAACAGGGAAAAAGAAGGGAACCGGTGGAAAATAGATCCTGTCAGAGCACAAAAATGGTGAGTATGTTCCTCTTTAAGAGACTCTGACAGAAAAGTGGAGAATCAGCTGCTTCAATCCTCATTCCACCTTTCTCATCAAAAATATCAGCAAGCAACCATATTCACGCTTTTTTATGCTGATAGACAGTAGCAGAGACACAGTGACAGTGGAAGAGAGGAGGCAGTGCCAGTTGGAGAGAAAGACTGAGGAGACACTGATAGTGGGGGTGAGAAAGTGGCAGTAAAAGAGAGAGAGAGAGATGGATGGACATTGTAGCACTGGGAGTAAAGAGAGAGACAAGACAGTGGAAATGAAAACGAGAGGTGAACAGAGACCTTACATAAGCTCGAGGGGCCCAACCCTCCGAGACTGGAAAGCTCTAACACAAAAAAATTGCCCACTTTCTCCCCACCTCTAATACCCACATGTTTAAGTTTCCTGGTCTAGGGATCAAAAGCCTAAGCAAAGCATCCCCAATTCCAGGTGTTGAGAGGAGATAATGGTGGGTGAAGACAAGGACACCTGACAGCAAGTGATAAAGGAAGAGACAGTGGCTGTGAAAAAGAAAAAAAACGGGACAAAGACAATTGGAGTGGTACAGAGAGAGAGACAGTGAAAGTGGCAGAGAAGCTGGTAGTGATAAGGAAGAGCGAGAGACATATATGAGACAGTGAGAGTGGGACACACAGACAGACAGACAAATGGACAAAGAGAGAGAAAAAGAGAGAGAGAGAGAGAGAGAGAGAGAGAGAGCACTAATGGGAGAAGAAGGAGGCAGTGGAGAAGAGATATACACAGACAGTGGCAGTGAGAGGGACTAGATGGGTATGAATGATTCATTACAGAGAGAGAATGGGTAAAACTATTAAGAATGTCCTGTGTTATAAGTGTGTGAATACGTTCACACACCAAACCTTTTGGTGAGAAAGGCGGAATGAGGGCTGTGAAAACTGGTTCTACACTTTTCTGTCACAGTCTTTCACAGAGGAGCATATTCGGCTTTTTTGAGAGCAATAATAGGAGAATTTTTCAAATGGTTTAATAACTTCTCAAGAACTAATTTTGACAATATTAAGAAAAGGATATATTGCTGCTCACCAGAGGACATATTGAGTCACAGACAGGTACAATGAAAGACTACTACACATGCGAGCTTTTGGCCAAAATGCCTTCTTACAAAACACACACACACACACACACACACACACACACACACACACTCACTCACAAGACTACTGTCTCTGGCCAAAGAAGTTGGACTGTGAGCACCTTTGTCTGATGGGAGAAGAAATCTATGAGTGGTGGGGATAAGAAGTGTGTAATGCTGCTTGTAGGAGTGTGCTGGGAGGTGGTGGGAACAGGGTAGAGCAGCTAGATGCAGTCGGGATGTTAGGTGGAGGGGGGAACAGAAAAGGAGATAAGGGGAAAAAATACTACTGGGTGCATTGGTGAGAATAGAAAGCTGTCTAGTGCAGAAGTGGTAGCAGGGAAGGGGATTGTGAGTGACAACAAGGACTGACAAAGGTCGACGTGTTGACGTCGGGGGGGATTATGGAAATGGATATATTGCAGTGAGAGTTCTCATCCACACAATTCAGAGAAGATGGTGTTGGTAGGGAGGATCCAGATGGCTCATGATGTAAAGCAATCACTGAACCAAAGAATGCTGTGGTGGGCAACATGCTCAGCAACTGGGTGGTCCAGCTGCCTCTTGCCCACAGTTTGTCGGTGGCCATTCATGCGGGCATACAGATTGTTAGTGGTCATGCCCACACAGAACACAGCACAGTGGCTGCACCAACCCTACCAATCAGACTCATCCCAAAACCAATGTTGAACCCTGCCTGACTCAGTTTACTCCTCCATCCACCCCCACTGCCGCCAAATCAATCCCTGTTAACATTACAGAATTTCTTAACCTCAAACCTTGCCTCTCCATAATTCCCCAAATCCCTCAACATGGAAGCTGACCTTATGTATGCAGAAAGAACTACAATCCGCCATCTAAAAATTGATCCCAATCTTACACTCCTACCTGTCAACAAAGGATCCACCATTGTAGTTTTTAACAACAGGGATTACCAGCTCTCTGTCAGACTCATCGTCGTATAAACTCCTGCAACAGTAATACCAATCCATAAATCCAACAGGATCTCTAGTCTCTCCCCAAATCCATAGCCCCCCCCCAAACCTCCCCCATCTCTCTCTATATATCTCTTTCTCTCTCTCATCCTCACCCCATCATTCCCCCCACTCCTCACTTCTATACTCTTCATGAAGACCACAAACCCAGCCACCCAGGATACCCCATTTAGGACCAGTTAATGTGACCCCACTGAGAGAAAATCTGCTTACTATTTGAACCCACCCTCCTGTGTATAGAAACCAATCATTTCCTCAAGCAACTCTCCACAGCTCTTATTCCTTTACCACATGGCGACCTTTACACAAATATCCCTAATGCCTATGGCCTTGCTCTTCCTGAATACTACATTTCCCAATGTCCAACTCAATAGAAACCTAAATCCTCCTCCTTAATCGCCACGACCAATTATATCCTCACCCACAGCTAATTCACCTATGATGGCATCACCTACAAGCAAAACTGTAATACAGCAATGGGCACCTGCTTGTCACCATCCTAAGCCAACCTATTCATGGGCCTTCCAGAGGAATTCTCCCTAACCTCCCAAAATCCCAAACTGTTCACCTGGTTCAGATTCACCACTGACACCTTCATGATCTGGCCCAAGGATGAGGACATCCTACACACATTTCTCCAGAAACCCAACACCTTCTCTGCCATTCGCTTCATGTGGCACTTCTCAACACAACTTCCTCTATGCTGACCACCTCAAAGATGGGTACATCAGTACCTCTGTCAATAACAAACCTACCAACCACCAGCAACATCTCCATTTAAAAAGCTGCCACCCATTCCACTCCAAGACGTCCTTTCCATAGAACCTAGCCACCCAAGGTCGTTGCATCTGTAGTAACAATCAGTCCCTCTCCCAATATACCAAGGGTCTCACTGAGGCCTTCACAGAAAGAAATTACTGTCCCAATGTTGTACACACACACACACACACACACACACACACACACACACACACACACACACACACATCACTGAGGCCTTCACAGAAAGAAATTACTGTCCCAATGTTGTACACACACACACACACACACACACACACACACACACACACGCACACCTCCTGTGCCTTACCCCTCCAGTCATTCATCACCTCCCAGAGCCCCACCATAGAGCCACAAAGCAGTAGTCCCCTCGTGACTCACAAGGGAACATTCCAATGTGTTAATAAATGATCTTGATGAAACTAGGCAGGTGTGTAGGTGAGCAAAATAGTGCAATACCTATTTTTTGTTTGTGCTCAATTTCAGTCTTAAAGGGGTAAAAAATACCCTGAAATGTAATGTGGCATTTTAGGTTTGGAGGAAATATCTTTGAAACAATGATATATAAAAATGTTTTTTGTACAAAAGTTCATATGTAATTAATATTCTTGAAAAATCCAGGATGGAATGTAACAATATAGGGTGTCCCAAAAAGAATGACCCAATTTTAAATAGAATTATTTATTAGGAAGAAGGGCTTAACACCAACAAATTGCATACTAAATTACTCATAAAAGGCAGAAGTTTATAAAAACCCATCATAAATGTTCAATATGTCCTCCATTGGTTGCAGGGACGACATCCACTCAAATGCTCAGTGGATTTTTCCACAATTTTTTCAAGAACGCGTGGCCGGCCAGGACTTTTGCCTTTACAGAGGCACCCTGTTTCTTCAAACTGTTTATACCACTGTCGAATGTTCTTTGGTTACGGTGGTTTAGCAGGAAATTGAATATGAAACACCTGCTGAACTGCGGTCACTGATTGAGTATGACTAAATTCAATAACACAATATGCCTGCTGTTACGTTGACGCCATATTGCGTGAGACTGGCTGCACGCTCCAAGTCAGCACTCATAGCAACATCTACCGGATTTTTTCTGAAACTCTAGACCCTGCCGATTACATCTAGCACTGTTTGAGTTACCTAGTGAGATTTGTCTAAATATTATTACAAATTAAAATTAGGTCATTCTTTTTGGGACACCCTGTATTATGAGTAGGATAGTTGCTACTAACCATATAACGAAGATGCTGAGTCGCAGAGAGGAACAACACAAAGACTGTCGCAAAATAAACTTTCCACCAACAAGGATTTTGTCAAAAATAGATCACACACACACACACACACACACACACACACACACCGACCAAAGCCTCTGCCAGCTGAGGCCACACTGAGTTTTACAACATAAATTTAAAAAGCTTTCAAGCCACATTCATCGCTGGTAATAAAGCTTCTGAAATGCTATTTTTAGAAAATAAGCTGCACACAATTTGCTGTCAGAGTATTTTCAACATTCTTATATTACACTTGTTGTATGTTTTAAATTGTTATTTTATGTTTTACATTTTTTTTTACCACTCCATATACACATATTTTATTAATTGATGCTCTAAAGGGTTCTTTCACACTGACCTCACTGGAAAACAAAACATCTTTCAACATGGTCACATGTTTGCTTACCAGATAATAATAATAATATATATTTTATTGTCTTTAGGCCATTACAGCAATTGACAACGTCAAATGAAGATACAATTTACAATACAGTGTGATAATGTATTGACTACTGAAATATTTTAGCTTATATTACAATAAATGTACAGTGGGTCATCTATTGGATTACTGCATTTTACAGTTGAAGAATTCATTGATGTCATAGAACGGGTGGGCAATTAACTATTCATGCAGTCTCTCTTTGAATGTATGTTCAGGAAGATCCTGTATAGCATGTGGCCGCTTATTAAATTAGTTTATGCCCTGTGACTTCGTAGCTATTTATTGATTTTGATAGTCTGTGGTAAGGCCTGTATATGTGTTTGATGCTTCTTGTATTGTAACAATGTACATTTCTCCAAGTTTCACATGTTGTAGGTTCTTCTTCATATTGATTAAGACAGTGTATATATAGAGGTTTATTACTGTCATAATTTTTTGTTCAGGAAATAAGGGTTTGCAGTGAGCCTTATGTGAAGAATTTGTAATTATCCTAATGGGTTTCTTCAGCAATAATAGGACGTCATGTATATGACTACAATTACCCCATAAGATAATGCCATAGGATACTATACTTTGGAAAAATGCAAAATAAGATGATCTGACATATGTTTCAGGTAGACAATTTCTGAGTTGTCTTAATAAATAAATTACTCTAGATAGCTTACTACTAATATAGTTTACATGTTGGCTCCACAATAACTTTTCGTCTCAAAAAACTCCCAGGAATTTAACAGAACTAAGGTAATCAGATAGTGGCTTGTCTCTTAGAGTGAAGATTATCTGGTGAGTTTTATTTTCGTTTAGCAAGAAATCATTTGCTCTGAACCAATATGCTGCGTGAGAGAGTGTATTTTCAGCACAGGTTTTAAGATTGTTACTGCTATGTATAAAAGTCATATCATCTGTGCACAATACAGTGGTGGATCTAATAAAGGAGGGGATGTCATTGATCATTATCAGAAACAGGAAGGGGCCCAGTACAGATCCCTGAGGCACACCTACTTGAATACTTTCTATGTTTGACATTTCCTTACCAAACACAAACTACCTGTTTACAGTTACTGAGATAAGCTTTTAATAGTCTGAGACTGTTTCCTTTGATGCCATAAGATTTTAGTTTCTCTAGTAGCAGTGTGTGCTCAACACAGTCGAAGGCCTTGCTTAGGTCACAGAAAGAGACCTGAGCAAAGCCTTTGTCCTCAAAACCTTTGAGGATGTAACTCACTACTGTGTCGATCGCATCAATGGTCGACAGATTCTTCCTAAACCCATATTGTGTAACATTAATTATTCCTAGGTTCTCAAAGTGACATGATAATTGTTGGTACATGATACATTTTATTACCTTGGAGAATACGGGTACTATTGAAATAGGCCTAACTAGATGGAGAGTCTTCATCTCCCTTTTTGTGTACTGGGACGATCCTAGACAGTTTTAATTCATCAGGAAAATTTTCCTCAAGTAAGCACTGTTTATGCAATGGGTTAAAGGATACAGAATGCAATCACACACTTTATTCAGCAGGTTGCATGATATGTCATATATATCTAAGTTATCAGATGGTTTCAGTTGTTTTATGACCCCTTGTACAAATCTAGGCAATACTTCGGAGAAAGTTAGCATGCTTGTGTTTAGTGACTGTCTACCCCAATTTTTAGACAGTAACTCCGATGCACTAATGTCTGGTTTGATAATTGTATCTCCTATTTCTTTCACTGAATTAATAAAAAAAACTCATTGAGTGTTTGAGGTGGGATATTAATTTTGTCTTTTTTAGTATCTGTGGCACCACTGTTAATTATTTTCCAAGCAGTTTTGCATTTATTGGTGGAATTATGTATGCTGATGGCATTGTAGGTTTTCTTGGCTTGCAGGATGGCTTTTTTGTATTCATTCGTGCATTCCACATAGGCTGATTTGGCATAGTCTGATTTCATACTACCGTATATGTTGTACAGTAACAAAACTTGTTTTTTTAGATCTGTCAGCTGTTTCGTGTACCACATATTTTGTCTGTTTTGAGATCTGGATTTGTGGCTGCTGTACGTTATTTTTATTTTCTTTATGGGAATACTATGGTTAAATAGGGTCAAGAAAGTGTTAAAAATCTATCAAATATTATACTGTCACAAGGACTCTTGGTCCAAATTTCCTGCCCCCCCCCCCCCCCCCCCCCTCCTAGTTTTGAATATTGTCCCTCTGGTGACCCCAATATGCTTGATGATGGCACAGGTAGAGCCTTGGAATGTATACGGCTTTCAATGTTGGAAGAACCTTTTGAGAAGATTTTCAGATCTAGTTCTACTGAATGATTATGACGTCAATCTCCACTTCAGAAACAATACAATGAAGTTGCAGTCACAAGTACATAATCAATGCTCTTTGCCAAGGCTTTACCAATCTACTGAAATATGCCTGACTCAAACAGGGTTGTTTAGAAGATCACCTGTGACAATTTGAAACAGCGTTGAATTTTATTTTATATTGTTTTGCCCATCCTGTATATTCTGTGAAAAAGGAAAAAACAATGTAAACATAAAATAACAATTTAAACCAAACAACAAATACAAGTAAAATAAATAATTAGAATTGTAATGAATTAGCCATGTTGAAAATACTCTGACAGCACACTGTATATGGTTTATTTTCCAAAAATGTTATTTCAGAAACAAGCTTTATTACCCAGGGATGAAAGTGCCTTGAAAGCTTCTTTAACTTGAGTTGTAACCAAAGTTTTCAGTTTTCAAAACAAATAAATGGTGATGTGGTATTTTTTAAAATTTCAAATTATTACAAAAGTTGATTAAACAGTTTTCAAGAACATTAATTACATAGGAATTTTTATATGAAAAACATTTTTATATGCCCCTGTTTAAAAGGCATTCCTTATAAAACTAAAATGCCAAATTACCTTTCGGGGTGTGTTTTATCCTTAAAAGAAAAATTGGGGGGAAAAAAGTATTGCACTATTTTGCTCATGCTATACACCCTCCAAGATCATTTATTGATACTTTGACACATTCCTTTGTCACCAAGGACTAGAGCAACTGAATCACATTCTCCATTCTCCACCACAGTTTCAACTACCTCTTCTTGTGCAGTGAAATGTGGAATATCTGACCCCACTACCCCTCCCACTTAATCTATGCAATATCCTTGTCCATCCCTACTCTACCCCTTCTCCCAACCCCTTGCCATGCGGCTCATATCCCCACAATATGTAATAGATCTAGAGGCAAGACCTGCCCCATACATCTCCCCCCCCCCCTCCACCTAGTCCTGTCAGTTCACAAGCATCATCTATCCCATAAAAGGTGGGGCTGTGGGCACGAAAACTAACAATCTGTCTGTCCGCATGAATAGCCACTGAAAAAATGTGTCACCAAGAGATGGCTGGACCACCCAGTTGCTGAGCATGCTGCTCGACACAATGTCCTTCACTTCAGTGACTGCTTTGCAGCCTATGCCATCTGGATCCTTCCTACTAACACCAGCTTTTTGGAACTGAACAGGTGGGAATTCTCCCTGCAATATATCCTACATTCCTGAAACCCCCTGGGACCTCAACCTTTGTTAGTCCCTGTTCTCATTCAACTATATAACTATACCCTTCCTTATTCCCACTCCCACACTTAACAGCCATCTATTCCACCGACTCACCCAAGTGGGTTTTTCCCCCTCCTCTCTTTCCCTCCCCTACCTCACCCACCTGCCAACCTCCCTCTCCCTGATTAACCTCCCGACTTCATCCAGCTGCCGTACCCTTGCCCTACCATGCCCCTACATGCTCTCATAGGCAGCATTTTACCTTCCCCCACTACTACCCTGACATCCTTCCCACTCCCTGTGCCAGCCACCACCTTATCCACACCACCCAGACTGCTTCAACTACCAGGCACAGTTGCCCACAGTCTGGCCTCAGTGGCCGGAGACAGAGGTCGTGCGTGTGTGTGTGTGTGTGTGTGTGTGTGTGTGTGTGTGTGTGTGTGTGTTGTCTCTCTCAGAAGAAGGCCTTTTGGTCGAAAGCTCACATATTGCAATCTTTTTTTGTTGTGCCTCTCTGTGACTGAACATCTTCCCTATATGGTCAGTAGCAATCTATTCTTTTCATAATGTTGTCATCATTCCATTCTGGATTTTTCAAGAAAAAAGTTTTGTTGATGAATCTGGCAATACTGTGGTAATGATAAATGGTTATTTAATGACAACCTTGACTTATCTGAAGACTCATCATTCTTGTTAAATGTGAGCTAACTAAACCTCCTCAGTATGATCAATTAGTGTACTAAAGGAAGCACCATGTATATCATCTATGTGGCCAAGCAAGTACGTTTACTGTGAGCCTTTCACTTGTTACAGATGAATATATATTCACGGTTTTATGAGTCCGAATGCAGGTCCAATTTCCAGTTGCCAGAACAGATTTATGGACAATGGTTATATAACTGTCCAACAAGTGGGGATTCAACATTCCCTACCCCAATGCACAATGAGATATTTTTAAACTTAATTCATTATTACTCCATTGCTATGCATTTAACTTGTACAGTTTTTTTTTTCTTTACATGCTACCACATACAATTACTACATGTTAAATTCCTACAAACCCCCTACTAATCCACCATCCATTTCAACAACAAGCTCCAGTTCTCAAATACTTTTTCCCACATGTAAAATGTTTTTCAGTGTACCTTAGGGAGGCCTTCAGCTTTACCGATCAATACACTGTGTGATTCTTTTTATAAACTATGTAAGAAGAGAGAAAATTATGTCACATTGTTCTATGAATTTGGGCCTGCAAATGTCCTTCAGCCATAAATGATATACAGTAATTATGTGTGAATACGTGTGTAATGGGGAAAATTATTTCGGAAGGTAGCACGAAATCAGGAATGTACAATTCGAGATGGCAGTTTTACCAACAATTACATATTCTAGCCGACACTGATCTGAATCGAGGTACTCTGCTATAAACAATTTGTTAAAATATAATTCTGTTACTTCTGGATATTAGTGAAGTTAATTGTAATAGGCATGAGGATGAAAAGAATTCAAACCTCCGAGATCCCAACATTACATCATAATGTATTGCAAACACATTTCAAGAAAATATCCAATAATATAATTATAACCCTCACAAAATATATAAATGTATCAGTAGTAGCAATATTAATATTATAATGGCTGTACTTTACCTCCAAGCATGCTACAGACAGCATGATGAACATCCAATAATGCACTTTGGTGGTGATAATTTTTTATTCCACATCTAAAAAGAATTGACAATTCATCTAAGTTCCTAAAATCCTCTTCTGTTTGTATAAATATTTCCACACCACGGTTTCTCATTGCCCTAAAAGCAAATAAATAAATAAATAAAATTCAATGTAAGAGAATCCTTTTAGGACATTAAACAAAAATTAAGAAACATAGGGATTAGCTAACTGATATCACTAATGTTTCCTGTAGTTCATCAATATTTCTGAGCAAACTGTAAGCAATCAACAGCCAAACAGCCTGGTAAAAAGATGACACAAATGGTAGACATGAATGAAAGATTAGTTAACATTTTTAATTTAATTGTGTGTTGTTTATTTAAAGTCAATGATGAAATCAATTAGGATCAGTTATTTATAAAATATCTAGCAGTCCACCTCAGCTTCGCAAAGGCAGTACAAAGTATCTATAGCTGCATGACCTGTCTGGCGTAGTAGTAATTTTCTTTACGAGACACTGCGTAGAGCAATGTAGGAAATTCAGAGAACAACATTAGTTAACTGAATATAATCACTTTGATATAACTTAAACAATTTAAGCAGAGCACTCCAGGAAAGTTCTCAGGAGGCATGAATGTCTGAGTGACACTTCCTGGCAATTATGGGAACACATCGTGATATAATCAATCTGTTTATTACCAATGTAAATATTCTATGCAAATCATGGGTGTAAATGTGTGTGCGATTGGATATATATTTCAGTTTGTAGAATATCATCTATTAGAGGCTGGCTGAATGGATCCTACCTGAAGCCCACAAAAGAAGTCTGATGCAAATATGAAGCCGATCATGGCACTCCCATTGTAAAGCTTACTAAACACTCATTCAGTGTTGAGATTCAGTGCTGCAATCCTTTGTCATATTTTTTATGGCAAACTTTGATGTCCTACTACGCGAAGAATCACATTCGCATCTACTTTTCATTCACACAATGCTGAAAGCTCAGTCATCTGCTCTGCTGTTGAAAAACTTACTTTATGTAAACAAAGTAAAGCTGCATTCCATGCTGAAGCAGTTTTTCAAAAAATGTTTTACTTTTTGCATAAAAAATTGAAAACCAGAAATTCTGGATTCAAAAAGTTTTTCGCTACGCAATTGGTCTAGAACAACTGGACATTGCTTAGACAACTTGCACATCACTAGCCAGTTGTGCAACAGGGGAAAGGAGAACTATAGTGTAACGTGGAATCCAAACAACATTTTGATTCTGGCGAATCTCCACATCACTAAGAGGTGTGTGCATGTTAAATGATAGAATGGGAAAACAATAATAATAAAATACAAAAGGTTCAGCCAAGATTTGATCTGCCACCCATTCACTTTCCACGCACATATTTTACTGCTAGACCACGTTATACCGGAGACAAGGTAGCCCAGAGGACTGGCAACCCATATTAGACTACAGAGGACAAGGTTGTCTGTGCCCTAGGCGTACCAAAAGCACCATGGTAAATACCAGCTATTTACGTGCAAGATAATGGAAACAGATATTCCGAGCACTACTTCCTGCAGGGGGATCTTAAGCCACTGCCTGCAAGAAGTATCACTATGCCAAAACCTGATTGGCTGGAGACAGTTATATAGGGGCTAGAACCAGCCCCAAAGTTCAGTTCACGTCGGATGCCGACCTCGTGTACTGCAACCATAGAAGATTACGTCTTAGTCTCTGAATTGAACTGTTACTGGTGTGTGTGTGTGTTTGTGTGTGTGTGTGTGTGTGTGTGTGTGTGTGTGTGTGTGTGTAACAATGAACCTTTGTGAACTTTTGTTTGCCTTAATTAGGAGACTTACTGGCATCATTATATTTACCCTTTGTTTTTATGTTCAGTCATCGACCTTGTGAAGTTACATCAATAAAAGTTGTGTTTGTGAAAAATTGTGAATTGTCAGTCACAACAGACCACTTGGCCTTTGTAGGTCTTACATTATAAGACAAATATGAAACACATAAAGGATACAAGCAAATCAAAATACTACATGACAAACCAACACCAAACTGAAACAAAAATAAAATGAAATTCAGTATACCTTGAAATTTCTCCATGATGTGGATCCATTGTCATAATAAGACGAAATTTTGAATGCGGTTCAATGGAAACAACCCTTCCATCAGCATTCACACCAAGTTCATCAACTACAAGTTTTCCTCCAGGCTCCATCAAAGCGTTTAATCGGTCCAGAACAGCTGGCGAACACAGGTTCACATTATCTGCAAGCAGCCAACATCCCTCCTTCAGTGCCTGCAAGAGATACCGTGTTGACCTCTTATTATTAATGAATTATTTGCATTACAGTGTCATTAATAATCCACATGAAGTATCTGGTTTGAGCTGTTAGAGATGGCAATCATCTATGCATAAGGTTTCGTGTGAACGAGTGTGTGTGTGTGTGTGTGTGTGTGTTTTCTATTTCCTTTTCTGTCGAAGGCTGTGACCAAAACCTATTTACATATCATAAAAAGTGTAGTGAATACAACAGTATCACCTACTACATGAAATGTAACTGTTAAAAGGATACCACAAGAGGCTGTTCTCTAACATTTGTGGATTTCCAACATTGTCAGGAGGCGGCCGATGCCACAGTAATGGCACAGTATGGGAAGTTCCAGCATTCTTAAACATATTTAGATTATGCCCAGATCCAATCATTTTATACGCATAACAAAGTTCCAGAGTTTCAAGTGCCGCCTACACAGCAGTAGCACTCGCATAATATTGGGGGCAGAAACCTAGCCAAAACCCGAAATCAACAGCACTAAGGTTTTTTGGGTAAATCAAAGTATATGTTGAAAGGCTAGGATAATTGGCAACGGAGATGCTGTATTTGTCGCAGTAAATGAGAAACTCGAATCCACCAGGATAGAAACGAAACTGCATCCAGTATTGTTTGAGCGAGAAAGTATCAAGGATGGGTATAAATTTATAATTGGATCTACAGCTAGACTTACACCTATGTACATACTCCACAAGCCACCACAAAGTGCACAGCAGAAATTACCTTGTAGCTCTGCTAGTCATACCCTTTCCTGTTCCACTCCAAATGCAATGTTGCGGGTTGGCAAAAC
The DNA here is from genome assembly GCF_023864275.1 of Schistocerca cancellata. Classification (NCBI taxonomy): domain Eukaryota; kingdom Metazoa; phylum Arthropoda; class Insecta; order Orthoptera; family Acrididae; genus Schistocerca; species Schistocerca cancellata. Next base: position 21,353,289 of record NC_064634.1, on the reverse strand, counting down.
TCACTATACTATCTTTAAAATAACGCCTATCACAAAATGACATTCAAGTGACAGAGCGAACAAAACAATATATCAGACAAAAACAAAGAGTAAAAACATATCATAGAACGAGGCACAGATGATCTTGCATGGAATCTTCACTTGCGCGCACACGCACACGCCCACGCCCACGAAACGTGCGCTTGCGCGCGCGCACACACACACACACACACACACACACACACACACACACACACTCACTGTACATTAGCTTGCATACAATTCACTACCCTCCCTCTTCTTGTTGAATTTGATGCAACATGCCAATCAGGTGATAACATGTTGTGTACTGGTTGCTTCTGGTTTCGTAGTGGTGTGCTTTGACAACTGTTGTGGCTGATCTGCAGTGCAAGGTCGGGTGGCACATGTGCTTGTTGTGTCTGTGGTGGCTGCAATTGGGTCACGATGTGTGCTCGTTACACGAACAACTGGGTTAAGTCTGTCAACATTGGTAACCATCTGTGTGCCAATAACATCAATGGTGAATGCTTTGTCATACCTGCTTACTACACAGTATGGTCCACCATCGGGTGGCTGCAGCGGGTTGCGCACCACATAGTGTTGGACAAAAATTTAGTGACGATCACGTAGCTCGTAGAACATGAACAGGTAGCAGCTCAGCCGATCCCTTGGCACCACTGGATGTAGCAGTCGTATCTGTGTGCTTAGGCTATTCACAAACTCTGATGGGTCAATGTATTCATCTTGTACACTGGCGAGATCTCACAAGGACAGTGTACAGGTTGATCACACGCGAGCTTCGCAATAGTTACTGTGAGATCATCTTTCAAGGATGCATGAAGACCTAAGAAAATTATAGATAAACCTGTGTCTCCTGTTGTGAGTCATGGCATCACAATGACACTTTGAGCTGGCACCGCGTATGCTCAACTAACTGTTTGCTGATGGATGGTATGCTGTAGTCCCAATTTGCTTCGTGCCAAGTAAGACAGAGAGAGCTTTGAAGAAACAGGGTTCAAACTGTCACCCCTGGTCAGTTTTGATCTGCGGGGCTATGCCAAAATGTGTAATCCACCCATGAAAGAATGCAGTCATGACAGTTTCAGTGCTTATATAGATTATCGGGAATATTTCATCAAGGTGTAGAAGCAGGGAAAAAAAACCAACCACGTTCTTCCAAGAATTCCCAGAATAAATGCACTTTTTCTCAGCTGAAAATACATTTTTTCCCCAGGTGAAAAGTGAAAATTCACTTTTTCCCAAATGAAAATTCACTTTTTGTTGAGCGAAAAGTACTTTTTTCCATGTTAAGTGACAATATATTTTCTCTTAGAGTTGTAAAACTTATCAATGCTTTGAATAGTGAAGGTTTTACATTGGCACAAAACTTTCCGGCACTTTAGGAAACAAAACCCAGTAAAAACATTTTGTAAAGATCTTTGATGTGCAGCAGCATTTACACCGCATATTTTCGTATTCCAAAATTATAAACACAAATTCCACCAAATATAGCACGGTAGCTTCTGAAGCACTGAAATCTAGACTGCAACGTGCTTTTGTCAGCCAATTATAGTTCATGTTGTGCGATCTCAATAGCTAATGACATCAGATGTTCAGAACATAGGATGTGATTTAGCCAGCCAATAGCAACATCACTGTTAAGTAGTGTGAACACACAAATAAGAAAACTTAATTGTTCAAATTAATATGCATACATGCATGCATGTATGCATATGGATGCATATGTATGGATGCATGCATGCATACATACATAAATACATCCATATGAATATAATAATATGAATATGTGAATATAATAATATGTCTGCCTGTGTCTGTATATGTGCGGATGGATGTGTGTGTTTGTGTGTGTGTGCGCGCGCCAGTGCATTAAATGATGTCATTGAGCATGAACAGGTGGCCCGTATGTGATCAAAATTTAGTGCACTGTGGAGTGCTGCACAGGACCTAATGTGGGTGTTCGACACACGATCCTGGGAGCTGTTCAAAAGTTCAATAAACTGAGGATCTCCAGTTATCACTTGGACACCAGAATCATGCACGTTAAGTTCTAGTCCTCTGCTAACTGAGTTAGTGCTAATGTCTAGCGGGCGTCGATGCCAGAGGTCGGACACGAGTCCATAAAATGATAAAAAAATCTGCTCTCAGTATAAGACATGTAATGCCTGCCATGACAAAATGCCACTCGAGCTCGTGTCGTAGACCTAGGTTTAACACTAATGTGGCAAGACCACAGCAGCTATTGTAAAGCCACTGGCAGCAAAGAGGTGGCAAACATCACACTTACGAGATTGCAGACAGATGGACGAGTAGACTGATACCTCTGCAAATGTGTCTGCTAAGGACTGTAATTTCATACATCGGTCAGTAATAAACAACCAACAACTGCCATTCGTAGTGTCTGTAGCCTTCATCATTGAGCTCCTGTTGTCTTCCCTGCTTACAAAATCGGCTACATTTCTGTGCTTCGAACTCAAATCGGAGACGGTACCAATATATTTTTGTAGCCGAAGGTGAGCGACTGCATTTCCTAGGTGACCGATAGCAATGGGATCGACAACTGTTGTTCTGAGCCAGCACTGCCAGCACAGTAACTTGTACGGTAAGTTCGGTGATCTGAGCTCGTAGCACATCAAAGTTGCCATTTGCCAGCTTTCGTGGGCTAACTGCTGCAACACGTGCAGACAAATACGTTTCAGATATTCTATCAGCGGTCTGCACTAGTGCATCTAGATCACTGGCACACACATGCACCACATGGTGGACGCGGCCCTACTTTGTGTGACGCGGCACGGTACGGAGTGCAAATGTGTGTCGAATTTAACAACTGTGATCGTTGTAGATCACGTCGGTCTCACCAACTGCTGTGGGTTAGCAAAACTTATTAGCTTTAAAATAACCTGTAATGCAAAATGATATTCAAGTGACACAGCAAACAAAACAACAGAACAATATATCAGAAAAAACAAAGAGTAAAAATAGCACATGGGTAGGAGTAGAATCATTCTGCAGTCAGTTGCATGTGCCACTTCTCTAAACTTTCTGAACAGTGTTTTGCAAAACGAACTGCCCCCTATTAGACTGAATACTGCAAATTGGGAAACACTCACACATCAACAACTATGAAAAAGGGTACATTTTTATGGCTCAGTGTCTGGGTACAAGCATCTCAGAAAATGCTGATGTGCCGTTAGTTCTGATGACAGAGTACTGTACTAGTGCAGGTCTGAGTGTCAAGGGTTTTCAAGCACAATGTTCTGAGCACATAGTTGACCATTGGGCTTCAAAGCAAATGCCTCTACATGTTCCCCTGATGAACCAACAGGATTGTAAAATATGATTGCAGGGGGGCATGGGATCATACAAATTTGATCTCAGATCAAGGAAACATATTATCTCCTCACACAAATCACATTGTTTGTTACACCAGGTCAATGACTGTGACTACAATCGCAGTCATCCAAGCCACCAGCCACGAAAAACAGGCAATGTGCAACAGTCACAGGCTGGTGGAGTAGTACCATGCTACGGTGGACATTCATCTGGACTTCTATTGGATCTACACTAATAATTGAATGCATCATAAAAGCTGGGGATTATGTGAGCATTCTTGCAGATTACGCGCATCCTTTCACACTTGATGTCTTCCCCAATGGTAACGGCATTTTCCAGCAGGGTAACTGTCCCTGTCATGAGACCACTACTGTGATAAACTGGTTTGACGAGCACGACTGTGAGCACAAGGTGATGTCTCGCACACCAGATTCATCTGATAGAACACATCTGGAATTCTACTGGATGCCAGCTCCACGTCACAAACCCTTGGACCAATTTTATGGGAATTGTGTTACCTGAGTGTAGACATCTGGCTCCACAAACCTCTGGGAGTTTACCAAGGAGTTGCTGAATTCTTGCCATGCAGAACTGCTGAAGTATTGAATTTCAAAGGCAGACCAAAAGGCTAACAATTAGCCCTGCCTGTACAGTTATGTTATTGCAATTGCACAATGAGTGGCAGCTGCACTACAGTTGCTGATATGTTCTTTATTTAAGGGCTTGACTAGTTTCGGCCTTCACATCCAGCCCCCATTTTCTAGGGGGGGGGGGGGGGGGGGGGGGGGCGCGGGGGAGAGAGGAGGAGGAGGAAGGGGGGGGGGGTCTGGAAATTGTACAGTGGTGGAGCAACTGGAGTGGCCTTTCATTAACTGCACATAAAGATGTGAAAAACGGCACTCTCTAAACATGGAAAAACTAATAATATTCACAATGACTAATCATACTATTTAAAAGTCCCTTACTGGTCATATGCTGCTCACTAATATCAACTATACATCACAATCCATCCTGCAATATTTACCACTGACCACTGAATTTGAAGGGTGCTGACAATCGCAAAGTTGAGCACCACAAATCAACACAAACAACAATTAATCTAAAAATTGTCCAGTATTCCTTTGCACAATGCTTGAACAAACAGTTTAATGAACATATGAATCATCAACCAGATTATTATGATCAACCCGTTACTACAGAAATAAAAGTGACTGGCATGTGACAACGCAAGAAATGCATTTATCAGATTCTGTGGCGCATAAATACCACTTTTTGGCCAGGTGTGCAATGGATGTCGAAGGACACTGATTTAAATGACCTTGAGAAACAAAAGGATTTGGTCAACAGATTGCTGGGGATTAACAACATGGGAATTGTCAGGTTTGTTAAATGTCCACACACTGACAGCACTGGCATACTTTGAGAGTGATAAAATAATTGTGAACAACTAGTTGATGATGTTTAATTTAATGTCCATGTCCCATGAAGGTAAACTTACAGCAGACATTTATCCCATTTTCGAAGTAGGAAACATCCCAGTGTGTGGCACAACCACCAACTGAATATAATTAATGAGAGCACAAAGAGCATATTATTGTTTTTTTTCTGGAAATGACTCCTCAACAGTGACACAATTTATTTATTTATTCATTCATTCATTCAATCAATCATTTATTTGGCAGGGCATAGTTATGAACCTGCAATAAAGTCTCTTCCATAAAACAAATAAGATTATGGAGCACTTTGTTCATTGCACATCTAAATTTTAACTCTGCAAGCCACTGTACAGCTTGTCATGGGAGGAATGTAGTGTACAAGAATCATTTTACTGCCACTTGCTGTACTTCTACATGTAATGTAATCCACAACCAGAGAGCTAAATTAGCAATATCGTGGATAAATTAATGTAGTCAACTGTTATCCACTATGATACATTTTTCAATAAGGTAAGTTCTTCACCTCAGTAATACAGAATCTCAAATATTCACAGTTATTTAATATTTAATGAAAATATGTGAGTTGCTTCTGCAAGACCAGTGGAAACACTTGGCAGTAAATTTAGTTTCACAAAAAAGAAGAGAAGTGAAAAAGAATTTTTGTCTCAGAGATTTTTCAGTCAATACATTGACTCCTGAGAAACAAAGACCTCAGAACAACTTTTTAGAAGGTAAGGCCAAAGTGTAGCACTAATTAAACTACTTATATGTTATAATGTTTTATGAACCTCTACGTATTATTATTAACATCTTGTATTTGTCACTGACAGACAGAGATAATGTCTCACCTTTATCAGGATGCTGTCTACCCACATAAACTTTCCACCAACGCTTAGACTGCCATCAGCTATTACTTGAGATCTTAAATCAGTGAGCTTGTTGCCAAGATTTTCCAGTATTTGTTGCACAGAATTCTCTGGTACCATTTTTACAGGGCTAGAAGAGATGTCTGCGACAATATCTTCCAAAATATTAACTTTCATGAGGAAATCATTCACACTATTTTGTTGTTGTTTATCTGAAAAAAGGGTAGTAGATAAACCAACAGTTATCTTATTAGGCTATGTTAAACATAATTTCTTACTCATGAGTATCAATACTAGTTCCAGAGGAACCATTCAAATTATACACACAATATCATCACAAGTTTATAAGTAAAACTATACTGAAAGACAGCACTGTACCTCAAGATATAGGTATATAACATTAGGGAGATGAGTATGTTGTTTTTGACTGCATGTGTGGGAAATGAGAGGTACTTACAAGAACAAAATGTGATCAAATCAGTTTTCATGATACCACGAAACGGCCAATTCAAAATCCAATAATGGGAAATATTCATAATGTTATCTGACAGTGGACAATGGACATCTTCGGTGTACTGTCCTCATAATCTTGGGTAGAACAAAGACAGGCAGGAAATCAGTCCTATCCTTCATATTAAAAAATATTAATTTAGTGATGCCTAAACCCACACAGCCAGTTGTGGCTTCCTCTTCCCTTCCTCCTCCCGTTTGTGAGTCAATTGTACTAAGCATTGGTCCACATCACTTGTCTAGCGTTTTTTTTAGGAGTAGGCTGCATATAAAGCATTTAATGTTAGACTAAGACAGAAAATAGTTTCAGATCAAACTTAACCTGGGAATCTGCATTCTATAAATGTTAATCCCTGATTATATCACTGTGAAACCAGATCATAAGGACTTGCAAAAATTCATGGTTCAAAGTCACATTCAGCTGTAATCGTCAGTTTCTAGTGTAGTGGCATTACGGAACATTACTTTTGGTTTTACCAAACATAAATTAAAATAATTAAAAAGTTGTTATTAAAACAAAAATGATAAGCAAATATGTGACCACGCCACTCCCATGCAGCTGATGCTAGAAATACTTTGTTTTGATCTGGGAGGTTACGTTAAGGAACTTACTGGCTACCGTGTGTACGCATAGATCAATCTCATAACAGTTCCTGTGGGATAACTCGTAATTTATGTGATTAATTCAAAGGCATTTTAGAGAGACTTAGCAGCAGAATAAGAAAGAACAAAAATTCAAAATATCTGCAATGAACAATTAAGTATGGGAATTATGACAGCAGCCAATAACCATTCACCCAGCTCTTATATTTGTTCTCTCTCTAAGCTTGAGTAGCAGTGACTATGCAGTTTGTATTAAATATTCAAGTACTGAACACATCCTTAAAACTGCTATGACTATTCCAAGTGCACTAGTAAATAAAACATTTAAGAAAGCATGTTGAAATACACTAACAGTATGACACTGTTTAACGTATTTTGATGGCTCAGAGGTTGCATTGTGGACTGCAGTGCATAACATGTCATATTCTAACACACTCAATTGTCACAAACACCCCCCCCCCCCCCCTCCGTTTGTTACTTCTTTCTCTATTGAATTGGTCATAAAGATCATCACAACATTATCATGCCATTCCATTCCATACCATCGAAACCACACTATATTCTCCATTTTCCATGTGTTCTGGAGCACTGTTGAGCAAAATTCTGTGTGCAACAACCCTATGCATTGAAAGTCTCTCCGGGTTTGCTGCCAGATCCTAAAATCAACTTAACTTGATACTTTGGCAATCCAACTGGCCACCATCTTCGCTGGTGAGTCCCGCTCCGAACTGATGACAGGCTGTAAATCGACGTCCTATATAGGCCACCGTTGAGTACACGGCGCATGCACCGACCATCACAGTTGCTGTCTCCAAGACTGGGAGGTGGTGCCGCAATTAGTAGAACACCGGCAGCAACAATATATCACACTCAGGGCCGCACCAAATAATGTTCAATTTTGATGCAGGATAGTACAGGATTCCACGTCCTGCTGAGAAGAAACCAATTGTCTCTGTTAATTAATCTGCCAACCTAACTTCCATCACCTCTTTGTAGACACTGTTCCACAAACTGGAAATGTTGGCAACTACCACAGTTTCATCAAATTTCATACCTTGTCCCTCATTTAAGCAGTGTTCTGCTACTGCTGATTTTTCCGGCTGTTGTAGCCTCGTATGACAGTGATGTTCCTCACACCCGTCATGAACTGTGCGAATCAAACGGCCAATGTAAGCCTTCCCACATTGACACAGAATTTTATATACACCGGGTTTCCTAAACCCTAAATCATCTTTCAAAAGGCTGAGTAGTGCCCTAATCTTAGGTAGATGGAACACACTTTTAACGTTAAAATTCCTTAAAATTTGTCCAATCTTAAATGATATGCCTCCAGCATAAGGAAGAGAGGCCACTCATCTATGTTCCTCTTCATGCACCTCCAGTGATGGTTCAAACTCCATAGCCTGACGAATCTGCTTCTCAGGGTATCCATTTTCCTTAAAAACAGGCATCAAATGCACATGTTCATGGGTTAAGCTGTCTGCGTCGGAAATGGCATATGCTCTGTGTACCAAAAGTTCTCAGCGGGACTCATCAGCAAAACAGCATTCTCCTGAAGATGGTGACCAGTTAGATCACTGAAATATCCAGTCAAGTTGATTTTAGGATCCAGCAGCAAACCCAAAGAGACTTTCATGATTTATTACGCCGGGAAAACCTACAAAGTCAAACCCTATGCAATATGAACTATATTGTTTCCTTTCATCAATTTGACAGATACCCAAGTATACAGATGTGCCCGCATTTTCAAACTCCTCCAGTCATGATCTGACCACCCTGTATGTAATCTGAGAGACAGTAAAACTAGCAAAACCACAGATCACATTTATTAACTTCGTAGAAAGCACAAATTTTTCACTTGCATGAGGAGACTGATAAATACGGCCGGATAACAGCTTTTTTTAAAATCTTTAGGGCAATAGGCACAATTAACACTAAGTGTAGATATAAAATTTCTTAATGTGGTTAGGGAATATGTAGAGAGTGACATAAAAACAGGATGAATATTTTAATTAAGAAAACCATTTGAAAACAACTGCTAAGGATTGCTTTATGGTCTCCCCTGACGTACAGAATATTTACATAAGAGTCATAAAAAATCTTCCAAAGCTGATATGAAATAGTATTTATTAAATGTTGTCGTGGCAAGGAAGGGGGGGGGGGGGGGGGGGGATTCAAGGCTACTTTCGTTGTTTGAAAATTGTCAGAATGATCCTCCTGTATTTTATTACTCAACAAGTCAAACGTTGTGATGTTGTGATACAGATTGTTTAGTAAGGGTTAAGATAGTAAATGTACAATTTAAAGTAAAATGAAAATAAATGTATTTGTTAAGCAAATGTAAAATATGAAGAACAAACAAGTATCTGGTGAGGGTAACTAAGTGAAAACACGCTGTTGTTGTTGTTGTTGTTGTTGTTGTTGTTGTTGTGCCCTCCACACTTCCCTCCAATACCAAATTCGTGATCCCTTAATGCCTCAGAACTTATCCTACCAACCACTCTCTCTTCTTCTAGCCAATTTGTACCACAAATTCCTCTTCTCCCCAATTCTATTCAGTACCTCCTGGTTACTTACATGATTACCCATCTAATCTCCAGAATTCTTCTGTAGCACCACATGCCAAAAGCTTCTATTCTCTTATTGTCAAAACTGTTTATTGTCCATATTTCACTTTCATACATGGCTACCTCCATGCAAATACTGTCAGAAAAAATTTCCTCACACTTAAATATATGCTCACTGTTAACAGATTTCTCTTCTTCAGAAACACTTTCCTTGCCTTCGCCACTCTACATTTTATATCCTCTCTATTTCAACCATTATCAGTTACTTTGCTACCCAAATAGCAAAACTCACCTACTACTTTAAGTGTCTCATTTCCTAATCTAATTCCCTCACCATCACCCAACTTAATTCGACTACATTCCATTAGCCTCGTCTTGCTTTTGTTGATATTCATCTTATATTCTCCTTTCAAGACACTGTCCATTCCGTTCAACTGCCCTTCCAAGTCCTTTGCTGTCTCTGACAGAATTACAATGTCATCAGCAAACCTCAAGGTTTTTATTTCTTCTGCCTGGATTTTAAATCCTACTCCATTTATTTTCTTTTGTTTCCTTTACTGCTTGTTCAATGTACAGACTGAATAACATCATGGATAGGCTACAACCCTGTCTCACTACCTTCTCAACCACTGTTTCCCTTTTGTGCCCTTGACTCTTACAACTGCCATCTGGTTTCTGTTCAAACTGTAAATAGCCTTTCGTTCCCTGTATTTTACCCCTGCCATATTCAGCATTTGAATGAGAGTACTCCAGTCAACATTGTCAAAAGTGAAGACAAACATAGCACATAATCATTGAAGTTTGTCTGTGTCACTGATGACTCTCAGTAAACTGACAACATAAATAAAATCATTTAATATGGAGTCAGTACAGTAGAATAGTTTTTGAGAGTGAGGCATTACTATACTATCTCAATATGGTTTAGAGCTATTATTTTGTGCATGTAGAGGTACACTACTATACGAAGGCTGTTCAAAAAGTAACATGACTTTTCAAATTGCACAGGCAACGTACATCTGATTATAAATCTTTTTTTTGTTATGTTGGTACACATGCCACAAACATATGTTCACAATTTCAAGTGGACAGCATATGTCTTTTGTTTGTGACAGATAGAAAGGTTAGATGTGTTTTAGTGTGCTCAGCAATTTTCTATTATTATGAAAAATGGAACAAAGAATTTGCATCAAATTTTGTGTGAAAAATGGAATCAAATGCTCTAAAACACTTGAAATGTTGACAGTGGCATACGGTGAGTCTGCTCTAAGTAAAAAAAAAAAAAAAAAAAAAAAAAAAAAAAAAAAAAAAAAAAAAAAAAAAAAAAAGTCTACAAGTAGTAAAACCTCTCCCAAGACAACCAAGAAGATGCCAATGACGAACCTGGATGCACCAACCCATCAACAACAGATGACAAATGTCAAAGCTGTGAAGAAAATTGTTTTTGAAAATTGTCAAATTACCATATGAGAAGTTGCTGAGGATGACAGCATATTGGCCGGTTCATGTCATGCAATTTTTTCTTATGTTTTGGGCATAAGACGTGTGTCGGCTAAGTTTGTTCCAAAAGTTCTCAATTTTGATCAGAAGAACCGTGGTGTGAGCATCGATCAGGAGCTCTTGAATGACATCACTGATGATCCTGATTTGTTCAAAAGGGTCATAACTGGTGACAAAACATGGGTTTATGGTTATGACATAGAAACCAAAGCCCAGTCATCCCAATGGAAGAATCCCAGAGAGTCAAGACTGAAAACAGCATGCCAAGTTCGAACAAATGTCAAAGTTTTGCTCACTCCCCCCCCCCCCCCCCCCCCCCCCCCGCCTCAATTACAGTGGCATAGTACATCATGAATTTTTGCCTCAAGGTCGTATGGTCAATAAGGAGTATTACCTTGACATTAAGCGCTGTTTACGAGAAGCAATATGCAAAACTGTCCGGAATTGTGGAAAAACAAATCATGGCTTTTGCATCATCACAACAATGCACCTGCTCATTCTTCGTTGCTTGTGAGAGATGTTTTGGCCAAAAACAACATGACCATCATGCCTCAGGCACCGTATTCACCGGATTTGGCCCCTTGCGACTTTTCCCTGTTCCCAAAACTAAAGAGACCTATCAAGGGAGGAAATAAAAACTGCATCACTGGAAGTACTCAAGGCTGTAGCAAAAAGTGCTTATGAGAAGTGCTTCGAGGATTGCAAGAATCGTTGGCACATGTGTACTGTATCTGAGGGGGATTGCTTTTAAAGGGACGACATGAATATTGATGATTTTCATAAAAATATAAAGTCACCTTGCTTTTTGAACACACCTCATATTAGTGTACAGTTATGTGAAATGCTTTAGGATTTTACTGCTACTTTTTTATTCTGGAGGGACCCTCCCCTGCCCCCCTCCCCCTTCTCTGTCTGTCTCTGTCTCTCTCTCTCTCTCTCTCTCTCTCTCTCTCTCTCTCTCTCTCTCTAATCCACACCCAAAAAGGAAGCACATCTTCATTTATGGTTAGTAGGGACTGGAAAATATAGCATCTACTTTTGGCAAAATTCACATATACTTGTTTTTATTTACAATGATAAGATGCACAAATTTAAAAGGCTGTCGCACACTACATGAGTGAAGACAAATATTTTGATTGAAATGTTTGGGGTTTGCAAGAACTTCAACAGTCCCCCCCCTCCCGAAATGACTTTTGATTTCTTCGTTTGACCATATTTAAGCCTTCAACAAATGACTCTTCTACTGAAAAGAGTAACATTTTTCCACCAGTGAACTGACTGCATCTCTGATTTAAGGTGTTTCTGGGCTTTATTTACCTTTTCCCACCCAATTCAATGATTACAAAATCCGCAGAAAGATAAGTTCGACTCTTCGTGGGCATTTATAGCTGTGCGATCCATGCTTGATAATGCCACAGATAGAACAGACAAGGCACTTAGCACAGACATAGAACTGAAAGTAACTCTATTTTAAGGTTAGAGAAGGAATTTCAGCATGGCAGATTTTGTTTACCAGTCACTAAGGTGCAGACACTATATTCATATAGTGGCAGATGACCACGAATGCAAAAACAAACCAGAATTTTGACTGCCCTCTCACTGGGCAGGGATCACTAATCTTCTGTGGCGTTGGACGGGTCTTACTGGAAATCCGTGACGGACCAGGACTAGTCGCATCACACATTCCAAAATAAGAAAAGAAAACAATGAGCAATGCACACCACAAAACATTTGGGAAGAGCTAGTGGACAACTCCTTGTTGAGATTCGCAGAGTATTGTTAACGACACAGTTTGGGCCTGACCTCTAGCTGTACTTGACACAACCACTGGTTGAAACATCCACTACCTAACTTGCCACGTTAAAGTGTCTGCATTATAACAACTTTTGAACTTAATCTAATAGACAATCATACCCGTTTCTTTGCTATAAAATGCTAAGTCACACACTTGAGTACTACGTTGTATCTTAAACAAACCATTCAACTGACCACAACTGCTATGGCACCAGGCCATCAAGTGCATTGACACATCATTGAGTTTATGCACTTTTTATTTTGCAAACAGTTTCTTACGCTTCCTATCTTTCCAAATTTGGCTTCGGCAGATGAGATACAATATCACTAACTGAAAATTGGTTGAATTTTCAATATTTATGTACAGAAAATAAAGCTATTTCAAACCATCTCGGATAAAAAAGTATATATGAATGCAATTCACTATAAAATAGAGTCTATCAGGTAATTTTGTGTTTTTGCATTTTGAGACAGCATTAATTTCTCATTTATTGCCAAATGGGAAATTTTCCAGTCCTATGTGATTAGTAATAAAGAAGAAAATTAACAGACAAGTTAATTTAAGCTTTACAGTTTCCTTAAATCATGGGGAAATAATACCATTCGAGAATTTCTGGCATTTTTGGTATACAAAAGGATATGTTTCAAGGAGTAGGCAGATTGTACAGTAGAGTGGCAGTGCTGGCGATATACCAGTAAAACAAAGCATATTTACAAAAAGAACTTACCAGTAGCATTTTGGCAGAAAGCATGCCATTCCTGCAGAATTGACAATCCATGCCACTCATTTTGCAGCAGCAATGAACGTACAAAAGCATAGACTACCCACTCAACTTCTCTTGAAATATCTGACAGTCTTCGCCAGTGGTCAACCTGCACTCATTTTTAGAGGGAAAAAAAGTTGCATGAAATCATTATATAAAATATTTAAATGAATATAATTCTTAACATCAAATTTCGTAACTTCAGTAGCAGAAAAAGTATCACAGGCTTGATATAACAATTTGTGCTAAGTAAATAACGTAATAATTGTATAACTATTATGTGCACAGAAGGAGAAGCTATGGATACAGAGAAGGGTAATATATGACAGATAAGAAAGATGAACATTATTTTTTTTTAATTACATGAATTCATTCTCCAAGAGCGAAAGCAGGATAGGTGCTGTTTTTGAGAAATGTAAGCATGGATGAAATAAGCAAAATTTTGCATGGCACTCTAGACATGGTAGGGCAGAATGTAATAAATATGATGCTGTAAGTATGTGACTAATGGTCATCTACTCAAATATTTTGGTGTATGGTCATCTACTCAAATATTTTGGTGCAAATGTGTCTTTATTACACTAGACTCTCGCTAATCCGGCACACAGTAGCCCGGCCTCTCAGTAATCCGGCACACATCCAAAAGCACATGCACAATGAATTATCATGTGCAACAATGCTTCGTTAAACAATGCTTTATATACTGTATTTGAAATTGTAGCTTTCTTTACAGTTCGGAGTAATGTCTCCTTAAAGGAAACACGTTACTCTGGACCTCAAGCAGAAACTCGAAATTGTAGGTAAGTTAAATTGAAGTTCTTCGCAGAAAGCCTTTGCTGCTGAGTTCAAGTTTGATGAGCAACTATTTATGACATTAAAAATAAAGATGATGTTATTCCAAAGTACTCAACACAAATGGATAGTGAGTTGGGAAAACGGAAGCTTACGCGAAAGAGTAAGAATGAAGCACTGGAGGTAGCTGTTTATAGATGGTTCATACAACAATGCACTGAAGGAATTCCAATCACTGGCCCAATTATAAAAGAAAAAGCAGCTGCATTTAACAAACAACTTGGTGGTAGTAACTTATTTGCAGCGAGCAAAGGTTGGCTATCAAATTGGAAAAAACGACATGGCATTCGGCAGCTGACAGTCACCGGGGAAAGTCTCTTAGCGAACGATAAGGATGCTGATGAGTTTGTAAGCAAGATACGGAAGACAATAGAGGAAGAAGATTTAACTGCTGATGCCTTGTATAACGCTGCTGAAACAGACTCTTTTACAAGGTGCTTCCTTCAAAAACATTAGCTGCCAAGAACGAGAAGGAAGCTCGTGGTTACAAGCAACAGAAACAGCACACAACATTAGTGGTGTGTTGTCATGCAAATGGGAGTCATAAACTACCAGATGAAAAATAAAAAAAATAAAATAAAAAAAAATTGTGGTGCTTTAGAGGTACCCAAAACACTCAAAAGAATGCAGCACTTGTCACAAATGCTGATAGCTTTACGAAGAATCAGCATTTACCAGTACTGGCATTCAATTCACTTGTCTACATCTACATCTACATCCATACTCCGCAAACCACCTGACGGTGTGTGGCGGAGGGTACTTTGAGTACCTCTATCGGTTCTCCCTTCTATTCCAGTCTCGTATAGTTCGTGGAGAGAGATTGTCGGTATGTCTCTGTGTGGGCTCTAATCTCTCTAATTTTATCCTCACGGTCTCTTTGCGAGACATACATAGGAGGGAGCAATATACTGCTTGACTCCTTGGTAAAGGTATGTTCTCGAAATTTCAACAAAAGCCCGTACCGAGCTACTGAGCATCTCTCCTGCAGAGTCTTCCACTGGAGTAACGCTTTCACGATTACTAAATGATACTGTAACGAACCATACTGCTATCCGTTGGATCTTCTCTATCTCTTCTATCAACCCTATCTGGTACGGATCCCACACTGGTGAGCATCATTCAAGCAGTGGGCGAACAAGTCCACTGTAACCTACTGCCTTTGTTTTCGGATTACATTTCCTTAGGATTCTTCCAATGAATCTCAGTCTGGCGTCTGCTTTACCGATGATCAATTTTATATGATCATTCCATTTTAAATCACTCCTAATGCCTACTCCCAGATATTTTATGGAATTAACTGCTTCCAGTTGCTGACCTGCTATATTGTAGCTAAATGATAAAGGATCTTTCTTTCTATGTATTCACAGCACATTACACTTGTCTACATTGAGATTCAATTGCCATTCCCTGCACCATGCTTCAATTCGTTGCAGATCCTCCTGCATTTCATTACAATTTTCCATTGTTACAACCTCTCGATACACCACAGCATCATCTGCAAAAAGCCTCAGTGAACTTCCGATGTCATTCACAAGGTCATTTATGTATATTGTGAATAGCAACGGTCCTATGACACTCCCCTGCGGCACACCTGAAATCACTCTTACTTCGAAAGACTTCTCTCCATTGAGAATGACATGCTGCATTCTGTTATCTACGAACTCTTCAAACCAATCACACAGTTGGTCTGATAGTCCATATACTCTTACTTTGTTCATTGAACGACTGTGGGGAACTGTATCGAACGCCTTGCGGAAGTCAAGAAACACGGCATCTACCTGGGAACCAGTGTCTATGGCCCTCTGAGTCTCGTGGACGAATAGTGTGAGCTGGGTTTCACACGATCGTCTTTTTCGAAACCCATGCTGATTCCTACAGAGTAGAATTCTAGTCTCCAGAAAAGTCATTATACTCCAACGTAATACGTGTTCCAAAATTCTACAACTGATCGACGTTAGAGATATAAGTCTATAGTTCTGCACATCTGTTCGACGTCCCTTCTTGAAGACGGGGATGACCTGTGTGTGTATATTTTTTCATAGATGATGCACTCACCAGAATGCTAAATTATACTGTTGCACTACATGATAGACAGCAAATCTGTTACAAGAATATAACAACGATATACTTTTTCCAATCTAATGACAAACTGTTGTACTTTTGGACTACGAGTGACCTTTTAGTGAATATCCATCTTACCTGCTCGAATCCTCCCAAGATTTCCATTGTGTCCATAGCAGAATTGAATGAAAGTACGCGCAGCTCACGTCCTGCCAGTTGTGCTGCTAGTTTGACAAGCATAGTCTTCCCACAGCCGGAAGGTCCAACCTGAAACAAATGAGGAAGAGCAGAAGATCTTAATAATAGCAAAGGCTCCATGCCAGCCTGAAGACTGGATATGCAATAACAGCATAGCTGACACCATTTGGAGTAATATGTCATCTCTCACTTTGTTGAAGAACTCAGGCGGCAAATAGAAAACAGTGAAAGGATTATTCTACAGCAGCAGTCAAATATGCATAATTTTTTAATTATGATTTTAGGACGCAAAACTGCTACGGTGATAAGCGCCCATTCTGTGGCTTAGTGAAGGATAAAAAACCAAATTGTACAGCAGCAGCAGCAATGGGAGTGAAACTCATGGAGGACGGAAACCAAAAACGGAATGAAATCTTAGAAAACTGCTATTGAAGGGGGGTTGTTTTCCCCGAAAAAGAGCTTCAGATGACCGATGTTTTCTCACTGATACTGATAAACTCAAGGACGCGATCGGCTGAGCCCGTGTCATCTGCTAAAAGGGAAGATATATCAGGCAACAGCTGTAAACGGGCAAGTAGCGGATTAAAACAGGGGCACCGTACACTGTTGAGAGCAGTGGGGACAAAGTGGGGGAGGATCGCCACTTAAAAGATGTCGATGTCTAAAAAGACAGTGCCCTGTCAGGAGTCTAGTTAAAATTATCTCCTCCCGACAAGAAGACTGGAAGGAAGATGCCCAAGCACAGGGAAGAGGTTTCACGTCCCATAATTTATTATCGGGAAGTGCAGACCAATGTGTGTGGCATAAAAGACCAACACCATGACATAAAACACTGTAGATCGACAAAGGGAACCGTGTGAATGCGGGCCCAGGAAGAGAGACAGCAGCCTTTGCCGTTATATCAGCTGCCTCATTTCTACTGATACCAACATGCCCTGTGATCCAGTGGAGCATGTGGAGGCAGTCTTGAATCCAGCGGACCAGAGGGTGGACGGGATAAAGAGCTTGGAGGTTCAGAAGAGAGGTGAGCGAGAGCACATAATATACTGTATCCACTTACGGTGACAGATGTATTGGGCAGCCTGGAGAACAGCGTAAAGCTCCGCAGTCAAAACTGAACATTGGTCGAGAAGCCAAAATCTAATAGGGTGTCACCAACAATATAGCCACTCCCAACACCAAACGTGGCCTTTGAGTCCTCAGTCTAAATAAATGTGGCATCCTCCATTTGTACGCACATGGCAGCAATTGCCCGACAATAAACTATAGGTGGGGCACTATTCTTGGGAAGCTAGCAAAGGTCACGGAGAAGGCAGGTCTGAGGGCGAAGCCAAGGTGGCGCCGTAATGCCATTTGTCAAGAAAGTTTTAGGAAATTGGAAGGAAAGGAAATGTAGCAGTTGATGGAAGTAGACTCCCAGTGGTAGTAGAGAGGATGGGAAGCCTGCATACCCTAAATCCAAGGAGGCGTCGAAAGAAAGGGCATCAGTCGGATGAGCAAGCTTGGAAGACAGATGACGAGTTTAACGATTGAGAAGGACAGATCACGGATTGGACAGCGGAGGTTCAGCAGCCTCAGCGTAAAGGCTTTCCGCGGGGCTGGTGTAAAAAGCTCCAGATGCTAAACACAATCCATGGTGGTGGACAGAGTCGAGACGCCGAAGAAGACGGCCGTGCAGAGGAGTAAACTATGCTTCCATAGTCCAATTTCGAGCACACTAAGGCACAATATAGGCGGAGGGGGACCACTTGGTCCGCTTCCCAGGAAGTACCACCGAGAACACGGAGGGTGTTGAGGAATCGCAGACAGCGAGCCAAAAGATGTGAAACATGGGAAGACCAGCACAGTTTACTGTCAAACATATGTGCCAAGAATTGGGCAACGTCCGTGAGCGGAAGATCGACAGGGCCTAGAAGTAGGAAAGGTGGATAAAACTCTGTATGACGCCAAGATTTTACACAGGCAGTCTTACTGGGAGAAAACCAGAAGCTGGTTTTGATGCTCCATGAGTGGAGGTGATCGATACATCCTTTAAGTCGTCATTCAAGAAGGCTGGTCCACTGAGAGCTGTAGTAGATTGTAAAATCGTCAACAAAGAAGGAGCCGAGACATCGGGAGCCCTGGGGCACCCCGTTTTCTTGGGAGAACATACGGGAGTGAGAGTAGTGTTCACCCGCACCTTAAATGTGCGCTCTGTCATAAATTCGCAAATGAAAAAGGGTAGCCGACCTAGAAAGCCCCAATACAACAGTGTGCGGAGGATGCCTGTCCTCCAACAGGTATCATATGCCCTCTCCAGTTCAAGAAATATAGCTACCGTTTGGCGTTCCCAGAGAAAATAATTCATGATATGAGTGGCGAGAGCAACAAGATGGTCAACTGCGGAACGATGCTTTTGGAAACCACACTGGAGGGTTTCGGGACTCCTGCCAGCAGCCTAAATGTCAATTTACCATACACTCCAAAACCTTACGTACACTACTCGTGAGAGATATGAGGCAGTAGCTGGATGGGAGATGTTTGTCCTTTCCAGGTTTGAGAACGGGAATGACGGTAGCTTCCCGCCATCTTCTGGGAAAGGTACTGTCGGTCGAAATTCGATTATACAGGCAAAGGGGGTAATGCAGACTACAGTATGATAAATGCAGAAACATCTGGATGTGGATGCCAACCAGTCCTGTGGTGGAAGAGCAAGAGGAAGGGTGTGTGTGTTGGAGTTCCCACATAGCAAAAATGGTATTATAGCTTTCACAATTTTCAGAGGAGAAAGCAAGAGGTCGCACTTCCGCTGCTTGTTTCTTCAGGAGAAAGGCTGGTGGCTAATTCAAAGAGCTCGAAATCCCAGTCAAGTGTAGACCCAATGAGTTAGAAATCGCAACTGGGTCCACTAAGGTATCCTGCACGACAATTAGCCCAGAGATCAGGGAGAAATTAGATGTGCCAGATAACTGTCGAATTCAACTCCGAACTACAGATGAGGAATTGAATATGTTAAAGGAGCAAGAAGTACCAGCTTGCCTTCCTACTATCGCAGATGATGCGATGGCATCACCCACATAACTGCTTATAGTGGATACAGTTGGCCAACGTAGGATGGTGGTGGAAAACACGAAGAGCACATCTCCACTTGCGTATTGCATTACGGCACACCTCTTTCCATCAAGGAACTAGGGGGTGTTGGGGCAAAGGGGAGGTAAGAGGTATGGAACAATCCCTGGCTGTAAGAATAACTTCCATAACACGAGTGACCTGATCACCGATGCTAGGAAATTATCGGTCATCAAATGTTGCTAGAGAGGAGAAAAGAGTCCAATAAGCTTAGGAAAACTTGGAACATGACTGGCTGGTAGGATTAAACCACTGACACCAATAGCCAACCATAGGGTCGGGGATGTAATGGCAAACTGAAATGATCTCATATCTCGCTTTAATGTTCGACAGAAAATGAACTCTGTCAAATGTCAAGAAGAGTGCGCAGGTCGGTAGCAATTCCATGTCAACCCTTTTCATGACTCGATGTATGGCCATTTCGCCCTGGTCAGATAGGCAATTTTGAATGTCCTCATTGGATAATACATTGCGTGATCTTGTATAAACCATCTCGAGCAATGAATTTAAAGTACGGTGTGCTTCCACCTGGACAGGGAGTGTGTGTAGCAGTAAAGTTCAAAGCTATTTATGTGCCTGGAGGCACCAACAAGGTGCCATTTCGTAACCAGGAACAAGACTTTACACGACCTGCAACTGCATTGACACCTTTCTGGATAATGAAAGGGTTGACTGTGGAGAAGTCTTGAGCTTTGTCAGATCGAGAAACAACTAGGAGCTTTGCCACTGATGGAAGAATGTTCTGTGGCTGAGACTCACCTAGCTTTCTCTTGTGGGCAGAATTTGTAGAAGTAGAGGAAACCATTGTGAAAGTATCTCCCATGATTACTGACTTCTCTGATAGCGCACTCTTTCCTAGTGAGGAGCCCCTCTCTGAGGGCACTCCTGCCTTAGGTGATTGTCCACACCTCCCGAGAAAGAGACAGAGTGACCAGTCGGCACGTTTGGAAGGTACCAGCTCGGGTAATCACCCATCCCTGGGCCTGGCCTTTACCAGGAGGTACACATGTGTCCTACTTGTCTAGCCGGGGTGGGGAATTATGCATTACCCCATCACCAGCTACACCTGGGAATGTGTGGGTCGGCCTTCAGGCATGCACAGGGAGGAAAGAAAGAGAAAGGGAGGAACAAAGAAAAGGAAAGAAGAGAAGTGGTTTCAAATGCCGCAGCAAAGAAGAAGGTAAAGAGAAGGCTCAAGGGAAAAAAAAGAGGACAAAGTGAGGACACAGACTTTCCAGTATAGAGAAAAAAGAAGAGAAACCATGCCTTACAGTCACAAGCACCTGTTTCCGGATGTAGGCACAAAACATACTCCCAAAGAGAGGGAGTAGGGGAGGGGAGGGGAAGGGAAGGGGCAGGGGGAGAGATCGGGGACAGGGAGGAATGTGGAAAGGGAAGGTATGCAGCCCGGAAAGGAAAGAGAGCCACACCAGCTCAGGGTCCCGTGCTTGCCACGCACGTATCCACAACAGAGTTGTGGACACCCTGGGGGGGGGGCAAATATGTCTTAATTCTTTTAAACATATAATGGAGTGACTGACTCATTGCAGTGTTGTTGTCTATGGGAGGTTGTGAGGTCACATGTCTCAGTATAATAGAAAGGGGTGGCATTACTGAGTAGTACTGGGATGAACTATAATAACGATTATTTTTCGATAGAGCTGTGCAGTATTTGAAAACTGTATTTTTGTTAATGTGCATATGTGACCTAATTCATAAAAATAGTTGCATCCATAATAAATTTGTGAGTATGGAAGAAACGCAGGGTGTAAACGCAAACAAGTAAAAAAAAAAAAAGAAAAAAAAAATTTCTCAGATGAAAATACGCTTTTTCCCTGGTGGAAATACATCATTTCCCAAGTGAAAGTACATTTTTCCACCTTAAGTGGCAATATACTTTCCCTTGGAGTTGTACAACTTATCAGTCATTTGAATGGTGAAGGTTTTATTCACTGGAATTTTATGAAATGAAACTCAACAAAAAAAACAATGTGTTTAGGAAAGATCTTTATGTATGGCAACATTTACACTGTGTATTTCCATATTGTGATGGGGGACTGGAATTAAATAGTAGGAAAGAGAAGAGAATTTAAGAATCATAAAAGAAGGCTGTATATGTGGAATAGACCTGGACACACAAGAATGTTTCAGATTGATTGTATAATGGTTAGACAGAGACGTAGGAACCAGATTTTACATAATAAGACATTTCCAGGGGCAGATGTGGAATCTGACTACAATTTACTGATTATGAACTGTAGATTGAAACTGAAGAAACTGTGAAAAGGTAGGAATTTAAGGAGATGGGACCTGGAAAGACTGAAAGAACTAGAGGTTGTAGATTCAGGGGGAGCATTAGGGAACGACTGACAGGACCAGGAGCAAGGAATACAACAGCAGAAGAAGAATGGGTAGCTTTGAAAGATGAAATAGTAAAGCCAGAAGATCAAGGAGGCAAAAAGACTAGGCCTAGGAGGAATCCTTAGATAACACAAGAGACATTGAATTTAACTGATGAAAGTAGAAAATTTAAAAATGCAGCAAATGAAGCAAGGGATAGGGAATACAAACATCTAAAAAACTAGATTGACAACAAGTGCAAAATGGCTAAGCAGGAATAGCTAGATGACGAATGTAAGTATTTAGATGGATATTTCACTAGGGTAAATATAGATACTGCCTACAGGAAAATTTAAGAGGCCTTTGGGGGAAATAGAAGCAGCTGTATGAATATCACGAGCTCAGATGGTAAACCAATCCTAAGCAAAGAAGGTAAAGCTGAAAAGTGGAAGGGGTATACGGAGCATCTATGCAAGGGAGATGAACTTGAAAACAATAATCTAGAAAGGGAAGTGGGTTCAGATGAAGATGGGACATGTGATACTGCAAGAAGAATTTGACAATGCTCTGAAACATGGTGAAACAAATCCCCGGGAGTAAACAACATTCTGTCAGAACTATTGATAGCTTCGGTAGAGCCACCCATGACAAAACTCTTCCATCTGGTGTGCAAGGTGTATGAGATGGGTGAAATACCCTCAAGCTTCAAGAAGAATATGGTCATTCCAATTCCAAAGAAAGCAGTTGCTGACAGGTATGAAAATTACTAAACCACCATTTAATCAGTCATGGTTGCAAAATACTAACACGAATTCTTTACAGACGAATGGAAAAACTGGTAGAAGCAAACCTCTGGGAAGATCAGTTGGACTCCAGAGAAATGCAGGAACACGCGAGGGCAATACTGATCCCACGACTTATCTTAGAAAATAGGTTATGGAAAGGTAAACCTACATTTATAAATTTATAGACTTAAACAAAGCTTTTGACAAAGCTGACTGGAATACTCTTTTTGAAGTCCTGAAGGTGACAGGGGTAAAATACAGGGAGCAAAAGGCTATTTACAACTTGTATAGGAATCAAAGGGAAGTTATAAGAGTTGAGAGACATGAAAGGGAAGCAGTGTTTGACAAGTAAGTGATACAGGGATGCAGCCTATCCATCATGTTATTCAGTCTGTACATTGAACAAGCAGTAAAGGAAACAAAAGAAAAAATGGAGTAGGAAGAAGAAATAGAAACCTTGAGGTTTGCTGATGACATTGTAATTCTGTCAGAGACAGCAAAAGACTTGGAAGAGCAGTTGAACGGAATGGACAGTGTCTTGAAAGGAAGATATTAGATGAACATCAACAAAAGCAAAACGAGGAT
Source organism: Schistocerca cancellata (assembly GCF_023864275.1). NCBI lineage: Eukaryota > Metazoa > Arthropoda > Insecta > Orthoptera > Acrididae > Schistocerca > Schistocerca cancellata. Next base: position 21,329,969 of record NC_064634.1, on the reverse strand, counting down.
AATGGAATGTAGTCAGATTAAATCAAGTGAAGCAGTTGGAATTAGATTAGGAAATGAGACACTTATAGTAGTAGTTGAGTTTTGCTATTTGGGTAGCAAAGTAACTGATAATGGTTGAAACAGAGAGGATATAAAATGCAGAGTGGCGAAGGCAAGGAAAGTGTTTCTGAAGAACAGAAATCTGTTAACATCAGGTATATATTTAAGTGTGAGGAACTCCTTTCTGAAAGTATCTGCATGGAGTGTAGCCATGTATGGAAGTGAAACATGGACAATAAATAGTTTTGACAATAAGAGAATAGAAGCTTTTGAAATGTGGTGCTACAGCAGAATGCTGAAGATCTGACGGGTAGATCACGTAACTAATGAGAAGGTACTGAATAGAATTGGAGAGAAGAGAAATCTGTGGCATGCACAGTGGATCATTATTCAAACAAAAGTCCATTTCTCTTCCGCAAAAAGACTCCAATGAGTGGACGAAAATACTATACAAAAACAGAGATGTAAATACGAAAACATCACCAGGGAGTGAAAACACCAAACAGTTGGTGGTTAAAAACAAATTTCATGTTCTTTCCGTGAGTGAAGAGGTGGATTTGCGCCTAATATCAGTATGGGAACACGAACTTTAGCATGCCATCTTTTGCACGTAGTAATGGGACGAATGAGGAAAACAAAAACATAAAACAGCGCAAAGATGAAAATAGTGTATTATTTTTGACGGACAGTCACGGCAAAAACATGACAAGACTTTTCAAAGAAAACAAAAAATATGATGCAACAGGTATTGTGAAGCCAGGAGCAACAACGAAAAATATTATTGGTGTCGACTTACACAATAAAAAGTCGAGGAAAAATGACTATGTGGTGTGTACAGCGGGTGTAAATGATATCGCAAAAAATGAAGCAAATTACTGCCTAATGGAACTACCAAAGTTCCTGGAATGCAATAAACAGCGAAATACAATAGTTGCAACTTTACCACACAGATATGCTCTAATGTATCACTCGTGTCTCAACAAAGAAATTTGAAAAACTAATATTAAAATAAAACAAATGTGTTCTTTTTTTGGAAGATGTAGCACCTTCAATATAGGGAAATTGGACAGATGCCAGCATACCTAACACGGAATGCAACTAAATTACGAAGGAAAAAACTTTGTGTGTAAAACAATAAATGAAATCATTGCGAACAGAGAGAGAGCGAACAGCAAAGTTCTGTGTACCAGCGTGGGACCAGTCTCAGCAGCATCATGAAAAAGGAGCAGAATCATCAGTGTCAGGACCAACAGCTGAAACATCAACACATGCAGCAGAAACTGTTGTCTGTCCTACATGCAACAGAAAGCAAACCCAGTGTTTTTTATGGTGAGTAACATGAGAGAAAAGAATTCCAAGTTTCACGAAACATCACTCTCGTGTGTTCAATATGAGTATTCCACATCTCAAGCAATACTACCATTAGTGTACTGGAAAAAACCACTCCTAGCAAAAATCATGCAAATGCAGGGGTGAGCAAAAATCTAAACTTTGTCTTTATTCCACCAAAATATATGTAATCTCAAAAATGAAATAGACCAGTTGCAAATACATTAAAATGACAAGTGGGAAAGCGAGCCCGGTATACTGTGATTCTCAGAACATCATGTTATGAGTGATATCCACATCCTACAAATTGAGAACTTTAGTTTAGCTGCACATTACTGTATATCTATTATGAGAAAAGGTGGAGTTGCAATATTTGTAAAAAACAATGTAGTGTATTAATCTCTAGATTTAAGCAAATACTGTGATGAACAGCATTTTGAGGTGTGTGGCATCGAGTTAACAGCAGACAGTGCAACATTTACTGTACTGGATGTTTACAGGGCAACTGCTGGAAATCTGAATGTATTTCTGAGACAAACAGAATCACTTCTGTCCCATCTATATAGGAAAACTAAATCAACCACTGTTATGGGTGACTTCAATGTGGAGTTTTTAACAGAAAATAGAAACAAAACTGATTTTGAACACCTGATGTACCGTTACAACTTAGTACCAGTGATAGACACTCCAACTAGAGTGATAGCCAGTTGTAGCACTTTAATAGATAATGTATATGCAGATAAGAATATTTACAATAATTTAACTGTGAAAAGTATTATAAATGGCCCCTCTGCTCATGAAGGGCAATTCCTCACTCTAAACCAAATAAATGTACAAAGGAAAGAAAATTTCATCTGGAAAAAATTTAGGATTATAAATGAACACACCACTGAAAACTTTAATCAGCAATTACAGCTATAGTCCAGTCAAATTGCAGAAATACTTTGCAAAAGGTGGGGTAGAAGAGTTTATTTTTTCAACTCGTTCATATGGTTGGAAATATTAGAAAACCGAGTTTTGCCAACAAAATTTTGCTTGGGAAAACTTCTGCAGTCAAAAAACTTGGAAATTTTGGCCTTTTTCCGTTTTTTCAAAATATCTCAGTTTAATTTGCTCCTATCGCTTTAACGTCTATTTTCTTTTTTAAAGAGCACAAAATTCTCTACAAATTTGATTCATGGCATTTTTTTCTACTCCAAATATCTAAGAGGCTACAGCGCCTCAAAAATACCAATTTTTCAAATTTTGAGCATAGTGGCAAGATACCTTATTTTTTAACACTATTTTTTCAGTTTCTGTTTGTGTAGTATAAATACATTATACATCATGTTATATGTTGGAATTTACGACATCACTTTCAAGTATTCAATTTCTCTGTATGCAACATGAGGATTGCTGGACACCCAACTATTGTGATTCTTACATCACTACTTGAAGTTCACTATGGGCCACCTCAGCCCTGGTATTTGTAAAACTATAAATATAAAAATACATCATTAACACACACACACACACACACACACACACACACACACACACACACACACACACACACACACAAAATAAATTGTCTCTAGCTGCAATAGGCAACCTAATTAGGTAGGTAATTATTCTTGTGTATAAAAGCCACACAGTTGACATTAAAAATAAGTAGCTTTATTACAATTAAAATGCATTGTCAGTTACTAAAAAATGTTGGCAGTTCTGGGTGTGTAATACTTGTAATATTGCACATTAGTGCACTTGAGACAGGTATGAGCATCACTTCCAACGTTTTGATGGGCCAGGTTCCTCAGTGTCACCAGAAATACCTTGAGTTACGGATTCAGGGTCTGTACCTAGAGTTGATCCCAGATTGACCTCTTCTTTAAACAGCGAGTCAGCCTCAGCAAGTTCGTTGATTTCGTCAGCGGTTTCCTCAACATCCTCCATAACATCTTCTTCACTGTCTTGATATAAAAATTTTTGCACGTTTTCACAGTTGACCCCAATACATTTCTTGCAAACTGAATAACATTTCAAACCCGCTTTTCTGCAGGAGCACGCTCCACCACAGTTCAGCTTGCATGAGCATGAAACAATGTGAAGAAGTGCTTCAGGTGCTGGATCTTGGCTCATTATAATGGGTACTGGACCGTGGTCACTGTGATTCCAGCCCCATTTCTCAGGAGGTTTCCAGTTTCCCATCCAACTTTGAACTTGTTGGTAAGTCCGCAACGAATGATGTTGTCCAGCATCTAGTGTAGGTGGCAACTGTGCAAGATTCAGTTGCTTTTTGTGGCAGACTTGGTGAATAGCTGGTACCGCAAATGGTCTAGTGTGTGGGAACTGCTGACACTTCCACTATACAATGCGATAGTAACCTGTTTTTTTGCTGTTATTATTTCTTCACGGGTAGCATGTGGTTTATTGAACATGCAAAGTGCTGAGGTTAGGTGTTCATTTTTCACAATAATATTGCAGCACTTAATTTTTCCTTGACCAAAAAGAGTGGATGTTGTATCACATCTGCTAAAGGCGTGAGTGAACAGAATATATTCACTGTCAAACTTGTAAGATGCAGTGGAAAACCACTTGTCTTCTGCATTTCCTCTTCCTGGCTTTAAGAAAAATAAGTTTTCAATGCCTTGCCCCAAACCGGTCATGAGCACAAGCCGGTCCACATCTTCTCCTACAATGACAACACCTCCAAAATCTTTGGTTTTTGAAATGACAGATGTTACAATCATAACATCAGCATCTTCTTGCGGCTGGTGCACTTCAACACTACACTCCAGAAATTCCTTTTTAAGAAATATGATCAAATGCATCTTGTTTCATTCATTGTACAAGAACTTGTCCTGAGGGACTTGGTTCACCATCTCTGATTCAACCACAACGTCAACCGAAGAATGTTTTTTGGATCTACGAATCCTCTCAGCACTCTTTGTGCTACATTTGTCTCCCTCACATGGATACCCATCAAATACAATAGCAAATTGAGATCCAAATTGACGTTGCAGGTAAGAAACCTAGCTTTGAGCTATTGACTTGAAGCAAACATTTCGAATACAAGTCACTTTGTGGATTAGGTACCCTCCATCAAAATTTCATTTGGCATATGGCAGTCTTAACTGCTTGGTTAAAAAGTCATCAGAATTCCCTTTTGCACATAAGAAGCATTTCTCTTTGAACTTGAACTGCCCTTTTTCCTGCAACCGACGTAGCACGCTTGTTGGTTCCTGAGGATGTCTAAGGCTAGCTGCTATCATTCTCTCATTAATGTACTTCTTGTAGCATGCTTCATGCACCATCACTTCACTGAGCGTTTTCAAAAATGGGTGTGAGCAGACTCCCTGTGCTGAGCACTATAATCGGTAAGTGTGCTCAGTCCTTTCTTTTTCACATTGCATCCACCACTCACCACAGTTTTTTCACAAATGAAACACAAATTCATGTCAGACATACCCATTTTCAGCACCACAACATATACTGAATGGAAGCGACTCCAAACTGTAGGACCCTTATTGTTGTGTGCTAATAGCTGTCAGCACGCTGTGAACAATCACTAGAGATAATTGCCTTCCGACCGCCAAAGAATAAATACACTTTTGTCCGCTAAAGAACAATTCCTACATAATTTTTCTTATAACTGATCATTAACGTCAATCAACTGTAGAAAATGTACAGCACCTGCATGCAATCGTATTACATATTGTAACACAAATAAACTTCACACAATCCGATGTGAATGTGTACGTAGTTACTGAATATGATGCTGTTTGTCCTGGCCCTGCAGCAGAGTGAGATGGTAAATTCCAATGAATAACATGATGAGTAATATGTTTATACCACACAAATAGAAACTGAAATAACAGTGTTCAAAAATTAGGTAATTTGCCACTTTGCTCGAAATTTGAAAAGTTGGTATTTTTTGACGCGCTGTAGTGCCTTAGATATTGAGAGTAGAAAAAAATGGTACAAATCAAATTTGTAGAGAATTTTGTGCTCTTTAAAAATGAAAATAGATGTCAAAGCGATAGGAGCAAATGGAACTCAGATATTTTGAAAAACCTGAAAAAAGTCCGAAATTTTCGAAGTTTTTTGACTGCAGAAAGTTTTCCCAAGAGAAATTTTGTTGGCAAAACTTGGTTTTCTAACCTTTCCAACAATATGAACGAGTTAAAAAAAAATCTTCTACCCCACCTTTTGCAAGGTACAGGCTTTTTTTCTGACAGTTTCACTGGACTACTAGTGGACTGGTCTCCTGTGTATACTGCAATTGATGTTAATTGAAAATTTAATATATTTATCAATGGAGTTAGAAGTCTTTTTGAAGAAACCTTTCCAAAAGAGTCAGTGGTGAAAACCTGTTAAAATCCGGAAACAAGCCTTGGATTACTAAATACATCAAAATTTCTTATAAAACAAAGAGAGAACTATATGCAGCAGCCAAGAGATCAAATGATCCCAGTAAGAGTATGCACTATAAACTCTACAATAAAGTTCTGAATAAGACCATACAAGCAGCAAAGAACATGTGCTTGAAGGCAGAAACCGATTACTAAAGCAATAAAGTATAAACTATTTAGAATTTCATAAAGAAGGAAACATGGAAAAATACAGTTGGTAGTGAAAACATCCATATAAAAAGTGAGAGTCATCTTGTTGGCAATCCAAAAATAGTAGCAGACACATTAAACAAACACTTTTTAATAGTAACAGAAAAAATAGTTTTACAAACCTCCATGAACCAAACCATCAATCTTTTGAAAGCAATAGTACCTAGCTCAGTACAACACATGAAGGTAACAACAGTCACTGTTCAAGAAATTGAAAGAGTTATTAAATGTCTGGAAAGTAGAAACTCTATTGGGATTGATAATATTTCTAACAAATTATTAAAATACTGCTGCAGCCATGTAAGTAAAGACTTTTGCCACATTTTTCATGCATCACTTAAGCAAGGAATAGTTCCTGAGAGGCTTAAGTATGCAGTTGTAAAAACACTGTACAAGAAGGGAGATAAGATGGATTGCTGCTAACTATCGGCCAATATCACTGCTGACAAGTTTTCAAAGGTTTTAGATAAACTAATGCTTGCCAGGATAGTTAAGCATCTCGGGGATCAAAATATCCTCAGCCAAAGTCAGTTGGGGTTTCAGAAAGGTTTGTCAACAGAAGATGCAATATTTGCATTTGCTGGCAAAGTCTTGGAATCTATCAAGAAAAAACTGAAGGTGGTTGGGATTTTTTGTGACCTAACAAAAGCGTTTGACTGTGTGTCACCAGATTCTTTTACAAAAAGCTGCACATCTCGGTATAAGTGGTTCATCAGGGAAATTGTTTGACTCCTACCTGTCAAACAGGAAACAGAAAACTGTAGTGGACAGACAAAATCGAGTCCCATTATTTTCAGAATGGAGTACAATCACATGTGGAGTGACCCAAGGCTCAGTTCTGGGCCCCCTACCTTTTATTATCTTTATAAATGATCTGCCTCTGTGCAGAATATTCTAGATTCACCATTTTTACTGACGACACTGCATTACTTATTGATAATTCAGTAGATAAACTTGAGGAAACATCAAATAAGGTTTCAAGTGAAACAGTGAACTCAATGAAAATTAATGACCTTTCTTTAAATTACACTGAAACAAACTTTGAATGTTGTGTGGAACTGAACAAAGATGAAGAAATAGTAGTAAAAATAGGTGAGCAGGTGATAACTGTGGTGGATACCTCAAAATACCTAGGCTTGCATATCGACATCAAACTGAACTGGCCAAACCACATCCTGGATCTATGAAGAAGATTGAGTTCAGCAACTTACACATTACATATTGTTTCTTCTTATAGAAGTATGGAAACCATGAAGTCAGCCTATTATGGTTATTTTCATGCCATTATGGCATATGGAATTATACTTTGGAGAAATCAGTCACTGGCTAAAAAAGTACTGTGTGCACAAAAAAAGAGCCATAAGGATCATGTGTGGAGTCCACCCTAGAGCCTCTGTGCAATATATATACTCTTTGATGTGCTTCATAAGGAAAGAAAAATCCAGTTTTAAGCTGGATAGTGAGTATCATAGTCATGAGACAAGAAGAAAACACGATATCCACTATGAACAGGCAAATCTAAGTATGGTACAGAAAGGAGTCCATTTCACTGGCTGTAAGATTTTTAATGGCCTCCCTTTAAGAATTCAGTGTTTGGTAGAAGACGAGGTCTTGTTTTAAAAAAAATTTAAGGCAGTTCCTATTACAAGGATCATCTTATCCGATAGAAGAGTTCCTGAACTACAGTATTTAGCATTTCTTGTATTGTTAAATGCAAACATATGCCCAAATCTACATTTGTAATCCTGACTATTCTTTATTGTAAACACATATTTTGAAATATTTATTTTATGTAACATTTATTATTTTGTAAATTGATTTTCTGTTGTAGAACCTAAGTAACTGTTTACTGTAAAATGAAATCATTTTCTTTTGTTTTTATGTGCTATCAAAGATTTCTGACAAGTTTCATATCTTGTCATATTGTCACAACATGGATCACTGCAACACGAAATAAATAAATAAATAGACACATTCTGAGATATCACCGGATCACCAATTCAGTATTAGAAGGAAATGTGAATGTGTGTGTGTGTGTGTGTGTGTGTGTGTGTGTGTGTGTGTGTGTGTGTGTGTGTGTGAGAGAGAGAGAGAGAGAGGGGGGGGGGCGAAGGGGAGGAGGGAGGGAGGGAGGGGAGGGGGAGGGGGAGAGGGAGGGGGAGAGGGAGAGAGGGGGGGGGTCGTAGAGGGAGACCAAGAGAGGAATACAATAAGCAGATTCTGAAGGATGTACGTTGGAGATAAAGAGTCTTGCACAGGATAGAGTAGCATGGACAGCTGCATCAAACCAGTCTTCGAACTGAAGACTACAACAAGAATTTACGTATTATGAAAGTATAATCACAAATTCTACCACATACAGTATGGTATCTTCTGAAACACTCAACTCAAGACTGTGACACGCTTTTGTCATCCACTCATTGCTCACATAATGTGATCTCGCCAGGCAATGACAGCAAATATTCAGAGCATATTACATATGATGTATAGTCAGCCAATAACATCATTGTTAAACAGTGTGAGCACACAAATAAGAAAACTTTATGGTTTAAATTAATATACATACAGTATAGCTAAAAGAAAATGTAAGCTTTGACATATGATACTGGTCGTCAATAAATTTTTGGCTATTCTACCCCCCCCCCCCCCCCCCCGACCCCCATCCCCACCCATAACTGTAAGACTAATAACTGTAACAATGAGAATTCTATTAATCCACCTGTTTAAGTAGTCATGATGTGCCTGCTATCAGATTGGAAGCATTTTGCCAGAGGCTTACGTCGGAGACAAGCTCACCTGTGAAATACATCATGTCACACACCAGCCCTGCTGTGATTTCTACACAGCATTTTATGTTGGCATTCCCACCAACTAACCGCCCACTGGAATGAATGGCCAGAGCCAAACTGTGACCGAGGACAGAGTTGACCACCCACTGACAGAACATGCTGCCGAGCGCAAAATGCTCAGTTTTAATGGCTGCTTCACAGCTTGTGCCCTCTGAATCCTACCCCTGATAATAGATTCTCTGAATTATTTAGATGTGTGTTACCCCTGAAACATACCCTCCCAGGCTTAATCCAAGCAATCTCTTCCCCCACCTCTACCCCTGACCCGTGAACCTGACCTCCCTCCCTCCCTGCCTACCCTCCTTACTGCCACTGTGTACCGTGCACACCCTGTGGCCAGAACAACTTCGCCAGTGCCGCTCCGAGTTCCTGCCCTGTGCACCGGCTCTGCCCGCCCGTCCTTCCCAGAACGTCAGCCACCCTTTCCCATCCATCTCTCCTCCCCCTTTCTCCTCTTGCACATTCCACCTGACAAAAACCCTCACACCCCAATGGAGCTGTGGCACAATGCAGTCAGCTGGGACAATGGAGCAATACAGCTGTACTCTGCGTACGATATGTGCTCAATAGCTCTGAAGAAGGTTCCATCCGAGAGCTACCAACGTTCTCATTCTAGTTTACACGCCTATTGACAACTCGGCACTCGACCATTAGGCGAAATGTTATCTTCGCTTCTTACATTATTCATATTGTCATTCTTCAGTTTTGATCTCCATACAGATTACATAAGAAACTAGCAATTTTGGAGTACAATACATGAAATTCTTACCAAACCAGTTCAAAGTTTCTCATCAACTTACTAATATAGGCATCCATTTCAGACTAAGGCACCGGAGAAGTGAATGCAGAGCCGGCTGCAAGCTCCTCAGAACCACCGGGTCCCTCGAGAAAGGACCAGACGTCGATGCCGCCAGTTGTAAATGCATGCGGCGTTTGGGATGTGGTTCGAGCAAACCACACATTCTCCCCAACTTCATCTGTCGCCCCAGCCTTTCTGTTGTCGTTTCACCGACGTGAAGCATGTCTGTCGTGACTGTCACTGAAGACTCGCATGTTGGCACTATGAAACCTTTCTCTGCAGCCACCCTAAAGACCTGACTCAACAGACAAACAAGAATATTAAGATGCCATACAGAATATTCAATGGGATTTAAGACTCACAATGTGCTAATTACAGAATTTTACAGAAATGTGTGCACTTCTGTGCATCCTCTGCTTGATGTTGAATCAAGATATTTTACAACTTTCAATGACAAGATGACAATACCAAAGATGAGTACCAAATGAAGAACCTAATCATCAGTAACACTGATCTAAAATAAAATCCCTTTTTTCTGGAGAAATACTTTGTGATCCTGGTTGAACTTTCAGCACTGAATTCAAACATGTAGCCCTCCCCCACCAAATCAGGGATGGTTTACAAGTAATCAAAGAAACTACAAGTAATCAAAGAAGCTAAGATATGACTCTGAGTTCCTATAGTATTTGGTTTGTAGCACTTATTCTAAACAAATATTTATGAAAAATTTAACAAAAATGAGTTACTTCCAAGTAAACTGTTAACATCATCTCTTGGACTAAAAGTCTTCCTCCTGAATCACTACAACAATTTTCTGCCAACATACAAGATATCCACTTCCCTTCATACTCACTTTCTATAGTAGAAGTATTTTCTGGTAGTTGGATTCATGAACTTAGCAATTTGTTTCATTTGGATACGTTTTCATGTGAAACACTGGAAGTAATGTATTTTCATGAGCGAACGAACACACACACACACACACACACACACACACACACACACACACACACACACACACAGAATTTTTTTTTCATCCACTTTCCATCTCCAATTACCTCATTTGAGCGCATTAGCTATTACACACACTGAAAATGTGCACACTTTGGACAGCCTTATTACATTCGCAATAATACTACAATTACTACGAATTTGCAAGTATTTTCAATTTCTTTTCTGTCTTGCACTGAATTTTGCATACTATAAAATATCTCATAACTCTCTGCAATCAAACTGATGTAAAGAACTGAGAGGGATAACATTTTATTTGGGAAATGAAGCAAAAAACACTTAACATTCCTTTTTGACTCATTTATAAAAAGTTTAGTCTAATGAATTGAACTCAAATACAGCCCTGACAAAAATATTCTGTTCCCAGATTTGCATTTCCCAAACTAAATTTGTCTGTAATCACACACTTACACATCTGAAATATTATCCTCACAAAAAAGTTTAATTTAACAGACAAGGATTTTCTATAATTCATGTACAATCAATTATAAATAATGAAAACAACTTGCTCCAGTTTCCTTTTTAATATTCATTGATTTTAAAAAGCATCAATTTTACACAGATATATACAGCACAATGTTAATAGAGGAGGATATTCCTCACTGAAAGTCAAAAGGAATCAAGTATAATCAGCACACTACACAGTTCGTGCAAGACACATGAATATGAGACATAAGAAGTGAACATAATTTACAGTATTGTGGTTTTCAAATGTCTGAATTGCAAAACACTCAAGCTGACCACACAAGGGTCAATCCATACCAAGAGGTCCAGCACTGGTTGCTTGACCATCTCAGAAAAATTTTATATTTGCAGGGTGAATTCCCAAATGTTTAGTAGTCACAAAAACATTTTTTTTTTAATTATTGTTTATTATTTTGAAATGGTGGCCATATTTGTTCTGGCCACATGAGTTTTTTCGTATTTGCAAGCATCTACATTTTTTACAATTATTCAGAAGTGGAATGTCCTAAGCCTTTCAGATAAAATGCATTTAGTTCGACACACGCTGGGCTACAAATTAACATCATTATCACTTAGCTGAATGTATTCTTTAACATATTTTAATAGTTCAAAGTTATCGGCCACAAAATAAAAAAAACTCAATTTTTGAACAGTAGTTTTCCAAAGAAAGATTAATTTCTCAACTTTAATATTTTTTCTGCTATCACACTGTATAATATAGTTACTTCTTATGGAGTATCAATGGTGAGCATCTTACACTTAAAAATACACTATTTTAAAAAATGGATTTCTTTTAATTTTTCCATTTTGTGACCTGCAGTATCTTTGATGGGGGACCAGATAAAGATCTGAAAATTTCACAGTTAAAAGACCTTTATGACATCAAACTTGAGTACAAATTTCAACTTTGAGACTAATTGGAAGTTATGGAAAAAAGATTACAAACAAGAGTCAAAAATACGTTTTTTAATATCTGGTAGGCTAATCAAATAAAGTACACCAATTGCATAATGTAACACACCACATTACACTAGCTAATAATTATTTGTCGAAATAACGCTGTGGTAATTGTTTCAGCAGGCTAACAATTGCATCTCCAAGCCTATACAAGTTAGATTGTTGTCTTCCCCCTTACACCAACAATTGTCTTCTCACACTTATTTAGCTAGAAGTTCTTGAAGTGTGCAGTTGAAAAATGGAGTGTCAGCGTTCTGTTGGTGTTATTATTAATGCAGCATGTCATAAAAGTGTGTATGTAGTGTATCCTAAAGACATTACTTTAATCGAAGATTACAGTACAGAAGAAAAACTGTTTTCTTACTTACAAGTCGATCCAGAGGTCAAATCAACATGCAAGTACCATGAAATGAAATACTTAAGAAATTTTTATCACCTTTTTGGTCAGTCTTGCATGAACTCTTTTGAGAAACATAAGAAACCTATAACAAAAGGTCTGCGAGAAATAACATTTGATCATTATTCTAAAAATAAAAGCTCTTTTGTCAATCTCATACCAGGAAAATCATTGTGTCCAATATGTTATTCTAAGATATTTGTAATTCACAAGAGAAAGGAAAGGATAGTGAAACCTCAGATACAGAATTTTGTGACTTATCAGCAACCATTAAACAAGTAGATACAGCTTGTGGAATCCTGGGTATATTGCCTGCTAGTAATTAGAAAACTAAGTCAAGCAAAAAGACCAAGTGCCTTGAATACAAAAACTGAGAAGTGGCAACTACAGTAAAAAAGAATTTGGAAGTTTAATTTCAAAATACAATGTGTACTAAAACAGATGGAAGTTCTAAAACTTCACCAACTGAATATGATGATTTAATAGAAAAACTAAAAACTAACTGTAGCACTTCAAACAAAGAGCATAAAATTAAGATTATCAGTTTACTGCCGAATGGAGTCCAGCAAAAGTTAGTGATGAATTTAATGTGTCAGAACATCTTGTTAAGTTAACAAGGCAATTAGTAAAAGAACAGGGAATTTTACCAGCATTACAAAAGAAAAGTGCATCTAATTTGCTAGATGAAAACACAATCAATAAAGTTATTAAGTATTATGATGATCACAATAACAGCCATTTGATGTCTGGAAAAAAAGACTGTGTTTCTGTGAAAGAAAATGGTTCTAAAATTCAAAGACAAAAAAGGTTAATATTGTGTAACTTCAACTATTCACTGAATTTAAAAAAGAAAATCCTGACATCAAAATTAGAAGATAAAAGTTTTGTGAGTTGAGACCAAGATGGTGTATTGTTGCAGGGGCATCTGGCACCCATATGTTTGTGTTTGTTTGTATCATCAGAACGTAAAGCTGATGATAGATGGAGCCAATCTTAGAGTTGACTATAAAGACCTGTTGGAAGTTATGGTATGCAATATTGACAGTTAAAATTGTATGATCAAAGGAATATACAAAGATTGTCCAGGCAAACAAGCCTTACTTGACATGTTTGAAGAATCCAAAGAAGACGATTTGATGCCTGACAATATAAAATACAAACAGTGGGTGACACATGACAGAACTGAAATGGTCACAGTCATAAGAGTTTTTTGAAGTGTTGGTGGCTAACCTTGAAAATCTGAAAATGCATCATTTTATTGCAAAAGCTCAAAGTAAATTTTTGAAAGACAAAAAGCAAACCTTGGCAGCTGATGAATGCTTAGTTCTTGCTGACTTTTGGGAAAATTATTTCTTTGTTGTTCAAGATGAGGTACAAAGGCACCTCTGGGTAAACAAACAGGCCACAGTTCATCCATTTGTATTCTATTTAAAGATAAACTAATGAGTACAGCATTTGTGTCATAAGTGACTACCTTGAACACAACACTACAGCAGTGCACATTTTTCAACTAAAATTAATAAACTACATTAAACAGCACTACCCTTCCATAAAAAAACTGATTTACTTTTCGAATGGGGCAGCAAGTCAATATAAAAACAAAAAAAAATTTATTAACATCTCCTTTCATAAAAAAGATTTTGGGTTTGATGTAGAATGGCACTTTGTCACTTCATGCCATGGGAAGAAAGCTTGTGATGGTGTCAGAAGTACACCAAAGTGAGCTGTCACAAAAGCAAGTCTGCAGTGGACCGATGACAATCATATCATATCACCCCAAGAAATATTTGAATTCTGCAAAAAACATATCACAGGAATTACCTATGTTTTTGTATGTGAGGAAATACAAGGAGTCTGTGACAGTGTCTTGGAGGAAAGGTACAACACCTGTCAGAAGATTAAAGGCACTCAATCTTTTCATTGTTTTGTACCCCATTCACACAACTTACTGAAGTGTAAGATCACACCAACTTTGCCTGATAGTGAACGTCATCAGTGTGGAAAACTTGTACAACTGGTTCTTCAAAATGAAGACATAGTGGATTGTGTTTACAATGAACAGTGGTGGGTTGGCAAAGTTGATAATATTGACTGTCAAAACCAAGATGTACATGTTGCATTTTATCATCCTACAGGACCAAGGACATATTTTTAAAAAATTGAGGAGGATCAGGTTTGGATGCTACTTAAAAATGTACTTGGGAAGTTGTCTCCCATGGAATTTACAACTGTGTCTGGGCAAACTTATAATCTACTACCCAAACTGAGTGAACAAATTTCTCAAATGGTCTATGAGTGATGTACTAAAAACAAATAACAAAAGAACAATATAATGTAATTAGTAAGATTATTTTCAATAAAAAAGTAAGTAATCATAGATATGATTAAATTATATTCTGTAACTGATATATTTTATTCCATAAGCCTAGATATCACGGATGTTAAAAAATGTATTTTTGACTCGTTTGTAATTTTTCTCCATAACTTTCAATTCAATCTCAAAGTTGAAATTTATACTGAAGTTTGATGTTATAAAGGTCTATTAACTGTGAAATTTTCAAATTTTTATCTGGTCCCCCAACAAAGATATTGCAGGACACAAAATGGAAAAATTTTAAAAAATCCATTTTTTAAAATAGTGTATTTTTTAAAGTGTAATTTAAAGCTGAGAAATTAATCTTCCTTTGGAAAACTAGTGTCCAAAAATTGATTTTTTTTATTTGTGGCTGATAACTTTAAACTATTAAAATATATTAAAGAATACATTCAGATAAGTGATAATGATGTTAATTTGTGGCCCAGAGTGTGTTGAATTAAATGCATTTTATCTGAAAGGCTTAGGACAATCCACTACCGAATAATTGTAGAAAATGTAGATGCTTGAAAATACGAAAAACACATGTGGCCTGGAACAAATATGGCCACCATTTCAAAATAATAAACAATAATTTTTTTTAAAGTACATATTTTGTGACTACTAAACATTGGGGAATTCGCCCAGAAAATATAAAATTTTTCTGAGATGGTCTTCTGCCATCCTCTTCAGGTCTGCATAATTTCCTCTTCCCTTTATGTCGTCTATCACCTTGTATCTCCTTCTTTCTCTCAGTCTTCTCCCACAAACCAATCCTTCCAAAGCAACTACTAGCAAGCACTCCCTTCTCAATGAATGTCCCAACCAGTTCTTTTTCCTTTCTCTTACAACCTTCAGCAGACATCTCTCACCAACCCTTTCCAATACTCTTTCATTACTCACTCTTTCCATCCAGCTTATTCTCTCCATTCTCCTCCACATCCACATCTCAAATGCTTCTAACCTTTTTTCATCCTCTCGTCTCAGTGTCCATGTTTCTGCCCCCATCTAGTGCCACACTCCAGACAAAACATTTGCCAAGCCTTTTCCTTAGTCCTTTATCTAATTTGCCACATAAGTCTCTTCTTTCTGTTGAATGCCTCCTTCGCTATGGCAATTCGAGTTTTCACCTCCTGGTGACATCTCAAGTCTTCAGTTATTGTGCTTCCGAGATATTTAAATTCACTTACTTGGCTAATGGTAGATTTTCCTATTTTAATATTGGACAGTCTGCGTCTTGTACTGATGACCATACTCTTTATTTTTGTTGTGTTTATTTGCATCCCATATTCCACACAAGCTTCATTCAGATCGTTGAGCATGTTATTCACTGTCCCCTCACTTTCTGCCACTAATACCATGTCATCAGCAAATCTTATACATTCTATTCTCTTTCCACCAATACATATTCCTCTTTTCCCATCTAAATTTTTCGCAATAATCTCTTCAAGGTATACGTTAAACAACAGTGGGGAAAGGCAACAACCTTGTCTAACACCTCGTCCAATGCTGCTTCCTTCTGACATTTCATTTCCAATCCGTATCCTTACTTTCTGGTGTAAATATAGATTCTGTATCAGTCGTCTCTCTTTCCAATCTACTCCTTTCCCCTTCAAGATATCCATCAGCTTGTTCCACTGAACTCTGTCAAAATCCTTTTCTAAACCTATAAAAACAGCAAAGATTTCTCTACCCTTTTCCATATATCTTTCCCCTACAGTTCTTAGCAGGCCAATAGCATCTCGTTCCTTTTCCTCTTCTAAATCCGAACTGCTTCTCTGCAATCCCTCTATCCAGCTTGCCATATAACCTTCTATTCAGCACTCTCAGCAAGACTTTAGCTGCATGAGAAATTAGACTGATGGTCCGGTGCTCTTCACATTTTTTAGTATTTCTCTTTTTCTCTATTGGTATCATAACTGTTGCAGCGAAGTCCTCAGGCCATTCCCCTTTGTCATATATCTCGTTACAGAGGTAGACTATTTCTTTTCTTGCCTTGTTTCCCAGACTCTTCAACAGTTCTGCTGGCAAATCATCTATTCCACATGCCTTTCTATTCTTCATCTCCTTCAGCGCCTTTTCTACTTCTGCTTCCAAGATGGTAAATCCCTTTCCATCTTCCGGCACATATTGCTCCTCTTCAACCTTAATTTCGCTTTGCATTTCATCCCCCTTATACAGGCATTCAATATATTCTTGCCATCTGTTCAAAACCTCCTGTGGTTCTTCTGCTAGAATACCATCCGCTCTTTCTATTTCCATGTTATTCCTCTTTCTTTTACATTCAAAAACTATCTCACTAGCCAGTCTATACATCATTTCATACTTTCCCTCTCTCCCCATTTTCTCTATTTTGTCGCATTTCTGTTTCATCCATTTTCCTCTTGCTTCTTCAGTTTCTCTTCTTAATTCATTATTCAGTTTCCTGTACCTCTTTTTGCCTTCTTCAGTTTCTACCCTTTTCCACTTTCTGCGCTCTTCCATCTTTTTCAACATGTTTTCTGTTATCCATTCTTTCCTTTTGCTTTGGGATACTCTAATTCCTAGTACTTCTTTGGCAGAGTCCATGAGTCCTTCCCTCATTTTTATCCACTTGTCATTAACACTTTCATCAACACTACCTCTGCCATTTTTCCATAAATCTGTTCTCCAAATCTGATGCCTTTCCTATGGAAGTGTAGAGATCAATATCATTTGTATGTACTTGTGTGAAACCCACCAGCAGTGACACTGAAAATCTCAGACACTCCTGCATCCATGCTCAGATATCCTAATTGATTTAGGAGGCTACTTGTAGTGAGCAGGAAAATGAGGTACGAATCCTTATCTTACAAATATCACAACAGATGAATGACATCACAGAAACAACATCTGATTTAATTTATGTCTTTGCTTACAGTGGTTCCACATAT
Source organism: Schistocerca cancellata (assembly GCF_023864275.1). Taxonomy (NCBI): domain Eukaryota; kingdom Metazoa; phylum Arthropoda; class Insecta; order Orthoptera; family Acrididae; genus Schistocerca; species Schistocerca cancellata. The sequence continues at coordinate 21,312,257 of NC_064634.1, read as the reverse complement.
AAGAACATCCCTGGGCCTGAGGCAAATTCGATGCCTCTAGAAAACTTATTCTCTTAGCTGTGCATTTCTCACATACCCTGAAGGACAATCTCAGATTTTAGAGTCTGGAAATAATAGAAACTATGAAGGTTTCTGTCATTTTCCAAGGCATGCTGAGATGGTCTAAATAGCTATAGTAACTGCCTGCAATAAACAGGGATGCCAGGTTTAAATACCAGCCTGGCTTAATATCTCCAATTTTTCATAGTTCAAATTTTGTAAAATAAGAGCACCATCTCAATTAGCACCACTCTATTCCTCTTTTACTGTAAACTTACCAATCAAAAAGAGCAGCAAAGTTAAATAAATGCAATTGATTAGTGCAATGAGTGATACTGTATTCACAATTAAGTAGACTGAAAATGGAATTGTTTAGGAAGTGTAGGTGTTAGTATATAAAGATTTAGTAGTGATACAAGGGAAGAGTGAAAACTTCTCAGTTTAGTGTAATGGATGGCGTCAACGTAATATTCATATTTTTAGGTCTGTACACATAACAGAATAATGCCAGTCATTTATCAACTTTATCTGTGAAATAGTTTCAGTTATACATTTTTTAACATAGGCTATCTGTATTGTTTGCTGTTTTTGTTTGGATTAACTAGAATACCAAGGCTTTATAAAATTCTTTGTTCTACTTCCAAGACAGCTCTACAAATTAAACTGCAATACAAGCATTAGATACATTCAATTCCATCAGAAGTTTTATTGTTACCTGTTTTCTGTCATGCTGTGTGCGCATTCTAGATGCATAAATGAGTGGCAGATACAGCCCTGGATTGTCAAATGCTTCACCAGCAACTATAGCATTAGCCCATCGTGAAAGATCTCTCAAGTTCAGCTCCCAAGGACCACCTCGCTGACCCCACAGACCTAATACTGTGGTCTCATAGCGAATTTTCTCATTGAACTGTACCATCTGACGGATAAGGTTCTGCTCTAACTTGGGGTATTTTGCACTCAACACAGCTTCAAGATCATCTGTTGTCAAAGCTGAGATGTAGACCTGAAAAATAAAAACTCATTAAATTTTCTATCAATGGTTGAAGGACTGCTATATGATCTAATACATCAACCCAGTGGGCGTGTGCTCCACCTTACTGTAAAGTTATCCATGGTTGATATTCTTTTAACTGTGGTGAAATGAACTGTTGCAAAACGTCTACGTAAATGATAGCAGTAATGGATTTTTCCACAAAGAAAAATGGTCCAAAAACCTTGTTATGCATAAGGCCACACCAAACATTCAATTTTTTGCTGTCTTGCTGTAACTGTACAGTAGCATGTGGAGGCTCCGAACCCCATATACGGACAGTTTGCCTATTTACCATTCCACTGACATGAAAGGTGGATTCATCGGTAAAACATATGCGATTTAAGTAATCATTAGTGCCATCAATCGTGTTGAGAATCTCAGTTGCAAATTCAGCAAGTGTCAGCAAATCATTCGGTTGCAAGGCCTGCACAATCTGCACTTTGTAAGATGCAACCTAAGCCCTTCATGAAGAATCTTCACCACACTTGCTTGCGGTATCTGAAGTTCACGTGATGCTTGACGAGTTGATTTAGACGCACTCTGTTGAAACGATTGCCGAACACGATCAACAGTTGCATCACTCACACGAGGCCTGCCACTTCAAGGACGATCTTCAACGATGCCTGTTTCATTAAACATTGCATACCATCGCTTTATTGATTTAACGTCAGGAGGGCTGCGACCATAAGAAGCCTGAAATTTACGCTGAACACTGATGGGCAGTTTCATTTCGTGAAACCAAAGCACACAATGTGCTTTCTCCTGCTTTGACGCCATTTCGCCAGCAACTACTGTGATCTAACAGACCGTGTCAGTGTTGTGGAGCACTAGTGCCATCTATTGGCCACAACAACTAGTAACACTAACCTGTGTAACTGCATCAAATGTAACTTTTTATGTCAAACGGTTATACTGTCATAAATTTTTATAATCAGGCAAGACTTTGTGCTCACCTTGTATAATTACTACAAACCATTCAACAGCTAAGATAGCACAAAATATTTTTTATTTTTTTATTTAAGACAACAAGTTTCAACTATGCTGTTATCTTGAGGCCCTAAAATCTTTTTGTTGTAAAATATGTTCATTTTACACTGATATCACACACAAGATGTCAAGTGGATAAAAACAAAGTTTATCAACAACAACAGAACAACATTGCTGAACAATTTGTATATGGACATAGCCTGTAGCACAAGGCACCTCTCTTTTTTTTTTTTGTGACGATGAACCTTTTATAATGTGCTATTTTTATCCACTTTAAATATTGTCTGTAATGTTAGCATAAAATGAACACGTCTTAAACAAAAATATTTTAAGACCTGAAGATGACAGTATAGTCTGCTGAAACCGATTGTCTTAAATCAAAAAAATATTTTATGCTTTCTTAGCTGTTGAATGGTTTTTAACAATTAAAACTGATCACCCTTCAGCTCTCTCAAATGAGAAAATTCAATAATTACTGCACTGGTGTATCCATTCACATCCATTGTTTCATAACAGGGATAGAGCTTAGTCAATATTTTACATTTGTTCTGTGAAAAAAGTTGTCTTAGATGCAATGCATGTTATAAAATGTTAGGACAATGATTACTACACTATTCTTTCACAAAAGCTGCTTTTCTTCTAAGTGACTGATTTATTTTGACAACTCTTATTAATATATTGCCCTCAAGTAATTTATTTTCTTCTTCACTATCACTCCTGATTGCCACAAGATGGATTACTTTCAAAATTCCGGTTTGTTTCTTCTTCTTCATTCAGTAGTATTCTGTAAATCCTATGAAGACTGAGAACCTTCAAGGATGTGGAATAACCCATGTTGTATGTAAAGAAGCAGAAGCAGCCATGTAAAGTTACTAACAACTGGTTATTATTAGCAGTAAAGCATTTAAGTGAATTACTGGTAAATAACCTATACTTCATAAAAGTAGTAGTTCTTCCTCTTACATCACTCAGCCCTGATTTCAGTTTAGAAAGAGAGAGAGCAACAGAGAGAGACAGAGAGAGAGAGAGAGAGAGAGAGAGAGAGAGAGAGAGAGAGAGAGAGAGGGAGAGGGAGGGAGGGAGGGAGAGAGAGAGAGAGACCGGGGGGAGGGGGAGGGATGCAATATGGGGGGGGGGGTGTTTGCACAAACTTACAACTGCATGGTCTGACTTTTTGAAGATCTCAGATGGAAAGAATTTCAGCCCACACACTATGATTTGTCTACAGAAATATTATGTGTGCAAACAGTGTGTTGACCAGCCTTAGGGAAAGAGTAAGGGCGAGGGAATGAAAAAAGTGGAGCTTCAGATCAAGGGGAATGTATAAACACAGAATATTCTGGAGGGGCAGTTTCCAGCTATGTTGATCAGATGTGCAGGTGGAGAGGAGAGGGAATCCCAATGGCACAGCTCACTGATGGTGTTGTCACGTTAAGCAACAGGGTGGTCAAGCTTGATTCTAGCACAGTTCAGCAATGGCAATTCATAAGAGAAGCTTCTATCTTTGTTTTCAAAAAGCATAACTTATGAGGAAAGTATCAATTATGCTGAGAAAACACTTGAATAAACTGTTTAAAACAATAAAACACAACTTGCATCCTTACTACTCAGAACTCCACAAACCATTCTGTTAATTAACGACAAATTAAACAACTAAAAGTAAGACTATATTTGAAATTAAATATAGTTACACTCAGATATGCAGCTGTACATCTCTTTGACAACCTACCCGCAGAAATAAAATGTGTGCTAGATAGCAGAAGTGTTTTCAAACTTATATTAAAGATGTTGCTCCTTAACAACAACTCTTATACCATAGAGGAATTCTTGGATAGAAATCATTAGTTATTTTTACAGAAAAAATTTTAAATTGCATACAATTACTTTTTCATTATTTTGGATACACGAGGGCTATTCAGAAAGAAGATTACATTTTGGAATTTTTTTAAAAGTATAGGTAATAACTGATGTTTTATTCCTTTGAAAGTGGCACTTAGATATTACTTTCCAAAACAGTCAGTCTCCACACAAATTTCGGCTTTACTTTTCGAGTGCAGTTTGCCTTGTGTGGTCAATTGTTGGTGCGCTAGAACAAAAGTTTTGAGCTCAAGCTCAAGTGTTCCAAAGTTGACAATAACTCACAGAGCGTGTTGTTGTGCCATGTGCAAGCAAGTCCAGCAAATGCATGTCCTTTCCTGTCCCGAAAAACAGAAGCTATAATTTTTCTTGCAGATAACACTTTTCACTATTTTGTTGGATTTTTGGGGAATTTGGGTGCCCCACTCCATAGACTGCAATTTGGTCCAGTATTTTTTTGGCTTTTTGGGGAATTTGGGTGCCCCACTCCACACACTGCAATTTGGTCTTGCAGTTCACACGTTTGACCGAAGCCTCATCTCCAGTTATGATTCAATCAACTAATGAGACACCATCTGTTCTGTACAAATCCGGAAATATTAATGATGCAATCATACACTGTTTCTTGTAGTTTTGTGTCACGATTTTCGGTATCCTTCTGGTACAATTTTTGATAACCTACCTTCTGTGCAACAATATGATGCAGCAAACTTTGTGAAATTATTGGAAAACTGATCGAGAGCTCCTACATTGTGAATCAGGAGTTTTCTGGAACCTTCTCATTGACTTTCGCAGCTAGTTGATCAGTTACAATATTTGGTTGTCCACCTTGGACTTCACTGTGAACATTAGTTCGTCCACTTTTAAATCTAATCCACCATTGGCGCACTTCAGCTTCTGTGATTACTTTGTTTTCATGCACTTCACACAGATGCCGATAAATTTCAGTAAGTTTATGGTTTTTTGCCAACAAAAACCTTATTACTGACCACATTTCACAACTCCCGGGATTTTCAATTGCAGTACAAATTTAAAACTTTCATTGTGGAATAATAGGAAATAATACAAACCTCATGCTGGTATGGCTAGATGCCAACTGAGCAGACAAACGCTCATACAACAATATGGCTGCACTAGTCCGTTCACAACTACCGCAAGCGAAAATATAATCTACTTTCTGGATGGCCCTCGTGTATATGAGTATGGTCTATGGAACAACTAATAGAGAAACATTGTCTTAGAAACACGAATAGAAGGAAAAGGCATGAGTAAGCTCTGCCGCTCACCTGTGTGAATCTATTAAGGAAAGATCGTGGTAAACCTTTACGAGCTCCACCTTGGCGCTGTGGGTTCTGTGTGGCAAATAATCGTGTTTGATGCCGTAACTTGAACGAACATCCCAGTTCTGGAATATATGCTTCTCCACGATGATCAAATACAGCATTGAGGCCTTCTAATACAGACTGAGATGCTAGATTCAACTGAAAGGAAACATGACTTACATGTCAAAATGTTACTGGGACATTCAGAAACACCACCAACTGTCAGTTCAATGTTTTGACAAACACACAAACACACACACACACACACACACACACACACACACACACACACACACACTCAATTCCACAAAATTTTAAGAAAAATGAACAACTGACATACCTCATCCAGGAGTATCCAGTCCCCATCCTTTAAAGCTCTAAGCAATGGACCATCACGCCATGCAAACTGTCCTTCACCTCCACCATCTACTGGCAAATCTGCTCCAAACAAATCTGAAATATCCTGAAATGAAAAGCCTTGGGTCACTCAATATACACCTCACTTGACACACACAACCAGTGAACCTGTAGCAGTGAAAATACATTTTCCACATTGCTGGCCTAAGCTGCAACACAATGAAGACAGCACACAACTGATGTCAAAATGCAGACAAACCTGTATGTAGGGAACCACAGTTATTAGTAATAATCTTGGGTATTAATGTATGCTTAATACCATTAAAACTAGCAAAAATTCTGATTTGATGTACTTGACTATAAATGGCTTAAATTCGAAATCTTCGAGCAACCTAAGCTACAAACTTGATGACTAACAAATTGGGGAGGGGGGAGACCAAACAGCAAGGTCTTGGGTCTCATCAGATTAGGGAAGGAAGTGAGACGTGCCCTGTCAATGGAACCATCCCAGCAATTGTCTGAAGCAATTTAGGGAAATCACGGAAAACCTAAAACAGGATAGTCGGACGTGGTATTGAACAGTCGTCCTCCCGAATGCAAGTCCAGTGTGCTAAACATTGTGCCACCCCACTCAGTGACTTACAAATTCTTCTCTCAGAATGTATAAACAGAAAAATTACTTGTTTAAATGAACATTGGCCTACCTCTAATACAATAAATATTTTAAATAAAACTGAAAATTTCAATGTGGCGAGTAGCTACTGCAGGGAGAAAAAATCTCACAGAGGTTGCTGCATACTCCTGGAATCTTCTGTAAGCAATGAAGTGAAAACAGATTTTAATTGTTTAAATGAAGACTGTACATTCAAAAGCTGTTGTGTAGAGCTTAAAGACCTTAACATTTTAATCATTTCAATTTACAGAATTCCAGAAAGGGCATACGCCACACAATTTCTCACTAAATTCCAGTGCTTGCTAGATAAACTAAAGAAGGAAAAGAAGAAAACATTGTAATAGCAGCTGACTTTAATATAAACACTGGAAATGACAAAAAGGATCAATAACATTGAGTGACTTTCTGAAAAAGTCTGGTTTTAAATTGAATTTTTCAGAATTTACCAAGGAAAATATTCACTCAGCAACATGCATTGATAACATTATAACAAATTACTACTTTAATAATATACATAAATTCTGTCTAGACTTAGAACTCTCTAGTCACTCACCCTTGTTTGTCTCACTGCCAAAAACTGATAAACATAATGCAAGAAAAACTTATTTCAATGGAATACTGAAATATTCTATGAGAAACTGAGTAAAGTGCTCTCTCGCGGATGGCGATTAAATAAATGAAAACTTTAATACATTCTCAAATAGTTTTCTGCACGTATTTAATGAGACTTTCCCATCAATGTCATATTACAATAAAACATCAAGTTCGATCAGATGGATCACACCAGAAATAAAAATTTCCAGTGAGAGTAAAAGGAAGCTACACAATCAGCTGAAGTACAACAAAGATCCTGATTTTGTAAAATATGTTATCATCATCATCGTCATTTAAGACTGATTATGCCTTTCAGCGTTCAGTCTGGAGCATAGCCCCCCCTTATACAGTTCCTCCATGATCCCCTATTCAGTGCTAACATTGGTGCCTCTTCTGATGTTATACCTATTACTTCAAAATCATTCTTAACCGAATCCAGGTACCTTCTCCTCGGTCTGCCCCGACTCCTCCTACACTCTACTGCTGAATCCATGAGTCTCTTGGGTAACCTTGCTTCTCCCATGCGTGTAACATGACCCCACCATCTAAGCCTGTTCGCCCTGACTGCTACATCTATAGAGTTCATTCCCAGTTTTTCTTTGATTTCCTCATTGTGGACACCCTCCTGCCATTGTTCCCATCTACTAGTACCTGCAATCATCCTAGCTACTTTCATATCCGTAACCTCAACCTTGTTGATAGGGTAACCTGAATCCACCCAGCTTTCGCTCCCATACAACAAAGTTGGTCGAAAGATTGAACGGTGCACAGATAACTTTGTCTTGGTACTGACTTCCTTCTTGCAGAAGAGAGTAGATCGTAGCTGAGTGCTCACTGCATTAGCTTTGCTACACCTCGCTTCCAGTTCTTTCACTATGTTGCCATCCTGTGAGAATATGCATCCTAAGTACTTGAAACCGTCCACCTGTTCTAACTTTGTTCCTCCTATTTGGCACTCAATCCGTTTATATTTCTTTTCCACTGACATTACTTTCGTTTTGGAGATGCTAATCTTCATACCATAGTCCTTACATTTCTGATCTAGCTCTGAAATATTACTTTGCAAACTTTCAATCGAATCTGCCATCACAACTAAGTCATCCGCATATGCAAGACTGCTTATTTGTGTTCACATATCTTAATCTCACCCAGCCAGTCTATTGTTTTCAACATATGATCCATAAATAATATGAACAACAATGCAGACAGGTTGCAGCCTTGTCTTTAAATATGATGCTGGCAATAATCAGAGTAAAATATGTTAGGAACTATAAAACTATTTTTAGTTAAGTGTGAATTAGGTGTCAAAAATTACAAACAAGACATTTCATTTCAAAAATCAAACTTAAGGAAATATCTGTCGTAAATCCAGCTCAAATATCTGAGTGCATCAATGAGTACTTCTTAAATGTTGCAAAATCTTATTTAGATTAGCAAATTATGAGAAGACAGTAAATAGTTTTGAGTTGAAAGGCTATATCAGTGAAAATCTTAAAAAATTCAACACAGTCTCAACAAAACTTGTCGAAAGTGTCATATTCTCCTTAAAAGACAAAGACTCTGCACATTCGGATGGGATAACCACCAAAGGAATTAAAAGAGTTTACAACATAATAGCTCATCCTCTCTCTCTCATAATAAGCAAATCATTTGAGGAAGGTTACTTCCCCAATCTCTTGAAATATGAAGAAGTAAAACCACTGTTTAAAAAAGGTTTGAAGGACGATACGGGAAATTATCACCCCATTTCTATACTCCTAGTCACATCAAAAATTGTTGTATTTGGAAAAATTGCTGCTTTACAAATACAAAGCTTCATCACACAGTACGATATTTAGACTGTAGTCGTGTGTGTGAATTGTGTTTGCGTGAGAGAGAGAGAGAGAGAGAGAGAGAGAGAGAGAGAGAGTTGAGTAGCAATTTTGCTTTTCATAATACTGTTACTTCATCATTAGACAGGAAAGCTAAAGTTACAGGAATATTCTGTAATCCTACAAATGCAATCGACTCTGTAAACCACACCCTGCTGCTTTTCAAACTCAACTGGTATGGAATATGGGATATTGCTTTGAAATGGTTTGAATCATATCTCATGGAGAGGAAACAAGGGGTAGCAATCACATCAAATGAAGTAGATTACTTCGTGGAGTGGAAAACTGTGTCACAAGGTGTTCCTCGAGGCTCAATCCTTGGCCAATTTTTATTCGTGTTCTACATAAATGACTTTCCTCTCAATTTAAATACTCATCTAGCTTTGTTTGCAGATGATACTTCTGCCCTAATTGAAAACGAAAATTCCGACAATATCCCACAGAGTGTCATGAATATGTTAAGTAACTTGGAACCATTATTCAATCTAAATGGCTTAAGGCTAAATGTTTCAAAAACCCACATGACAAGTTTTAAAGCCAAACAGTCAAAAACTCAAGAAATCTGTATTATTTACAATAATCAGAAAATGGAAGAATGTGACTCAGTCAGATTCTTAGGAATAAACTTAGACAGAAATTTGAGTTGGAACTTATATATAGAATATCTAGCGAATAAATTAAACAGTCTTGCATTTGCAATGGATATTTCAGCCAGTGCCACTCATATGGACAAAAGGAGAATAGCATACTATAGTTAATTTGAATCTTTTATTAGATATGGCATAATTTTGGGGGGAAGCTTGGGAAACACTACACGAATTTTAAAGTTGCAAAAAAGAATCATTCATAAATTGTACGCCGCACAGCCGAGGGCATCATGTCAACAATTATTTAAAGACCTAAAAATAGTAACTGTCCCCTCTTTATACATCTCTTAGGTGTTTCTTTTCCTACACAGCAGAGCTGATATATTTAAAAAAACTTTTTTTTGGAACACTCATACAGTACAAGACACAAAGAAAACTTTATGCTCACATCACATCGCTTATAATTGTGTGCTCAGACTCCTCAGTACAGGCATGAAAACTCATAACATAAAAGGGTGTGACATAATGAATATAGAGACAAATATTTTAAAAAGCGGGTTATGTGATTTTCTAGTTGAAAGATGTTACTACTCAGTGGAAGATTTCATGAAGGATGAAGTGATACTTAAATCCCTAAAATGGAATAAAAATTTATGATTGGTATAGTGGATGTAAATATTATTAAGTTTCACAAATTTTAAATGAGTAAATTCTTCACCAAGTAATATTGTTAAGTATGCCAAAATTTCAAATAAGCAAACTGTAACCTTGACGTGTCTCCTGCACATCAGACATGTTCTGAAAGTCTGACGTTATGAGATGAATAAAACACATTTCACATAAACAGCTTCAGCTGTATATGCGTATAACTATAGTATGCTATTCTCCTTTTGTTCACTCCTTTACCATTAGATCACTACCAGTTTTATGGCACCAAAAGCCACATTTTCAGGTGACTATATAACTACAACATTAGAGCTAAATACTTTATTCAAATGTTGGGTAAAAGTTCCAAACTTTTTAGCTCTAATGTTCTAGTTATATGTTCACTTGAAGATGTGGCTCTTAGAGCCAAGAAACCGGTAATGATCTAAAAATAAAGGATTAAACACAGCTGAAGTGGTTTATTAATACCAAAGGAGAAACACTAAAATGATTGGAATGAAGTGTACTAAATGCTTGGATATGCAAATAGTAAGCATTTCAACACAACTGCACAAATTAGGTAGCAGAAATGCCATCTAGTTCTATAGTTTTGCATCTACATCTACACGATTACTGTGCCATTCAGAATTAAGTTCCTGTAAGAGGATTCATCGAACAACCTTCATGCAACTTCTCTACCATTCCACTGTTTAACAGCAGACAGAAAAAAATGAACACTTAAATCTTTCTGTGTGAGCTCTGATTTCTCTAATGTCATTATAGTGACCGTTTCCCCCTATCGAAGTGTGTACCAAAAAAATATTTTCACACTCTGAGAAGAAAATTGGAGATTGAAATATCATGAGAGGGTACTGCTGCAGTGAAAAACTGCCTTTTTTTAATAACTGCCATGTCAATTCACGCATCATATCTGCAGCATTCTCTCCCCTATTTTGCAATAATACAAAACGAGCTGCCTTTTTTTTGAACTTTTTCAATGTCCTCCATCAAACCAATCTGATGCAGATCCCACTCCACATAGCAATACTCCGGAGGAGGGTGAAAAAGTGTAGTGCAAGTAGTCTCGTTAGTAGAACTTTTACGTTTTTCAAGTGTTCTGCCAATAAATCTGTCTTTGGTTTGCTTCCCCCACAACACTATCTATGGTTGTTCCATTTCAAGTAATTCGCATCTGTAATCACTAGGTATTTAGTTAAGTTTACTACCTTTAGATCTGAGTGATTTATTGTGTAGCCAAAATTTAGCAGATTCCTTTTAGTACTCATGTGGATGACTTCACACTTTTCATTACCTACAGTCACTGGCTTACACCATCCAGATATCTTGTCTAAATCTTTTTGGAATTTTTTTGATGATCTGATGACTTTCCAAGATGGTAGCTGACAGAATCATCTGTAAACAATCTAATAGGGCTGCTCAGATTGTCTCCTAAATCGTTCATGTAGATCAAGGACAGCAGATGGCCTACAACATTTCCTTGGGGACCACCAGATATTACTTCTGTTTTATTCGATGACTTTCTGTCAGTTATTACAAACTGTAACCTCTCTAATAGGAAATCATGAATTCAGTCACACAACTAAGACGATACTACACACGCGTGCAATTTTATTAGAAGTCGCTTGTGAGGAACAATGTCAAAAGCCTTCCGGAAATCTAAAAATATGGAATCAATCTGACGTCCCCTGTTGATAGTACTCATTACTTTGTGAGAATAAAAAACTAGCTGTGTTTCAGAAGAACAATATTTCCTGAATCCGTGTTGGCTCTTTGTCAATAGTTTTCTTCGAAGTGATTCATAATGTTTGAGTACAGTATATGTTCCAAACTCCTACTGCAAATTGATGTCAGTGGTATGGGTCTGTAATTCAGTGGATTACACTTTCTTTTATTGAATATTCGTGCAACTTTCCAGTCTTTGGGTACAAATCTTGACGAGCAAGTGGTTGTGTTTCATTGGTAAGTATGGAGCTAGTATATCAGCATACTCTGAAAGGAACCTGACTGTTATACACTTGACCAGAGGCCTTGCCTTAATTAAGTGTTTTAAGCTGCTTCACTACACCAGGCATATCTACTTTTACACTTATGAGTCTAAACACTATGACAACCTGCTTAATAGCTTGTTTGTCCATCTTTGGAATGAGATACATCACTGACTCTGCTTATCAGGCATCTGACACTTTGTGTGGAGGTATGTGGCATTAGATGTCTACGTGCAAGTCATGTAATTTGCATAAATAACGGGCCACCGATCTGTGTGTGCTGTGATGGTGCCTGACAGTGACCCAGATGGGTACCATAGGATTTACGTCAGACGTCAACGCGAGTCCACACTATAATGCTAATCAAATCACTTAGCACGGTTCTGGCTCAGACACACGGACAATTATACCGTTGAAAGACGACATCACCGTTGGGGAAGACATCAAGCATGAAGGAATGCAGGTGATTTGCAGCTGTCAGCATGTCTTCAGTTACTACCATACGTCCTGTGCAAGCACGAGAGAATATCTCCCACAGCATAATACTGCTCCCACAAGCCTGCGTTTGTGGCGTGCCGCACATTTCGAGCCGCCATTCACCTCGATGACGGAGTTTGTGGATATGACCAGCTACCTAGTATAGCAAAAATGTGATTCACGTGTTACACGTTTCCACTGATTGAAGGTCGACTTCTGACGGTTCCGTACCCACTGCATTCGTAACTGACAATGTAGTCGGACCGACACGTGAACACGTTCGGGTGGTCTGCTGCGGAGCTCCGAGTTCTACAAAGGACGATGAACAGCGTGCCCTGAAACACTTGTGCATGCACCACCGGTGTGCTCTTTTGGCAGGGTACCAGAGATCACAATCCATCCTACTTTACATAGCAGACAAGCCTCCGAACCCCACGTTCGGGGAAGAGTCGTGGATGTCCAACCGTTTAGCTCCTAGTATCAGTTTCACTGTCCTTCTACCTCTTTCTGTAGATGCTCATGACAGCAGCATGTGAGCATTCTACCAGCTTTGCGGTTTTCGATATATTCATTCAAAGGCTCTGCATAATAATAATCTGGCCTTCGTCAAAATTGTTTTTCTCCTTGGATTTCCCCATTTGCAGCCCATATTTTCACTAGCTCCGCTTACGTACCTTTGTTACAGTGTCGCATGCCAGCAACGCCACCAGGTAGCATCCAGTATTGTGGTGGGCAATGGTCATAACGTTTTGCCTCATCAGTGGAAGTTACTCATGTTGGCAGTTTTTCTTTCTTTCTTTTTCTTTTTTTTTTATTCGAATTCTGGAATATGTACTTCATTTTCTTTGGTGAAGGAATTTTGGAAAACTGTGTTTAGTAACTGTGCTTTCACGGCACTGTCATCAGTAACATCACCATTGTTATCACACAATGAAGGTATTGATCGTGTCTTCACAGTGATTTACTTTACGTATGACCAGCATCTCTTGGGGTTTTCTGTCAGTTTTCGAGAAAAGAGTTTTGTCGTAGAAACTATTAAAAGTATCTCGCATTGAAGTTCACACTAAATTTTGAGCTTCCATAAAACTTTGTCAATCTTGGGGATGGGAAGGTGTCAAGTGAATTTTTATCTGCTTTTTTAAACGGTAAAGATTACACTGCAGGTTTTTCATTCAGAAATCATATTGGTGCATTAGTTTTTTGCGAGAAGTGTTACGTCTCGCATAAGTGTCTACCATCACTTGTCAGATTCAAGAGCAGCACGCTCGTTGCCTTCCCAGTACGCGGTTTGCAATTCTGTGATACGGCTGCTAATGTTCGCTGGGATCCCACGACTGTCATGAAAATAGGAATAGGTGGGTTCAAGAGGACCATGCTCAGAGTCATGCACGACTTCAACGGCCCCACATGACTAGTGCCCGAGGGGACAAACATACTGTACGCTCGACTGTACAGAGTCGTACAGCCACGTCACAGAACGTGGGTTTTTTTGCAGCAAGACAACTATCCACACATACAGTGAGATGATGATTACAATGCCACAAACTGTCAGCACAGCAACCATAGCTGCAGTTTCACATGATGCAGCAGAAGGGAGATGCGCGTCAACAGTCATCTGCCCAATGGTGACACTGGAGTGGCACAACATTGTCTTCTCAGATGAGTCTGCATAGAGCATCAGAATAGATGTGTCCATGGAGAATGAACATTGAAAGACTGAATTTATCACCATCATTTGGAGCAAGCATTTAGGGTTACAGTATGGGGGATAGCGAGCACAGCAATTATGGTGTGTCGAGGCCAGTGGCCGTATCCTAGCTTTGCAAGAGAATGAGAGATCACACTTTCCCTGCACTGTCCTGACCTATATCGATCAGCTTGGTATTGGACTGATGCCCTGGCCAACACATTCTTCTGATCTCTTTCCCACTCCAGATGTGCTCACAGTCAGCTGAGAGACCCGCCAGCCATCACATGCTGTCCTCTATGACTGATTAACTCCGGCACAGGCTCGAAGCAGCACTGAATGATGTACCCGTATTTGTCATTTGAGCCCAGTTCAACTCGATGGCCAGCCGCATCGCAGTCACTGCTGGCTGTGTCAGAGATGGTGGTCCTCTGTTCTGAATGTTGCACTCTGTATATTCCATCACTTACAAATTCAATCATGTGCTCTTCCTGGTGCAATAACATTACTGGCCAGCACTATATATGCTATACCAACTATTTGAGTAGAGTAGCATGTGCCCACACTCACACACACACACACACACACACACACACACACACACACACACACACACACAGAGAGAGAGAGAGAGAGAGAGAGAGAGAGAAAATGGGGGGGGGGGGGGGGGGGTAAAATACTTGTGGTAAAAGAGACACCCCTATATACCCACTAACATGAAAATCAATTCCATAGGCCCTAAAATGTATGCGATGGGTGTACCCAGCAGATTGATCCTGCTGGCTCCTATGTTATGTGGTATACCAGCTCTTGATATTACATAACCCCCCCCCCTCCCCCCAAGCAACCCCCTGATTACAATCTAACAACTCCACAATTAACTGTACTTGACTTTTTTATTTATTTTATTCGAATTGTTGGAAAGCCATTTGGAGGGTACGAGGACAGTACAATCTACATAACAAATGCCTTTCAGAAAGTTGATGAGATGAATCAGTCACAAAAATAGCCAGTTGTTCAAAAAGGAACACAGCTGGCCTTAGGAAGGCAGGGAAAAAGTCTGTATTAGAATGGAGCATGAGACACGACAGGACAATAGTAGAGGAATATAACAACAAGAAAAAACAGTTTCAAATAGACATACATTTGTAAGATGACGGAAAACAGTAAAGACAGTTTACTCACCGTCTGCTCTGATATGTTGATGCGTACAAGGTGATGCCCGGCAAGACACGCCAGAGCAGCAACTAAAGCTGTCTTTCCAACACCTGGACTGCCTTCCAACAGTACAGGCCGGGTCAACTGCAGGCCTCGCAGCACACGCTCTGCATTTAATAGGGTTGTTTTCGTATCAAAGGTAAATCCTTTCAGAGGATTTCGCAACGGACCTGTTGACAGAAATGATATGAATATTACCATTACTTTCTATCAACAAAATATGCAAAGTTACACAATGAACAGTCCCACATAACTTGACACCAGATTGTTGTTCTAAAGATAAAATATACACAGCTGACACGCACAACTGGTTGCACTCTTATTGTGTTGAATGGAAGTTTGGACACATGAACCTGAACATACATTTGTCAGTTACTGTATGTCCAGCTTGAAATCAGTTGTAATAATAACTTGATGATCAGGGGAGTGCAATGGTTTCTTTACTTATTTATTGTATACTGTTTCACTTTACCATGAAAGTCTTTTACCACCTACCGAGAAATTTAAAGAATTTAAAAGATGACAAAATTAACTTATAACACAAACTGAAATAGCATGTGCTTGACAACTCTTACTACTCCAGTTTATATGAAAATCATCCACTCCCTACAAGTAGCCTCTTTTTTATGAATGTAGAAAATGAGTAACAACAGTGGGCTTCCCTTTTAAGTGAATAGTATCCAGCAATTTCTTGCATTTGGATGTCACAACTGAAGACACAATGAATTCCAAGAACAAACACCATCATTACTGTAAAGGCTGTTTGGGTAGAAACAATTATCTTTAGGATTTTAATTTTAGTGTGTTGAAATATTTTGGCAGTTTTGAACAGATGTTATATTTTACATTCAGCCTTAAGCTGTTTAACATATTTGTAGCATTCATTACTCCCATTAGTCAAGTAAACATCTCTAATTCCTTACAGCAATAAAAACAATGTTAAGAGTCATCAAACAAATCTGTATAGAATGTTTTGGCTGCATGTAAACCTCAAGTGACTACAGAAGTTTATATCATTATACTTTACTTTATAACATGATGTTTACATCTCTGCCACCTATACCATTCCTCTCTCATCAGATGCAGCAACTTACATCCACAAACCATTATTTGTTACATAATTTACATTACTTAAAATCATTTGATTATGAGTGTTAAGAAGTAACCTACCTCATTACTATTATTATTAACAATGACACTATTACAGCAATAATACCAGTTAACTAAATGTGTTTACTGAGTGGAAGCCATTGGAAAATTGCTAGGTCTTGGGTCAAACACTTCTTCTTCTCCTCCTCCTCCTCCTCACAAAAAGGAGAGTTTAAGATAGAGATTCCAATGTGGCAAGTCTACTGACCTGGGGTCCTGGGTGACTTTCAAAATCTTTAAGGCTTATCCACTTTTTTCAACGACCCTTTTCTCACTTCTGTCAGAAGAATGATCTCCTGGTTCTAAAAGCTAGCAACTTTACATTTTTCTTTGTTTCCATCTGGAACTAGTGCTTGCGCAAAAGATTCTTTCTATGCATGATATAAATATTTTACTTCACTGATCACTTCCAGTTATATCAAACCATATTTTAGCAAAACTTGCAAAAGCAGTGATGGATCTCAATATGTTCCAATCACGAAATTGAAAATATAAAAGATTAAATGCTAAAACCCATCAAAACCAGGCAACAACTTAAACTGGAATTCACAAGCATAATTATAAAAATACTATATTTATATATACTAACCTGTCTCAATGGAGAATGGACGAATGCATAAATTTTTGCCCCGAATAATGTTAGCAGGCTGCTCAAGGCTTTCTTCTGAGATATTCACTTGTTTTGCCAAGAATTGCACAGCAGCTGATTTCAAAATGTTCAAATTTTCTTCACTGAAAAATAAGGGGTTTAATAAAAAAAAATTCTATATTTTACACACACACACACAAGGGGGAGAGAGAGAGAGAGAGAGAGAGAGAGAGAGAGAGAGAGAGAGAGAATACTGACCTTTCATTGGAAGTGATCCCTGAACCAAAGCTATCAAGAAACGTCAGGAAAGCGCCATGTACATAAGCAAGTGCAGGAGACATCCCTTTCAGTGATGTGCATACATTGTAAAAGTTTACCCATGTGATGAGGTCACGGACATTTACATGAAACCTGTAAAAATGTCACCAAAGTTATGCTGCATTACATAAATCATATTAACTGTTACAAAAGTAACATAAAATCTGGCTACTCTGGTGTAGCAAAACTTAATTATCAGCAAAATGTGGTGAACTGCATCACCTGACTTCAAAATATCCACTATTTTTTACCTGCAAATAAAATGCTTATTTTTTATTCAGTGAAAGGATGTCAGGTAGGTGATAAATTTATGAAATCAGCATCATATTCCTCGTATATGCTGTTTACAATGAACAAAAACAATTAATGGACCATAAAACACACTGACAGATTTGGAGCGAGAGTATGGCTGGTGCTTTGCTAACCTAACCACAGTTAGTTTTATCACAAAAACTCATGCAAAGCTGAATTGGGCGAGAGTGATAACTATGTTGTTCAACCTAAGAATTATTTTTGTAGACTTAAAATTGAGCAATGCAGTGCATTGGTTACAGTACCGACTGAATCTGGACAGAACAGGGTTCAAAGCCCTCTCTGACTGTCCAGATTCACAACTTCTGTGCTGCTCTTAGATTAAATTAGGTGAATTCAGTGAAACTTTCTTAACAGATTCCTTGTACCATTCTCCATCATCTGAACTATGCCTCCACTTCCAATGGCCTCAATAACTTTTGAATACAAGAAGATACTTTGATAGTAACTGAAAAACAGCAATTTAATTATGTAAACCACTAATACAACCCACTAATATCAACATCCAACAATGAAATACACTATTTGAATTTTCTATGTGATCTTGCACAATTATCTGAATGCATCTTCAGTGCAAACTCCACCAGTCAAAGATTACTTTGATACAATTAGCAAAGCAATTAAAGCATAGAATGAAACAGCAACATAATTTAACAATGGAAACAATCAATTTTTGACAGTATAATGTAATTGGATAGATAAAAATATCTACTCACCAAGCAGCAGCAGAACACGCACATAAAAAGTTATAATTATGTAAGCTTACGGAGCCAGTGGCACCTTCTTCCGGCAGGGGGGTTGGAGGGGAAGGAACAGGGGTGAAGCAAAAGGACTGGAGAGAACTAAGAAAAGAGGTAGATTTCAGAAAAGTCACCCAGAACTGCAGGTCAGGGGACACTTACCTGACAGGATGATAAGGAAAGACTGATTGTTGGCAGTCCCCAACAACCAGTCTTTACTTCTCCTCCTGTCCGGTAAGTGTCCCATGACCCGCAGTTCTGGGTAACTTTTCCAAAATCTACCTCTTTTCCTAAAGCTCTCCAGTCCTTTTGCTTCACCCCTCTTCCTTCCCATTCAACCAATCAGTGAGTGGCAATAGAATTTAGTCGCACATGATGAAATGCCGGCAAGACAGTCTTCGGAAATAGTGCACAGAGAAACCTATGTCTCGGTGACTTTTCTGTTTAAAATTACTTATATAGTTCAGATGTCAGTGGATAAAATTTCTCATCATGGCACAGAGGTGGCGATGGCATAAGCAATATTTTTATTTGGTAAAGTGATGGTGACGACAAGGAACAGGATGAGGAGAGCAATGGGTATAAGTATTATAGAGCAATTACACGAAAGTGGGAAGTATCGAGCACATGGAGAGCGAGGAGGAATGATAAGGAGATAAGCAAGACAGGGAGGCAGCCTCATGGTTTCTTGCAGAGTGTATGGAGCCTGGTCTGCAGCATAGATGCCCCACCAGACAGCAAACAAGTGTTACACTGAGCATATTGTGCTCTAGCACTCGCTTATGCCGCATACATATTCCTGCCTAAACGTCAGAAAAAAAGAAAAAATCATTTGCTTTAGTGTGTGGTCACTCTTTTAATTTGTGTAACGATTACTGTACCAACAGGCCACCCTACAACCAACTTAAAGCACATAGTTAATACTTTCTTTAAGAAACATTTAAATATATCTACAATAGATATCACAGAGAAAGATCTTTAGAAAATGTTTATTACACTATATTTCAACTCTGTGTAGTAATTTCATGATCACAGGACATCCTAATGGTATTTAAACCAGTAGCAATTAGACATAATAAAATGTGACTACAGACTAGAGGGAGAATTTTTACTGACGTACACGTCGGGGACTTAAGTCGTGAAGAAAAGGCTGGTCAGCAGGGTAAAGGTTCACAAGATGAAATTTCATAGAAACAAGAGATGTCTAACTAGAATGGCTAAAGTACGAAATGAGGTGGTGAGAGAAATAGTGAAAGGGAAGCCCGTACAAAAGACAATATTAAATGAGGGAACGTCCAGGTTCAAATACCGACAACATTACGAAAAGGATAGATTGCTACTCTTCGTAAAGATGGCACGTTAAGCTGCAGACAGGCACAAAGAGAAGACAGTCATACATCGAGCTTTCAGCTAAGCCTTACACACATGATGACTATATTCAGCCACAATGCAACTGCATCAAATGCAAGCAGCAAGCCGGAGTGGGGCAGGGAATGGGGAGGGATAGCAGGGCACAGGTGGGGGCAGGAAGTGAGCGCACCCTCCTGGCAGACCATGCAGTGACTAGATGGTGGCAGCACAAGGATGCCAGGCAGAGTGTCGGGCAGGAGGGGGGTGTGGGGGGGGGGAGGTCAGAATTGAGGAGAGAAGGTGAAAAAACTGGTGGATCCACTGGCAGACAGCACCATACAATGAGCATGGGGAGACATGGACTGAGAGGAGGCTCTTGGCCACACTTGGGCAATGACCGTTCACCCTGATTGTCAGCTGGTTGGTAGTGACACCCATATCAAAAGCTGTGCAATGACTGCAGCAGGGCTGGTTCATGACATACTGGGCAAAGTAGTTCTTGTCACTGCAGATATGCCATCCCCAGGTGGCCAGGCTGTAGTTCTGCTGAGCAGATTCACAGAACAAGCACTCGTGTAATAATTAGGTTGTCACTGCTATACACATTATGTATCGATCATGAGATCATACAACAGAGATTAAGCTGTGTGCGGAGACTCACTACGTGAATCGTATAGGATAAAAATCACTGGTATTAGTATGGATTAACCCCCTCTCACAAACTACACAGCGGATTCTGGAGTGTATGCATAGATGTAGATGTTTTTGTACTGCCCTTTTAATTGGCAGATGCATCATGACATCCAAAACCAGCACGTAAAACTGATAAAAAGTTTTACACAAATATGTGAAAACTATTGTTATCATATTTCACATAAGGAAATGACAATAAGTTACTTTTGTTTATTTAGTACGACAACAGCACATCCAGAATCATACCTTGTTGACAATTACAACTTATTATACAGCAGAGCAATACAACTGCACTCAAATCCACAGCATAAATATTGTAAATTTATGAGACAAAGAAATACCTAACAATTAAAAAGGAGTATCCAATGGTAGAGCGATAAAAACCACTTACTTTGAGCCAATTTTTGTACTGGTAAACCAATCGAGAAAATCCATAACAAGAACAGAGACATCTAATTGCAAGCCACCCTTCTGATTAACTTTTAGAATTTGTTCTAAATCTTCCCGCTTTGAGTGTGACTCACACCATATCTCTGTTAATCGATTGCGTAAAGCTGGAGAAAGCTGGAACAGAAGCCATTGATCATTAATCATTAACCCTCCAAAGACAGAATTACAAAGCAATAAAGAAAAAGAATTCTAAATGCTATATCTGTGCTACTTAAGGGTCACAATAAACATATATTGATAAAAAAAACATTAAGATGACCTCATATAATAATTTTGTAGTGTTACATACTTTTGTTAGACTTTTAATGATACAGGTAAGTGTCGGCTTGTCGATAACTACATTTTTTCCCCCAACATTTGAAAATATATAAGAATTTCAAATTTTGACTAGTCTTTTACTTTTATTCCTAACGAAAGCCCAGAAGACAATTCTTTTTCTTCTCAATGCGCAAATTAATGTTACACTTCTGGAAGATAACTGACTGACTTCCTTTGAAGTTTGGTGTCTAGGATGAACCTCTCTTCTCGGACACAATTGACCAATGTCCAACATTGTCTTTGTGAACAACCTTTTGGGAAAATGGCTTTGATGCATGCCCTATTTTCTTCTTTGCGTATTCAGTAGCTACACTTCAAGAAGCTCTTTACCTGTTTCTCCTACTTATGACCACGTTGGTTTTACACAGGGCATCAGTTATTTCAGCTCTGGCTTCTGCTTTTTCTCGGGTACACCGAGAGGGTCACGGCCTCTCACGCACATTAGCCACGCATTTACTACCGCCATATCGAGTAAGTGAAAAAATAGCCAATGGTAGCACTTCTTCAGTCTGATGTCAATTTTGTAGAATGCAATTAGTGAATCTGAAAGATCCACTCCTCCCATAAACTAATTGCAGAGAAGAGTAACTGATACACAATTAACCTCACACCTTTCTTTGGCATTCTTACCCAACTGGCTCACCTTACTAGATCAAGTATTCACACAACAACAGCCACTCTCCTCATCAGCCTCACGAGTGACAACGCTGCTCCTCCCCTTCTGTAAAGTACTGTATGAGCCATTATCAGAAACAAGAACAGTTTGGCTTGCGAATGCCTAAGTTCACAGATTTGTAACATTTAAAAAATCCACTCACAAATTCTGAAGCAATGTCTACCATGTAATCATTTTTGTATCCAGATATAGCTAAATATTACCTCTATCGTGCAATATTTACTTAAAGCTGATAATTTACATGTTTCAAGAGCAGTAATAATAAATATCCGTAGTTGAAAACAAGCATCCACGCTACACAGAATTCCCAAGATGCACGTGTTCAAGTAATTGAACAAATTCTCACAGTGCAGCACAGCTTCCTACGCTGTTTCTCACTATGCAGATACAGCAATTTGTTGAGCTTGTATATAGAGGGTTAATGCTTAGTTACACAATAATTACAGAGAGGAGAGGAGATGAAAGGAAACTAACAACATAAATGGGAGAACTGTGCCTCATTTGGAAATTTGGAGCAACTCCAAGTAGACTAGCAAGAAGTCAGAAGCAAAACATTGTAAGTATGAAACATTAGATACAGCACTTTATTTAAGGAAAGACATCATTCTACCAGACCAGCGGTGGATGCAGAAAAACCTCACGGAGGTGTTGCTAAAGATATCGTGAGCTACCTTTACTTTAACACAATAAAAAATAATCAAGTCACACAAAGTTTAAGAAAGTTTTATTTAAACTGATTACACACTCACTCTCACTCACACACACACACACACACACACACCACACACACACACACACACACACACACACACACACACAAGAAAATGCCATCTTATGACACACACAAGACAATGCCATTTTATGATATAAAAAAGTTACAATTGAGGTTGTCCTCCTTAAATGATGAATTCTATGCGCCTATTCTTCCTGGAAAATTTGTTAATTACGTCATCAACAGAACAATCAATGTCAGGGTGACTGCTCAACAGAGTTAAGCCATTAAGTCAATCCTCCTCCATTGTCGACCTCAGCCATGTCTTTGTATGCAGCAATGTTGAAAAACTTCTCTCTACTGTAGCAATAGATGCAGGTAGACAAGCAAATATTTTGTACAGAGTGTGCAAAGTAGGACAGTCAGATTTAGGACAAACAGACAATGATTGCATAACAGAACCATGATCATTAAGGGTGTTCGCTCGTTTGCTTGCATTGAAGAATCTCTCCATTTAGTCTCTTTTTAATCACAAAGAGTGATTCTTATTCAAAGAACAGTAATTCAGCTAAGCACTGATTCAATTTATAACCGTCAGGTTTCAGTTGTTCTCGGGCACTAGTATGTTAAAATGATAAATATTTTCTTCAGCAAAATGTTCTCTCGTCAGTCGTAACATGGTCCAGTGAGGGAATAAAAACAGTTCTTTTCCAATATGTCATAGCATCATCATTATGATCGCAGTTTTCCCTGTCTCTTTGTCTATCTCTTCTGTAAGACGAGGAACACTCATCTCCATAACAAACTCATCTCCACATCTAAATTATCCATGACTGCCTTTGCCTCCTCAACAATACAAGCAAAGTGGCTATCAGCATTAGCTCTCATGTTGTCGTACACCTCGAGTGTCAAATCGAATTTTGATTTTGCCATCGCGACGTCCAAACTAGGGTCTTGTAAGATCTTACTGAGTGGATATGTTATGCTCTTAATGTCACTCAGTGTAAACAGAGTGATGATAAACTCACAATTAGAGAGAGCTCGAAGGAGAATATTGGCTTTGGCAGCCGTTGTTCTATCCCTCCACCACTGTATTTTTTAAGAACTTTGCAAACTGTTCCGAGATCAGCTGCGAACTGAATAACAGCATCATGTCGCTCAACAAGTCTCGTTTGACAATGTGACTGCAGCGAGTGTTTTAGGTGACTCTTCAGTGTCACACACAACTGGCTAGATGCTGTAAAGAATGATACTTCTTCAATAATACCAAGTGAGTTTCTCACACTTGCAACTTTGCAACTACGAGAGACAGCGAGGTTGAGCTGATGACTTCGACACTGTGCTACTTGCATGTTGATAGCTTTCTTTTTTATTGTAAGCCACAGCTCCTTTCAATTCTGACATATTAACTGAGCAACAACTGAGCAACAATCGCAGCCTACACCCACACAGTTCTCCAGTGACAGCGAAAGGCTTTCCTTTCTCCTTAGAATCATAGTACCTAATACTTCACCAGTAACGCTACACTCTTCATCTTGACGCTCGTGAGGTTCATCATCAATGTTTCCACTACAATGATTGTCTTTATAGATGTCAATGAAACCCAAAAATCTTGCGTGTAATTTGCCGTCACCATCAACATATGTTGCAGCTAAACTCAGTTGGGTGATGTGCGCTATGTCCACAGTCTCATCAAAAATTATGTTGTAATAACGAGAATCTTCGATTTCCTCCAGTATCCTCAATAACATGACTGTTTAACAGCATGAAATAAGTTCATTACACATTGTTTTACTTAAGTAAGTTCGCTTTAGTGATCTCAAGGTGATGTTTTAGTGGCAAGTCTCCAGAGTCAATTCTAAATCTTAGAAGAGCTCTGAAGTTTCCCTCATTACTCACTATACTTTCACGATCGTTTTCGTTTTCTAATAGACTCCATCATCTCTATGGCCCCACAGAGGAATATTTTGCTTTCCATGAAATATGATTGTTTATATTATAGGTACAAGACAGTCTCTGTTTTCCCTAATGCTTTCCTGTCTTGACAATTGATTTACGACCTCAAGTTCGCGGTCGTCTTGTCACCATCTGTTGACGCTTCAACGTGGTACTTGAGCTGGGAGTGGGTCTCAAGGTCACCATCTTTACCAGTAAGTTTGGCAAACTTTGTTAGTGGTTCAGTCACAAGCTTCTTGGCAATAACGGATTTCTTTCCTCCAACCAGTTTATTATTCACAAAAATTGAACAGTTAATGCAAAGAAGTCCCTTTTTAACTTTTGAGAACACCAGCCATGGATACTGTTCAAAGCGATTATCGTGCACTTTTCTGCGTTCAACCCATCCTCTCTTGTTGTGCTCAGAAGTAGGAAAGGTATAACCTATTTCAGATTTCCTTGGAGCTCTGAAAAGCTTGTGTTTTATAGCATCACTAATATTTCCTAACACTAATATATCCAAATAATCGCCAATACTCATGGGATTAAAGGAATCAGTCGATAATCTTTGTTGTGGAAGTTTCGACGAAGTGCTGCGCTCTGCCTGTACATCTGGCGCTGGTTTTGCTGCTGAATGGTGACCAGAATCTTCAGATGTTTCCATTTTTCTTTTTCTTATTACATAATGATCCATTTTATTATACTGTTATGACATAGGTTAATTAGATGCCAATTATTTTCGAATATACACTTTATTCACACTGAAAAATGAAACACTAGTACACTTAGCACTAAAACGCACACGGTCACACTTCGCGTATTTCTAATGTCACTAAGCACAACATTGACCAAAGTCCATGGTAATAGCCAATAATCACAGATGTTCACTTTTTATCACTTCCAAGTTATCGCGACAATTGTAGCTTTCACACTGACTACCTGGCAGCAACTCTGCTTCTCTTATACAAGTGGCTCGGTTGTTTCTCGCTGCCAGAATGTTCGCTTCCAGACTTTTATGGAGTGTGAAAAAATACCTTCTGTGAAAGCAACAAGCCAATGTGTATCTTATGACATATAACATAAGGGCGAGTTTCCAATGACGACGTCATCCAGCAATTTATGTGTATGGAACTCCTACTGTCAATTCCTTTCCTTTCTAGTGCATTCGATAGAGGGCCTACATACTAACAATGCGTTTTTAGGAATCTTCTCGAAAGTCACTATTACGGAGATACACACATCAACAGTTTCCCATACCTAATACATATTAAAAGTTGGGTATGGGAAACTATTGTTACATTATTAGTAAAAATATTGTTACGAATATTGTAACAATATTTTTCTGAGAAATTACTACGAATTTCTGTTATTAATACTTCACAATCAACTGATCACTCTCACTCTTGACTAATCTTCAGACCTGCACTTGCTACAACTAGGACTTCTTACATAGTCATTCTTCAGTCTTAATATTTCTGCTTCTGAATGTAAACTAGCTTCCTACTTGGCGAATAGTACGTATTTATAATGCTACGTATCGAAGGTTCTCTGTACAAGAAAATAGTAGAATATTTTCCACTTTTCTTGAACAAATGCCAGACAGAATAACCTTTTCGAGATCACTAGAATGGCCACGACTTTTCTTGTAGGTATGTGTTAGCTATGTATGTGCCAGACAGAAAAGTATAAAATTCGATGACTTGGACGTGCATGCTACATAGGAAAGTACAATTCATAACTCGATTCAGTTGAGTCAACTGACAAAAGAAACGAGCAAATAGCATGCAGGCTGACTGGCGGGGGGCGGCGCAGGTGGCAATGCAGGCAGCCCCATAAGGGGGGAGGGGGGGGGGGGTAAGAACAGAAAGTGAGCTATGCCTGCAATAAAAGTGTTGAATAAAGTATGACTTTAAAATACAGCCTGTTGGAATGATGTCCTTCCTCAAATTTATGAGGCTGTGGTGCTCACCCAGAAGAAAATGATTGAGCATTTGGAGCTGCACGCAAACTAGAATAGTATAATATGAAAAAATGTAAATTTGTAATTATTCTATATGTGAATGTTAAGCAGGTTTTCCCTACTAACACCACCATTTCTTCTTTTTTTCTTAACCAGCTCACTTCCACACACTTACTGTCCTTCACTGATAGGGAATTGCCTGTTCTGAAAAACAGCTGATGTCTTTCAAATTCTGTCCTCCCAAATTCTGATTGCAAACAACGGAACTGATGGCTGTCAGATCCAGTAAAACATTTAATTTTATAATTACCTAGCTATTCAAGATATCTTATTTCCTTTTCAACCTTTACATTGATTCCTTTATCATCAGCTATCTGGGGCAAAGACTACTCTCTCAGTTTGCAGTCATCCATTACAATATTTGCAATACTACTACAAATTAATAATATTTATTCCTACTTCTCTTAATTTTGTTATTTTAGTTGAAAGAATCCACTTTGGCATTGGATTGGCCTCCTCTTTCATGGACAATACAGACTTGTGGTAACACTATACTGGCAATGAGGTACAAAACCCAATGCTGACATTTTTGTTTATTTTCTATTACTGAACACTCATTTTTCCATATGTTCCAAGCAAATTATGCTACCACCATTACTATCTATACCACTGTTGTTATGCTCCATCAGTTTTTGTTAGCAGCGTACCTCTTTCTTTCCATAGTCACCACCAGGATTCATTGTCCCAACAAATTTAAAGGATGGAGCAGCTGTAACAATACAAGAGCTGTCACCTGCACCATCAGAAACTGATCCTGTGCTACCTTTTTCAGAGAGCAGGAGTTTTCGCTCTGGTTCTGAAACAAGAAAAAACACCAGGTCAAATGATGGACTACATAAGCTTTATACTATCTCGATAAATATTTGCACTATTTGCTTAAAAAATCACCTTGTGGCAATTATTAAGCCTGTACTCAAGAATCATAGAAATGGAATTGGCTCATTCATAATCAATGAATGATCTCAGCCTATTACTGCTAGATTTATAGTATAACAGAGAGTTACTGGCAATTTCAAAGCAGTTTTCATATGTACAGAGTAAAATGCTTTGATAAATGACAGATGTGTAAGAAAGGACTTCAAATGAATCAACAAACCTAGTAATGAGTTCAATCTCTCCAACACGCTGTCATCAGCAAGTGATATTTCATCACAGAGAAACCATGATCCTCCTTCCATTGCCTTAATGAGGGGGCCATCTACCCATTCAAATAACTTCTGTGGACTGTCCTAGGAAAGACAAACAGCAACATTATATCCACTGGAAAATTAAATTGTCAGCATTACAGATTTTTTACCCTTGTACTACAGAACTCAGCCATTAACTAAGATAATGCACAAAAATGGAAAAAAGAAGAATGTTTTGCAAACAATGGTAAATTTACAAATAACTATTAAACTTACATTATCATTAAGCTTTCAAACAGTGAGTAGGAAGACTGTCATAGCAGGAGATGTTAGGAAAGCAATAGTACATTATTATATTTAACATTTGTGTATCCTCTGAGAAATCATGTAAACTAGAAATCTGCATTACAGAAAGCACCACCTCATTTATGTGCTTATTTACTGCTCAATAATTCATCTATACTGTACAATATTCATTTAGGCATTAATTCATTGTGTTGTAGTTTTCATAATGAATTATAGTATTCAGACACACAGAATAAATCAACATAACACATTAAAAGAAGTGCAGCCATCAACTAAATCTTTAGGCTGTATTAATATTTATCATGAACTATCTCCCCTCCTCCCCTTACCCTTTTTATCTTTGTCTTCCCTTGGGTCCATCTTACCCTGGAGTTTCAGTGACCTGCCCTTCCTTTTTGAACCATCCTCAATCCATCTATCAGCAGTACTGACATATACCCTGAAGGTAACAAACAGCCACAAATTCTGTCTCATATTTTTACAGTTGTTGAGATGATTTTCATTTTGAAACGTGAACTATCATTTAACTGTTACCTTCCACACCTTTGAAAATGGTTTTACTCTGTAAAGATGTTTGCATCTAACAACTTCTGACAGGTTATGATTTACAAATACAGTACATTATACAAAAATTTCAGTATATAATTTGCCTCTATATTTTAAATTCAACATTTTGTATTCTGGTGCAAATATCTTTAACAAGCTGCCTGCTACAACAGGAAAGAAACTGAGTTTAATAGCCCTGCCAAATGCGATATGGAAAATGCATCATCATTTTGTATAACTGCTACGACGTTTGGTGGGAATGCTGCACATTGTCTGACAGAGATGCTGCAAACTGTCTGGCAAGAGGTCCGAGGCCGCCTTGCAGGCCTGTGAAATGCTGGCAATAGCTTGCCTTAAGCCACTCTCGTGTTTACCAGTGTCAACATTCTTCAGCTATCTCTGTGTGCCTTATGAGGTGAAATGTGTGATTCCTCAGACCGTGTTAGGTTTGTTTTCACACTTCACCCGTGTCTGCTGCTATCGGAATCTTGCTTGGAACTGGATTGTGGACATTTTTTTCTTCTCATAACTTGCCTGCCTTATCCTATGGTAAACTTATCCATTTACAGGATTTTGATACAGCATTTATTTAAACAGGGCATCACGAGGAAATGCGTATTGTGTGCTACCGACATAAATGATGAAAACTGGCTTGTAAGATTAGATGACCATTCATGTATTTCAAGCAATGCATAGGTGGTGTGTAAGGCAGTGTCACAATGTACATTTCTAACCTCACCGAGTGACCTTTTGTTCAGTCATTCAACAGTTACCGGAACAACAGCAGAAGATAACATCAGTACTGCACTTCCTGAAATCTACTGCAGGAAGCTCGGCAGTGGCATCAACTACAGCCATCCTGGCATTCCATTGTCTGATGAGGCCAAGGAGGAATGGGACATCTACTAAAGACAACAGATACCTCATTTCCTGGCAAGTCAAGTCGCAGACTCACAGCAGCGCTGTACAATTTTGCTGACAACAAATCTGTATTTATACCATTTTGTGCAGTAACTATACCCATTATTAGATCCGTTAACATTCTCATTGAATAGAATCTATATTATATTATCTGGCACTCATCCTTAAAATGTAAGCAAAGTGAAACTTCCTGGCAGATTAAAACTGTGTGCTCGACCGAGACTCGAACTCAGGACCTTTGCCTTTCGCGGGCAAGTGCTCTACCATCTGAGCTACCGAAGCACGACTCACGCCCGGTACTCACAGCTTTACTTCTGCCAGTACCTCGTCTCCTACCTTCCAAACTTTACAGAAGCTCTCCCGCGAACCTTGCAGAACTAGCACTCCTGAAAGAAAGGATACTGCGGAGATATGGCTTAGCCACAGCCCCCAGGAACAGTGAATGCGTAAGTAGAAGTAGATCCATATCCTAAACCAAGAACTGATGAATTGTTCATGCAGCTTTGAATTCAGCAATGTTTTTCCATGACAGATTTGTCCAACACTTATTTTTGCCCTCCCCCTTCAGACCAAGAGCCCCAAAAAATTACTTATGTCATCAACACTCGTTTCAGGGTGCACCAATACAACAGGTTACAATTCAGGTGCCCCAGCAACAGTCCAAAGATGTCTGGAACAACTTATTAAACCTATTCCACAATATGTTAATTACCTTGATGACAATATCATCACAGATAAAACAAATGATGAACATCTGCATAGTATATAACTATTGTCTGAGCAGTTTTCACAGCAAAGTCTTAAATGTAGCAATTCCAAATGTTCTCCCTCACCCCTTACAACCTATTGTGACATATGTAAGGCACATCAAAAGCAAGGAAGGTCTCAAACCAAATTACGAGAATCTCAGAGCACTTGAAAAACTGGAATTTCCCAGCAAACTAAAATTTTCTGATGAACTGAAACTCAAACCTGAGATCTCTGCCTTTAGTGGAGCAAGTGCTCTACTGAGCTTTACTACCACCAGAGCCTCTTCTTCTACCTTCCCAATTTCACAGAAGTTCTCCTGTGTACTTTGCATGACTTGCCCTCCTGGAAGAAATGATATTTAGGAGACATGGATTGCCACTCCCTGAGGGATTGTTTCCAAAATGAATTTTCACTCTGCAACAGAATGTGTGCAAATTTGAAACTTTCTGGTAGATTAAAACTGTGTGTTAGATCAAGACTCGAACCTGAGGCCTTTGTCTTTTGCAGGGAAGTGAAGCTGTGAAGGTAGATTGTGAGTACTGCTTAAATACTTCAGTCAACAGAACTCTTGCCCACAAAATGTTTCAGGTCCGAGTCGCAGTCTGTTACATAGTTTTAATCTACCAGAAAGTTTCAAATCAGGACACAATCTGCTGCAGAGTGAAAACTCATTCTGAAACTGAGCAATTGCCTGCTCCCAACAACCTTGAAACATTTGCAAGTCCCTCAGTAAATAACATGTGATTTATACCTTGAGCAGCCAATATCTCTCACACTATGAGGACCTTAACTCAAGAAGGCACAAAATTTGAGTGGTCTCAGGCTCGACAAAACTTTTTTCAAAAACTCAAAACTAATAAAGACTAGTTGTGTCCTGGTCCTAGCAACTGGCAGTCTGATCCCATTAATTTCCAAATGGGTCTGAGAGGTTTTTGGTTTTTTCATTAAAACAATGTCACCAATAAAAGGGCAATATTCTCAAATTTAAAGGAAACTCTGACCATTATTTTTGATGTACATAAATCTAAAATCGTTGTATACAGCAACATCTTTCACCTTACTACTACTCACAAGTATTTTCTTTCCCAATTAGGGCCATAACCAAAGTGCCCGACTGAACGGCACTACCACTTTAGAACTGGGTCTTATACTTGCCAAATTTTCATTATTCCCTTTATTAACACCCATTATAAAAACATTCAAATGCAGATGCATTATCTACATTGCCTATGATTCCTGATTGAGAGATCAACAGCAAGAAACTATACACTTCCAAATGGACAACCTGTGCAGAAGGTCCAGCCAGTCAATTATCATCTAAAGTTCAATGATAATTCACTGTGGCCTATGTGCGAAATAACATTGTCAGCTCACCTGAGGTTATTCGTTCGACTGCACTAAAGAGAACAAATCTGCCCCCAGTGTACTCAAATTGTGTAACCAAAAGGAATGTGGGGGAGAAATCGTGTCGACTTCTGGACCCTGCTGAAAAAGTGTTGGCCCAAGCAGCAAGTTCTCTCTCACATGTGGCCAGGTAACTAGGGCATAAATGGTAAACTTACATTTCTAAGGCAATTGCCTCTTGGGCCAACCGATGCTGACAGGTGGCCTTGCTAAACACGCAGGTTGCACCCAACTGTAACCTTTACAAGCAATCATCTATGAAATACTTGATTTTCTACCTGGATGCTCCCTAAAGATGTCCACACCTATTCTGCCCTGACTAATCACATTCTGCGCCTGTAAACATTGCACTGTCTAAGCCTTGAAGGAATTCACCATCACATCCAGAACAAAGAAACAGCTACAGAGCAGATTCCATTCTAAGCACAACAATGCAGTATGTGCAACAAGGGTGCCAACCATGCTATTAACAGAAGAACATCAACTCCTTTGCCACATGCTGCAAAGCAAGATAAATTCCAAGGTTTCAAAGGCATACTTTTCTCGAAATTTGAAAATGAAGTATGCAGGGTTTTTATTCTATCTTGCTTCTGACACTGTATTTTTAAATTACTATGCTAACTACAATGGGAAATTACAAGGATGAAAAATTTTGCTAGGAGGTATGTTTACTTGTCAAAAATTAACAAATACATTCTACATGTTGTGCAGAATCATCTAGCATGTAGAATGTATCAAACAGCAGCTACACAAAGTTTTTTGTTGTGGCTAAAGCTCACACGCCTGTGGAAATGTCTCCAGAGTGATTTTGCTGGATCTTTTCTGGGAGCTATGTGGCTCATTGTAAGAGATTCATATTCCCCTTTCCTACACGCAGTCAAGTTACCATGTACCACCACGGTAGACACTTTATTAGAAACTAGCTGACCAACAAGGCACGCCTGGGTATTCATTTTGCCAGTTTTCTATTAGAACTGAAAACAAAAAAATTAACTCTGTTTATAGTGTAAGTTTCTGTATACTGGATACACCTGCATCACATACCTAATCGCGATTTTGTAAATGTCTCTATGGCAATGTCTCTTCATAGATCTACAGATGTCTGTCGTTTTCCCCTACAGCCATTTGTAGTTCACAGCTGAGAGCTGTCAATAGCACTGTCAGGATTCAGGCGTCAGGGATTTCCTTACATCGACTCCACTGTAAGGGTGCTTTAGTAGTAAGAAATAAATGTATTAAAACTATATGCAAGATACGACTTTTTTTTTACGCATCTCGGTGTTTGTGATGACACATCTCGAACTACGTGTCATAGAATGACACATTTGTGTAAGTACTTTCAGCAGTGTATGTGGATACTGTCTGCAAAATGTGTTGTGGACAGAGTTAGTAGCAAGCAAGTAATAAATTTAAATGTCATGCATGATGCAGCAATTTTTTACGCATCTCACTGTTAATGACATCATATCTCCTGAACTATCATATGAAGATGGGTCTTACCCCCACAGTGACTGTTTCCTGACAGTAAGGGACGTGTGTACCAAGTCTGATTGAAATCAGTCCACTGGTTTAGGAGGAGATGTGGTGCACGCCGCACTCCCCCCCTCCCACCAACAACAACAAAAACACACACACACACACACACACACACACACACACACACACACACACACACACACACACACAGAGAGAGAGAGAGAGAGAGAGAGGGAGAGGGAGAGAGAGAGAGAGAGAGAGAGAGAGAGATTAAGGGTACAGTCCAAGCCCTTCTGACTGACAGATAGACAAGAATTTACAGAAACATATTACATTGTCAAGTGGCTGTTTGCAGTTCTTAATAACTTTCATTTAGTGTACATCAGTCAAAGATATATGTGGAACAGCTTTTAGCAATCATAATATTATAAAGGGTAATCAAAAAACTTTGTTTGAAGGCTGTACAGTTCAGAATTGGTATGCCAATCGGGCAACATCGCTGTAAACACTGACATAATCATCTCACTGCTGCAACAAGTTGAAGATACCCGTTTGGTTAAACACCATGTTCTGCTCCTGAAGAAGTCCATAACCACCAGCTGCACGTCCTCAGCCAACAGAAACTGTCAACACTTCAACACCATTTTTAAGGAACCAAAGACATGCTAATCGCATCGGGAGAGATCAGGACTATAGGGCAGGTGCTCGAGTGTCTCCCCTGAGTCGACATCATTTCTGTGTTACAATATTTGTTATATCATGAAGCACCGGCACCCAGAACTTGGCACACCATTCCGAAATTGGGGTTTTTGAGATACATGTTGCCCCATACGCATTCTTCATTCTGCAACAGATGTGTACCAGTGTTTGTCCATAGGCATCCAAGAAAAGAATAACAGCACACTGGTACTGTTCGACGCATTTGAAGATAATGTCACCACAGATCACATTTTTGCATTTACCGCACACGTGTTGGAAAGACACGAGTTCCACACTAAGCCCTTGCCTACATATCACAACAGAGTCATGCCAAGTTGCAGCAGCAGCAGCCTCAAATGGAAATTTTTTGATCATCCCTTACATTTTTCCTGAGACATTCGCAACAATTTCATTTAACTTGCAGATGATGAGGGTCCAGCTCCCATCATCTGGATGCCTGTATTAACCCTTCACAAGCATGCAGCTAAAAACCATAAACAGTCAGAAAAATAAAAACAAACAGTTATTCAGACACGAAGTTCTCATCTTACTTTAAAAACGGCAATTCCAGGTTCACTGCTCCGTTTATTCATGTAACCTTCCAACCATCAAAGCATTCCTTCCCTACAATGCTGAACACCAATCACAACAGCTACAAGTGGCATCAGCTGCCTCTCTGTGCACTGGCTAGTTCAGTAAATATGTATACCACTCCAATATTCTGCAGTGAGCCATCAGCCATTCTTCCCAAAGATTTTACAGGGGAAATGAAGAGAGAAAACATGCCAATGATTGTCAATGCAAAAGCATTTACATTCACCATACTAATGCAAAATCTAAAAAGAAGGCCCAAAAAAACGAGTTTAATGAGGAAATAAATAGCCTTTCATTGTGATGGCACACATATTATTATTGTTTACTGATAATCATCAGTGAAGTCTTGTATAAAATAAGTAATTCGCATCAGATGATTTGATTTCCAAATTTTCAGTTTTTTTCTAATTTTTTTTAGCCTCTTATAGATTATCTAAAAACCTCTAGTCTACAGAATGAAGTTTATGACAGCTAATTTTCTGCCAATGTAGTTATCAACAACTTCTACATCCCTGAGGGTTCATGATAGGAGCTATGGAATCCCACGAATGAGTGAATGAATGAAGCAGCAATTGAAGAATATAATTCTATAAAAATTAACACTGAAGGCGCTTGCATTCTACAATTGCCAAATTTGAGATGAATATGAATTACTGAAAACTTACTCAGTTTAGTACAACGTGTGATTTAGAGGAGGCATTACTTTTGTGTAAAGACTCCATTCAACTCTTTCCTTTCTTCTTTTCATATGAAAATACTGAGGTGGGTGTGGTATAATTAAATAGTTATACAAGGAGATTTGGTTCAGAATGTTAAGAATGTTGCATTTCGTTAACATATACTGGAAAAGCAGTGCCGTTCTAAAAGCATGATACTCACATACAATTTTAAAAAGTGATACAAAAGAACTACAGTAGCTACATAGGAATCAGCCTATTGGATGTAGTGGGTAAAGTGTATTACAAAATTCTGCACAAGTGGAGTGAAGTGATATTATGAAGCTTGGTATGTTAGATAAAAATGAAATTTAGGAAAGGCAACATATCTCCTTTGATAAAGCATGTTAAATCACAACATATTTTTAACAATATTACAAAGCTTTTTCGAATTTTCATATTTAAACATTGTATCCATCATGAAGAAGAGGGCATACCCAGATTTTACTCTGAAAATAAAGCAAACTTGTGAGATATTAATGGCAGCCCAACATAGGATGTCAAAAAAACAAAGTGGTCAAGATGGTTTCACTGATAATTTATTACAGTAATGGTAAAATTATACGGGGATGCATGCTGAACTGTTATTACAGCTCAAAAGTTGTTGTTTTCTAAAAAGAACTTACAAAATTCAAAAATTATGTTATTTTCTAATATGATGAAAATGTCATTTTGGCATAAATTTCATGTCCGGATCAAAATGGCTTCCTTTAACATTTCGGAAGTACATACCACGGACGTTAAAACTAGACAACAAAGCATACACATCCACTGTTGAAATAAAAATAACTGCTTCAAAATAATATAATTTAATACTTCTTGCAAAATAATAATTGCTCAGAAGATGCTACGAGAAGGAAACTAAATATTCAAATTGATAAATGTTATGACATGCCTTAATCGAACTGAATTTTTGCTAACATTTGTACCGAGACAGTATTTTTCAATTACATGAAGGCAACTTACATCATCTTGGCTACGATGCCTAACAGGACGTAGACCTCCCAGGAAATCAGAGCCCTCTGTGTGCATGTGACAGTTCAGTGTGTAGAGAGTGTGACCCTGTAGAGCTGCAAGGTACTGGACTACAGTTGTCTTTCCACAACCAGTTTCACCCACCAGAAGCACTGGTTCATCGAACTCAAATGCTTTATCTGCAACAAAGTGGTACGAGTTCAATATAGAACAGTTTTCAAACACACACAACATAAAACATTAAAAAAGACAGAGAGAGCTGCACAGATTACTGAACTGGCTACTGCACCTACAGCCCACAGCTGACATCGAGAGCACCACATGCCCACAGCATTACACCGACGACACCTGGTGTGGATAGCGTCTTTATAAGGAGGTGCATGGGTCTCTGGGCCTTCAGTTGTCAGTAGCATCGAGATGTGTAATATGCTTTCATATATTCTAGTTGATGTCACTCTGTGACTTAATAAATTTGTCTCTCTTTCACAGTCGTGTCTTTTGTCACGTTCCTTGTATGACGAGAAGTGGTGATGCGTGAGGATCGAATTTTCATACAACTCGGGTTTTGTGGTTTTCCTGCCGTTTGTCTCTCCCGTGCGAGATTTACTGCAGCTACTTCTGCAACAATAGCAGGTACATACAGCCATGCTGGAACAGTTATCAGCTACATTGAGCCAGGCTGAGCTACTGGATATTTCCCCCACAGGTGGTGCCACAAAGTTCCTTCGCAATGGTCGGTCCCTACACAGTCTCGGGAAAGAGTTCGCAATGAGTTCACCGATTCTTTTTGGTCACTTTCTGGTTATTGGCAACTGATGCTCTTTTTCATTCTCCTTATGCTGTTCGTAGTCAGTCTGAGATAGCAGATGTGACTTCAGGGCCCTGTTGAAGATATTATCCATATAAGGCTTGCCTTGCACCCCAGTTTTGGAGAATGGTCCCCAGTCCATGGCACAAACTTTCAAGGCCTCTGTGCACACAATGGCATTTGCTAGAGCACAGTACCTTCCTTCCATCCAGAGTTGCGCAGGTACATAGACGATTTCCAGGCTGAGGAAGTTCTCACATTTTTTTTTCAATCTCTTACAGAATGACACCAATGGGTCCAAGAGCCCCACTGCGCTCCGGTACATTCATCAGTCGTCTGCACTGCTCGACCTTTTGCCGTCGGGTACGTCCTCCCAGCAGTGACAGTTTTGTCAACTTTACTGGTCAGCACACCAGCACGAGCCACGATGACTGGATGGCACCCTCACTGAATTCTGGCCTTCATCCACAGCTAGTGTGGTCACCTGGTCTTCAAAGCTCGCACTGAAAATAGACCCGGGGCACACCACCAGAATCAGAGCCTCTCCTATCCACTGCAGCCCACACCTCCACCCCTTGTTGTGGACTCCGACATCCAGACGGCTGCTGCCCCTTGTTGTTGCTCTGGTCCACCAGTCCCCCTGGGGCCTGCGGGCAGCAGGCTTGCCCTCCTCCCATTCACTTCACCCATCCGAACAAATTGGGAACTTCTCGTACCTTCGGCTGCCGCCCTCAGCACTACCCTGGACATCTCTTCAGTAACATCATTGTGGACAGCAATGCCCGGTCTTTCCCCTCGCAAGGAAAGAGGAATGTAATAACCCACCATTCACTGCACCTACCACATCAGCGAACTAAGTCAGACCACTGCAGCAAGCTCAGTGTGCGCCAACATTCCAGCAGTGCACACGCAATTAACCATGGCGGCCGCCAGTGACAGCCCGGTCACCAACCACCGTCTCCAGGTCTGCTGTGCACACGCAGCACTACACCAGCAACACGTGACACGGATGGGACCTTCATAAAGCCTGCGCGCCCTCAGTCGTTAAGTGTCGAGACGTGTAATATTCTAGTTGATGACGTTCAGTGATCCAAGAATTTTTTATCTCTTTTACGGCCCTGTGTTTCCTTATGTTCCTAGTTAGAACAGAACTTTTGATGTTGTCATGTTTGGAAAGGGACCGGGGCCATAAATGTTTTGTATCATACATCTTACTTGCAATTTGTAAATACAATGTTGTGTTATAAATTAAATGATAAACAACATTTTGTAATGTCCTAACAACAAAATGTATCAGTGTGTAGATCAACTCTATGTATCGTGTTTTTGTATGTATGTATGTACAGTGGATAACTGATCTGGTGCTAGTTACTGTGTGAGTATGCTGTTAATGTGTAACACAAAGCAATGTTGAAAAGTGGCTGCTGTTAAGTATGTCAGAAATGCAAGATGCTGTGCTGACAGCTGATTTTAAGTGAGCAATGACTGAACTGCGTCGGAAAATGCATTTTGTTGGCCTGAATTTAAACTTGTGTCTTAAGCTAACCACAACCTCATGATGTGCAGTGTATTTGAGAAAACGGCAGTCAGTAATCCACGGCAGAACAAAAATCACAATCGCTTTGTTGACAGAGATTAAAGCTAACCTCTACAAGCAAACAACACGGAAAAAAAAAATCAGTTTCAGAGCTAGAAGCAAACAGGAATGTCTTGCTATAATCAGTTGTCTGAATATATCCTTACTCTGGATACATGAGCTGCTGCATTACCAACCAATGAGCACCCCTGGTAGGCACTTGGTTGCAGATTATAGGTAACATAAGCAGCTTCCAAATCCAAATTCGCCGCTGATTACATAACATGACAGTGTCTCCACAAACAGGACAACACTGTTTATTAGCTGATGGTTAAAGTACATAATTAAATCCGAATATTGGTTAAAGGAGAAGAACACAATACTTACATACAAGTACTGCCATTCTCCGCATAGCTTGTGTCCACACAATACCACTGTCTGGATTTTTACTGCTAAGAGCTTTAATTTTCTGCAGAATTGGCGACGTAACCAAGGATGTGTTGTCTGTGACTAAAAACAATTAAATGAACATATGTAATGTGAGAACAATTCGAAATGTAGAAAATTATAACTTGTGTATGATAGAAGTATCACTGTCAAAGGCCTACATGCATAGATAATAATGGAAGAACACAACTAAAACTTCAAAAGAGCCTACATAAGATGTACAAATTTGCAGAAGAAATGTATTAACTATGAGAAAAGCAAATGCTTTCAGATTGTGTTTATTTGTACTCAGCTAATGGCATGCCACATCATGTGTACAAGAGCTGAAGACTTACACGAAAACAGATTTTGTCGGTTGGGGGAGCTGCCAAAATGTTTCGTGATTACATTCCAGATCACTTCCTCCTCCTCCTTGCAGCGAACTCGACAGGCCAGTACGAGAAATCCTTCTTCAGCCATGTATTCTTTCCAGTCCTGGAAACCACTGCTGTGAGGAGCACGTCGGTACCTCTCCCCCCAGCGAAACAAGTCTCGAAGTGTCATGTATCCCTTATTTCCAGCAAAAGCAACACTGCTTCTCCGGTGGACCTAAATCAAACAATAATTATTGCTGCAACCATTTGTTAGAAAAGACAAACCAATGGTTAAGCTCTATCTTTTACACACACACACACACACACACACACACACACACACAGAGGGGGGGGAGAGAGAGAGAGAGAGAGAGAGAGAGAGAGAGAGAGCTTGTTAGGAGATGTGCTCGCTGGCTGGAGTTGTGTGATCCTGGATCCAGGCCATGAGCACATCTTGTCACTCACAGAATCTTACAAAGATGACATCAGTTGTTTAAATACGACACATAAAATAGAACTGTAAACACGGTTGGACACCAAAAATTATACCTTCTACGAGCCAGTTTGCAATGTTACCAGACTCATAAGTAATACAGCACCTTCAACTTTTATAGTCCTGTCCTCCTCAGTTGCGCACAATATTACGGTATATTAATAATTTTTACTTATGGACAGTCTGACAGCAACTGAATAAAAAACAATTTTAGTGCCATACGCGTTTCGCCTTTATTTTCTGCAAGGCATCATCAGTGGCCTGGAATATGTACATATGTTAGCTATTTTATTTACATTTTTGTCATTGTGCCTATAGGTTATAAACAGTTCTGGTGTTTGGTATTTCCTATTAAGTAGTAATGTTTTGAACTGTACTTACAGGTTGCGTGGGCAATTTCCTACATATTACGCTCCTGTTGCATATCAGGAACACTAGCAAACAATGACTGCATTACTACACAGAATTAGTACAGAAGTACACAATAAAAACATAACATAAACACATCAATCGCTTCTGCTAAGAAATTCATCAAAAGAGTAGAAGGAGCCGACCACTAATAAAGCCTTTAGACTCTTCTCAAGCTGAACTTTTCCTTCTTACCATACAGTTGCCTCTCCCATCATCTGCTGCTGCTCGCAGTCTGGCTTCTGCTGTTGACATTGTGTGTGTGTGTGTGTGTGTGTGTGTGTGTGTGGCCTATTTTCAAGAAAGACCTGATTGGCAGAAAGCTCATTTTGTGACAGTCTTTCTGTTGTGCCTATCAGTGACTCAGTATCGCCGCTATATGGTGAGTAGCAACTATCCTTTTCATAATATTGTTATTACTAGTTAAACTTTTTCATTAAACAGCCCTCTGCAGTACGTTCTTGAGCTCACACTGCAAATAATTCGTACTGCACATTTTTGGGTCTTACAGGTTGCGTGGGCAATTTCCTACATATTACGCTCCTGTTGCATATCAGGAACACTAGCAAACATTTTCATCAGTCACCTAGAAAATCAGATATTTGATAAGACAACCACAAATGAAAGTTTCAAAATCATATATTGGTACAGATATGTGGATGACATTATTTGTCTGGTAGATGAGCCAAGTGAAAAAATAGATGAACTCCATTCAGAAATAAACAAAGCTCATCAGAACATAAAATTCACACTTGAAAAAGAAAAAGAAAATCAAATAAATTTTCTTGACATTACAATTAAAAAAGAAATTGGTAAACATACATTTCAGAAACTTGCAGCACTAAGACAGATGTTACATAGATTAAACAGAATCCCACTCAGCAAGATAAACCATGAACAAGAAATGAGTACAATCATACAAATAGCTAGGAACAACGGGTATGACACACATGTGGTACACAAGCTCAATCAAAAAATAAAAACGCAAATAAAAAACAAACACAACAGTTCCACAATACAAAAGAACTCACAAGCTGAAAACTCACACACTCACTCAACAACACACACAATGACAACACCACACAGAAAAGAACCAGATGGTACACAATGACCTACACACATAAACTAACACACAGAGTTGCAAACATCCTAAAGAGACAGGGCTT
Organism: Schistocerca cancellata; assembly: GCF_023864275.1. NCBI lineage: Eukaryota > Metazoa > Arthropoda > Insecta > Orthoptera > Acrididae > Schistocerca > Schistocerca cancellata. The sequence goes on along the minus strand of NC_064634.1, from coordinate 21,270,874 downwards.
CAAAATAGCATATAAGCCTGGGCAAACCCTTCAATCACACCTAAGCCAGCCAGCTACCAAGAGAGACAAATTCCAACAATCAGGAATATATAAACTTGAATGTCAAAGTTGTGATGCAGTAGCCCGCATCTCGTGGTCGTGCGGTAGCGTTCTCGCTTCCCACGCCCGGGTTCCCGGGTTCGATTCCCGGCGGGGTCAGGGATTTTCTCTGCCTCGTGATGGCTGGGTGTTGTGTGCTGTCCTTAGGTTAGTTAGGTTTAAGTAGTTCTAAGTTCTAGGGGACTGATGACCATAGATGTTAAGTCCCATAGTGCTCAGAGCCATTTTTGTGATGCAGTATACATAGGCATGAGATGCAGGAATTTTCAAACAAGATACAAAGAACATATCAGATGTTGGAAGTATGAAACAAACCACTCCACATTTGCAGAGCATTTAAAACACTACAACCATCATCCTACAAACATGGAACAAGAAATGAAAATAATGAGAATAAGCAGCCATGACAAACATCTTACACAAATGCAAGAAAACTTCCACATCCAGAAAGCCATAGCAGAAAACAAACATGTGATAAATGAACACACACACATCAGCACAGGCTCCCTACTACACTTAGTAAAGGAAATGATAACATAAAACAAAAAATAAAAATAAATAAATAAATAAAAATAAAAAGAATAAAAAAAAGAGAACTCTTCCCCACATCATCTGGAGACACACACACACACACACACACACACACACACACACACACACACACACACACACTTCAATAGTTACACTCATAAGTTTGGCAATAACATTCGATCTTTGGCAAAAACATTTGACAGTCATCAACAGAAACCAAAACATTGCTTTAAAACAAGCGTTCTGTGCATAGTGTTGTGGAATGGCAAAAAAAACCGCAAATTGGCGTTCATAAGAAGAAGAACAACACCAAAAATGCAACAGGAGCGTAATATGTAGGAAATTGCCCACGCAACCTGTAAGTACAGTTCAAAACATTACTACTTAATAGGAAATACCAACCATCAGAACTGTTTATAACCTATAGGCACAATGACAAAAATGTAAATAAAATATTCCAGGCCGCTGATGATGCCTTGCAGAAAATAAAGGCGAAACGCGTATGGCACTAAAATAGTGTTTTATTCAGTTGCTGTCAGACGGTCCATAAGTAAAAATTATTAATATACTGTAATAATACAGCACCTTTTGCATGCAAAGCAACAATGCATAAAAGGAACTACAATTCATGCACAAAGTTTGCAGAACAGACAACGTGTCATTCCTATCCTCAGATGCTGTATTTACTGGTGCATCTTTCAAGAATTGACCTAAAGGGCATGTATGGCATGTCAGTGGGGAATCTGTAAGCAGCAGGAGGAATTTTCAGACAATGTTTCTCAATTCAGATTAAGCTTGACTACAAACACAGAGCACACTTAAGAACTGTCAGATTTGAAAGTTGCGCGACTGTTGGCATGCGAGTGGTGCCAAGACTGCCATGACCACAGGACAATCTGTCTGTACACAAAAGGAGACAAATATTAAGTAGTGAGTTAACAACCACTAATATCGACAATGCAAGACAGGGCTTTGTTACCACGTAAGTGACAGTGCCAATAGGCATCTGTGCAAAAAGGCTCTCACACAGTTAGGTGATATCAGTTTTGATACATAATGATCTGCACAATAGCTATAATGTTATTTTACTAAACGCTACCATTTTTGATCATATAACAGACCACCCTCAGGTATAAAAAATGACATCAATTACAGGACACGATTTGATGCAAGTCTTTTTTTTTTTAATACCTGAGAATGGTCTGTTGTTTATCCAACACCATCAGTTTTTTAATAAAGTGGTATTACAGCTACTGTGCAAAGCATGATTTTTCAGAACTCGACATTGACAAATCCAGCTACAGATCACAGTTGGCACCATCCACATATTTTCAAGTAACAAAGTGCTGACTTAAAATGTCCTCACAACAAGGGGGCTTCCTCTCATCTTGTAGTCTGAGTGACCTGCACTTCCCTTATAACCCTTTCCAATCTATTCCTCTCTCCTTCCCGAGGAAGGAACTATTAGTTCTAAAAGCTAGGGTAGTGTCATGTTATGTATCTACAAGATTAGATGTGCTTCACATTCCGGAACATGACAGAAAACAAGGATACACAATAAACATTTACAAAACAAGATCAGATGTGCTAATGTACCTCTCACAGATCCCAAATGAAATTTCCCTTGTAGATGTGTAATCAGGAAAAGAAAACCACACACTTTAAACATATTTGAAAGGACATAAAACTTGTCGCCAAATATTAAATGTTCAATACACTTAAGTATGTACGATAATTCTTAGGCTATTGTAGCCAGGCATCAACAAATGCAAAAAATAAAAATAAAATACATTTTATAGCACTTATTTACAATGACTGCATTACTACACAGAATTAGTACAGAAGTACACAATAACAACATAAACACATCAATCGCTTCTGCTAAGAAATTCATCAAAAGAGTAGAAGGAGCCGACCACTAATAAATCCTTTAGACTCTTCTAAAGCTGAACTTTTCCTTCTTACCATACAGTCGCCTCTGCCATCATCTGCTGCTGCTCGCAGTCTGGCTTCTGCTGTTGACAAGCTCATTTTGTGACAGTCTTTCTGTTGTGCCTATCAGCGACTCAGTATCGCCGCTATATGGTGAGTAGCAACTATCCTTTTCATAATATTGTTATTACTAGTTAGACTTTTTCATTAAACAGCCCTCAGCAGTACGTTCTTGAGCTCACACCGCAAATAATTCGTACTGCACATTTTTGGGCTCGAAAAGCTTTAGTTTTGTTTGATAAGTTACCCCAGAAAATAATCCTGTATGACATTATGGACTGAAGTTAGGCATAGTACACCTGCTTTTTGATTTTTTTTATCGTCTATGTCTGACAACATTTGCATAGCAAAGAGAGATTTGGTTAGGCACTTCAGCAGTTCTGAGCATATGCTCTCCAGAGCTACACTTATTATCAACCTGTAATGCCAAGAATATAACACTGTCAACATCACCTATTTGTCTGTCGTCATATTTAGGTATGTAATAGTAGGAATTCTTTTGCAAGTTATGAACTGCATATAGCATGTTTTTTCAATGTTCAGTGACCAAGAATTGGTTAGGAATCATTTACTGCTGCAGCCCCCTTAGATTGTTTGCAGATGATGCTGTAATTTACCATCTAGTAAAATCATCAGACCATCAATTCCAATTACAAAATGATCTACAGAGAATTTCTGTTTGGTGCAAAAAGTGGCAATTAGCACTAAACAAAGAAAAGTGCAAGGTCATCCACATGGGTACTAAAAGAAATCCAATAAATTTTGGGTATACGATAAATCACACAAATCTAAGGGCTGTCAATTCAACTAAATACCTAGGAATTACAATTATGAGCAACTTAAACTGGAAAGACCACATAGATAATATTGTGGGGAAGGCGAAACAAAGACTGCGCTTTCTTGGCAGAACACTTAGAAGATGCGACAAACCCACTAAAGAGACAGCCTACATTACACTTGTCCGTCCTCCGCTGGAACATTGCTGCACAGAATGGGATCCTTACCAGGTAGGATTGACGGAGGACATCGAAAAAGTGCAAATAGGGGCAGCTCGTTTCATGTTATCACACTATAGGAGTGAGAGTGTCACTGACATGATACGCGAGTTGGGGTGGCAGTCACTGAAACAAAGGCGGGTTTCTTTGCAGCGAAATTTCAATCACCAACTTTCTCTTCTGAATGAGTAAATATTTTGTTGACACCCGCCTACGTAGGGAGAAATGATCATCATAATAAAATAAGAGAAATCATAGCTTAAATGGAAAGATTTAGATGTTCCTTTTTCCCATGTGCCATTCGAGACTGGAATGGCAGAGAAGTAGTATGAAAATGGTTCGATGAACCCTCTGCCAGGCACTTAAGTGTGAATTGCAGAGTAGCCATGTAGATGTAGATGTAGATTAATGTTATGAAAATTTCATAAGCCGACCTTTGTAAGACTATACTTGATCTGTTATTTCTTGCAGTCTTTGTATCATCTGCTAACAAAACAAACTTGGTATCTGGTAATGTTACTGATGAAAGGTCATTGGTATACATAAGGAAAACTAAGGTCCCTGAGATGGAACTTGGAGTGACACCCCATGTTATTGGTTCCCAGTTGGATGATGGCTGACAGCTTAATAAACGTCTCTTTCCTATTGGTGCCCTTTGTTTTCTGTCAGAGATATATATGATTTGAACCATTTTTGCAGCATTTCCTGATACACTGTAATATTATAATTTACTTAAAAGCATGCTGTCATGTACACAGTCAAATGCTTTTGACAGATCACAAAACATACCAGTAGCCAGTAATTTATTGTCTACTGAATTAAGTACATTCTCACTGTGCATGTAATACAGTCTTCTCAATATCAGAACCCTTTAGAGATCCAAATTGTGACTTGGATAATATTTTATCTGTGGTCTTTTGGGTAAGAAGACAACTGTTTATTATCTTTTCTAAAATTTTTGAGAATCTGGGCAAAAGTGATATTGGATGGAAGTTTGATGGTATTTCTGTATCTCCTTTCTTACACAAAGGCTTAACTACAGCATATTTCAACCATTCAAGAAATGTTCCACTGATAAAAGACTGGTTACACAAGTAACGTAAAATGTCACTAAACTCAGAGCCACACTGTTTAATCAACTTTGTTGACAGATTATCATAGCCACAAGATTATTTTTATTCTAAGGATTATGGTAGACATTTCTTCTGCTGTTGCTGTGAGGGTTGTACTCGTATTATTGTAGTTATTTGTAGTGACTGGTCTAAGATCTTCCGTGGCAGCATCTACTGAACATGCCACTCCCTCTTCTCAGTAGCAGTTATGAAGTGCTTATTGGAAAGTCATGAACACTGCACACATCTGTTATCCATGTATCATTTACTCTTAATGCTATGTGCTCCTCTTCATCTCTAGTTCTATCAGTCTCTTCCTTCATTATATTCCATATTATCTTTATTTTTTTATCTTTTTCTGATAATGCATGATGTCTCTATTACTATCTTCAATGTTTTGCCATATGTTTTGTATTGATCTATAGTATTTAGATCACACAATGAAAAGTCCAGTATAGAATGCAACAATATTATGAAAAGGAAAGTTGCTACTCACCATATAGCAGAGATGCTGAGTCCCAGATAGACGCAACAAAAGAGACTGTCACAAATAAAGCTTTCAGCAAATAAGCCTGCGTCAAAAATGGACCCCACACACACACACACACACACACACACACACACACACGGAAATGCAACTCACTCACACATGGCTGCAGTCTCAAGCAACTGAAGCCGCACTGCAAGCAGCAGCAGCAGTAGTGCAGTCAGGTGTTGGTGACTGGGTGGGGGTAAGGAGGAGGCTGCTGTGCATGGGAGAGGGGAGAGATAGTACGGTAGGGGTGGCGGACAGCGAAGTGCTGGTGGGTAGAGGGTACGACAGCTACGTGCAATTGGGAGGTTAGATGGAGGATAGAGGGCAAGTGATGGGGGGGATGGGGGGGGGGGGGGGTGTTAGCAGAAATGGAGAGAAGTTAGAAGACAGGGTGCAATGGTGGACTGAGGGCTGTGTAGTGCTGGAATGGGAACAGGGAAGGGACTGGATGCGAGAGGACAATGATTAACAAGGGTTGAGGCCAGGAGAGTTATAGGACCGTAGGATATATTGCAGGGAAAGTTCCCACCTGCGCAATTCAGAAAAGCTGGTGTTGGTGGGAAGGATCCATTCGGCACAGGCTGTGAAGCAGTCACTGAAATGAAGGATGTCATGTTTGGCAGCTTGCTCAGCAACAGGGTGGTCCACTTGTTTCTTCACCACAGTTTGTCAGTGGCCATTCATGCAGACAGACAGTTTGTTGGCTGTCACGCCCACAGAGAATGCAGCACAGTGGTTTTAGCTTAGGTTGTAGATCACATGATTGGTTTCACAGTGAGCCCTGCATTTGATACGATACGTGATGCTTATGCCGGACTGGAGTAGTTGGTGATGGGAGGACGTATGAGACAGGTCTTGCATCTAGTTTGTATCAGTATTAACATTTAGCAAAAGGAACTGCATATCATGGTCTGAGAGGCTACTTATTATTGGTTTTTATAATATAATTTTGTTCATTAGGCATTTCTATAAAAGTATTATCAATGGCCATCTTTGACCCCTTAGCTGTTCTTGCTGGAAAGTTACTGAATGAATTTGAAAGACAATGCTGCTGACTGCAATAAGTTGTTAGTAGAAGAGTTTTCAAGAAAATCTACATTAAAATCACCAGCAACCACTAATTCTTTCTTTTCTGTTGTTAAATAGGACAGTAGGGCTTGAAAGTGATTTACGAACAGACTGAAAATATCCGCTGGTACTCAGTATATACTTACTATTATGAATGATTTACAATGAAATTCTACTTCTGCTGCACATGCTTCCATATGCTGCTGTAGATAATATTTATGAATTTCTACGTTATTAAATTTATGGAAATTCCTGACGAATGAGGCAACTCCTCCATCCTCCATTTCTGTCCTACAAAAGTGAGAAGTTAACTTAAATCCTGCCGCACTTAACACATCTGTACCAGTGGTCACACGATTTTCAGAGAGGCAGATTATGTCAGCCAAGTTAGATGACTCTTAATTCGTCAATGCACGTAAGTAGTTCAAAGATTTTGCTTCTTAGTCCTCAAATTTTTTTATGCGCTAAAAACAGTTGGCATTTCACACTGATTGAGATAAAACTCTGTGGAAATAAACAGACGGTACTTGTATATCACCTCCTGGAGATTAGCAAGTGCCACCAATTCTGCCTCATAATTTTATAGTTTCCTCAAGATAATTTCAATTTTTATACAATCACTACTTTATTTTGTTTGTAATTTATGTAGTATTTTTTTCACAAGGTTCTATCGTTTTTAGGTCCTACAATGTGTATGACCTTCTGTGTATATGAGAAGAAAAGTTTCCAATAAGCCAACGTGGTGGAATCATATTTGACCACTTCCTGTCTGTAAAACAGTAACAGGCAGAATAATTTTACTTTTTTCCTCCTGGCTCCACAGAAGAATATTTAGTTAAACAGGGAGGAGCTAATCATAAATCAGTTAAAAAGAAATAACAATATTCACATGACATACATACATGTCTTGTACATCTCTGGGGACAAGGATACATAAACATGATTTATTTAAATAACTAATATTACAGTTACTCCTTACATTTGAGAGTCCAACATTAACACACAATTTTATTTTGTGCAAAATCCAGATTTAGGCACCATGAAGTCACAGAGGAAATTAATTCAAGTAACACAATTACACAAAAATATGCTACTGACTGATTGAATTGACTCACTGATTCTGTTGTTAGTTCATGAAACAATTTACATTGTATGGATTTCATCATGAAAAACATCGAAATTTTTATGGTTTAAGATTAATTTCTTATACACTAATTGGCAATGGATTTTGTGATCTAGTTACATTTGTTTTCTAATAGTCTTGGCTAATTATTATTTCCATATACACATTAGAAACAGTACTTCTTATAAAACGTAAGCTGCTTTAATTTAGGTACTCCATTACCGTGTAAAAATTTTTATTTTGTAAATAATTTTCCAGTTTTGTTTTGAAAGAGTATCTATGTCTTTTATATGCTGTGGTAATTTATTATATAACATGATAGCAATGTTCAATAAACTCTGCTGAGTTTTAACTTTATTTTTTCTGTCCAGATGCAAACTGTAGCAGTTCCTGGTTTTATAATCATATACTAATCAATTTTTAACATAGTGGTCAATATTTTTTTAACGTACATAACACTCTGAAAAATATATTCACAAACTACCGTTAATACTTCTAGCATTTTATAAAGTTTAAGGCAGTGAGCAGTTTTTCCACTCTTGGTCATTATATGTATTGCTCTTTTTTGCAGTCTGAATATAGCTTGAATATTTTTCTTATTCATTCCCCAAAAAAATTATTCCATAGCTAATAACAGAATGAATATAAGCAAAATACACTGATCTGATGAATGAAATATCACATACTGAAGTAAGAATTCGGAAGCATAGCATAGCATAGAGATTCTATTACTAAGTATTTTTACACTTTCTTCCCAACATAACTGACAGTCAACATGCATTCCCAGAAAGTTTGTACTTTCCACACATTATCTAACTTCATTATTTATTTTCAGGTTGTGTAATCTGGCTTTTTGTTTATGTAGAAGTTCATGGTGCTTGTTTCCTTTATATTAATTGTTACTCTATTGTTTATTTTCCATGCGCATATGCAGCTAAGTACTCTATTGTTTATTTTCCATGCGCATATGCAGCTAAGTGTTTCTTCACGTTTCTCTCTTAGTGCTTCAAGTGATTTCTCTGTGATCAGTATGTTACAGTTATCTTCAAACAACAATGTTTGTCCACATTTGATATTTTCTGTACCCCTATATTTATATATTTAGGGTCAGAATTATGTTTGAATATATTTTTGGAGCTACTTGATATTTGGGTAATTTCAGTCAAATGCACTATATTTTCTAGGTATGATTGAAACCACTTTATCATCCCCCCCTCCCCCCCCCCCCCCCCCCCAACCATTAGCAGTTCATTTTGCTTATTTAACAGTATTTTGTGCTCAGCTGTGTTGAAAGATTTGGTTAGATCAAATAATATACCTGCTGTATAATTCCCTCTATCCAATGCATCTAGAACACGTTCTGTTAGATACGCTGTTCCCAATTCAGTACCGCTCCCTGCTTGGAAATTGAACTGGTCACTAGAAAAGAAGTTGTAATTATTTAAATAGTTCACAAGTCTACCTTTTACCACAGTTCCAGAGAAGGAAAGATGCCACTCACCATATAGCAGAGATGCTGAGTTGCGATAGGTACAATAAAAAGATTCACACAATTATAGCTTTCGGCCATTAAAGCCTTTGTCAGCAGTAGACACACCTGCACACATACACACACGTACACTCACGCAACTTGCACACACATCTGCAGTCTCACAGAGCTGAAACTACACTGCGAGCAGCAGCACCAGTGCATGATGGGAGTGGCAACTGGGTGGGAGTAGGAGGAGGCTGGGGCGGGGAGGGGGAGGGATAGTACAGTGGGAGTGGCAGACAGTGAAGTGTTGCAGTTCAGACGGAGGGCAGGAGAGAAGGTGCGGAGGGGGAAGGTGGTAAGTAGCGGAAAGGAGAGAAATAAAAAGAAATTAAAAGACTGGGTGTGGCGGTGAAATGATGGCTGTGTAGTGATGGAATGGGATCAGGGAGGGGGCTGGATGGGTGAGGACAGTGACTAACGAAGGTTGAGGCCAGGAGTGTTACGGGAATGTAGGATGTATTGCAGGTAAAGTTCCCACCTGCAAAATTCAGAAAAGCTGGTGTTGGTGGGAAGGATCCATACGGCACAGGCTGTAAAGCAGTCATTGAGATGAGGGATATCATGTTTAGCAGTGTGTTCAGCAACAGGGGGTCCACTTGTTTTTTGGCCACAGTTTGTCAGTGGCCTTTCATGTGGACAGACAGCTTGTTGGTTGTCATGACTACACAGAATGCAGCACAGTGGTTGCAGCTTAGCTTGTAAATCACATGACTGGTTTCTCAGGTGGCCCTATCTTTGATGGGATAGGTGATGTTAGTGACTGGACTGGAGTAGGTGGTGGTAGAAGGATGTATGGGACAGGTCTTGCATCTAGGTCTATTACAGGGGTATGAGCCATGAGGTAATACTGACCATTCAACTTATCTTAGAAGAAACATTAAGGAAAGGCAAACGTAGGTTTCTAGCATTTGTAGACTTAGAGAAAGCTTTTGACAATGTTGACTGGAATACTCTCTTTCAAATTCTGAAGGTGGCAGGGGTAAAATACAGGGAGCGAAAGGCTATTTACAATTTGTACAGAAACCAGATGGCAGTTATAAGAGTCGAGGGACATGAAAGGGAAGCAGCGGTTGGGAAGGGAGTGAGACAGGGTTGTAGCCTCTCCCCGATGTTATTAAATCTGTATATTGAGCAAACAGTAAAGGAAACAAAAGAAAAGTTCGGAGTAGGTATTAAAATCCACAGAGAAGAAATAAAAACTTTGAGGTTCACCGATGACTTTGTAATACTGTCAGAGACAGCAAAAAGACCTGGAAGAGCAGCTGAATGGAATGGACAGTGTCTTGAAAGGAAGATATAAAATGAACATCAACAAAAGCAAAATGAGGATAATGGAATGTAGTCGAATTAAGTCTGGTGATGCTGCAGGAATTAGATTACCAAATGAGACACTTAAAGTAGTAAAGGAGTTTTGCTATTTGGGGAGCAAAATAACCGATGATGGTCGAAGTAGAGAGGATATAAAATGTAGACTGGCAATGGCAAGGAAAGCATTTCTGAAGAAGAGAAATTTGTTAACATCGAGTATAGATTTAAGTGTCAGGAAGTCGTTTCTGAAAGTATTTGTATGGAGTGTAGCCATGTATGAGAGTAAAAAATGGATGATGAATAGTTTGGACAAGAAGAGAATAGAAGCTATCAAAATTTGGTGCTACACAAGAATGTTGAAGATTAGATGGGTAGATCACATAAGTAATAAGGAGGTATTGAATCGAATTGGGGAGAAGAGGAGTTTGTGGCACAACTTGACAAGAAGAAGGGACCGGTTAGTAGGACATGTTCTGAGGCATCAAGGGATCACAAATTTAACATTGGAGGACAGTGTGGAGGGTAAAAATCGTAGAGGGAGACCGAGAGATGAATACACTAAGCAGATTCAGAAGGATGTAGGTTGCAGTAAGTACTGAGAGATGACGAAGCTTGCACAGAATAGAGTAGCATGGAGAGCTGCATCAAACCAGTCTCAGGACTGAAGACCACAACAACAACACTGGTGTCTCAATTCTACTGCAGTTAACTCAAAATAATGGTTCTCTTCACTGATTGCACATAGATCACTTCTAACATTATACGGATAGTTTTGTTTCACATACACTCCTGGAAATGGAAAAAAGAACACATTGACACCGGTGTGTCAGACCCACCATACTTGCTCCGGACACTGCGGGGCACGGCACAGCGGACACACCAGGAACCGCGGTGTTGGCCGTCGAATGGCGCTAGCTGCGCAGCATTTGTGCACCGCCGCCGTCAGTGTCAGCCAGTTTGCCGTGGCATACGGAGCTCCATCGCAGTCTTTAACACTGGTAGCATGCCGCGACAGCGTGGACGTGAACCGTATGTGCAGTTGACGGACTTTGAGCGAGGGCGTATAGTGGGCATGCGGGAGGCCGGGTGGACGTACCGCCGAATTGCTCAACACGTGGGGCGTGAGGTCTCCACAGTACATCGATGTTGTCGCCAGTGGTCGGCGGAAGGTGCACGTGCCCGTCGACCTGGGACCGGACCGCAGCGACGCACGGATGCACGCCAAGACCGTAGGATCCTACGCAGTGCCGTAGGGGACCGCACCGCCACTTCCCAGCAAATTAGGGACACTGTTGCTCCTGGGGTATCGGCGAGGACCATTCGCAACCGTCTCCATGAAGCTGGGCTACGGTCCCGCACACCGTTACGCCGTCTTCCGCTCACGCCCCAACATCGTGCAGCCCGCCTCCAGTGGTGTCGCGACAGGCGTGAATGGAGGGACGAATGGAGACGTGTCGTCTTCAGCGATGAGAGTCGCTTCTGCCTTGGTGCCAATGATGGTCGTATGCGTGTTTGGCGCCGTGCAGGTGAGCGCCACAATCAGGACTGCATACGACCGAGGCACACAGGGCCAACACCCGGCATCATGGTGTGGGGAGCGATCTCCTACACTGGCCGTACACCACTGGTGATCGTCGAGGGGACACTGAATAGTGCACGGTACATCCAAACCGTCATCGAACCCATCGTTCTACCATTCCTAGACCGGCAAGGGAACTTGCTGTTCTAACAGGACAGTGCACGTCCGCATGTATCCCGTGCCACCCAACGTGCTCTAGAAGGTGTAAGTCAACTACCCTGGCCAGCAAGATCTCCGGATCTGTCCCCCATTGAGCATGTTTGGGACTGGATGAAGCGTCGTCTCACGCGGTCTGCACGTCCAGCACGAACGCTGGTCCAACTGAGGCGCCAGGTGGAAATGGCATGGCAAGCCGTTCCACAGGACTACATCCAGCATCTCTACGATCGTCTCCATGGGAGAATAGCAGCCTGCATTGCTGCGAAAGGTGGATATACACTGTACTAGTGCCGACATTGTGCATGCTCTGCTGCCTGTGTCTATGTGCCTGTGGTTCTGTCAGTGTGATCATGTGATGTATCTGACCCCAGGAAAGTGTCAATAAAGTTTCCCCTTCCTGGGACAATGAATTCACGGTGTTCTTATTTCAATTTCCAGGAGTGTAGATACAACAACCTGCACACTTTACAGATGCACAGGCTAAACTTTAAGACTTTAAATAATTAATTTCCGATACTTTGCACAGTGTTCTGTGATACAAACAACAGAGCTGTCTATGACCTCCAGTTCAATCTCTAGCTGTTGCACTTTATTTTTTAGACACTGACTATTTTGGTGAACAATTGTTGGCTTATTTTTACTACATTCAGCACTTTCTCTTCTATTTGCTCTATTGTCCTTTTGCACAAGTTTGTTTGGTTTGTCATTTCAAACATATTCATGTATTTTATTTTCACGGTACATTTTAGGTTTATCCCCCCTTCGGACCCTATCAGTTTTCCTTATTTTTAATTATTTTACAAATGTCCACAATCATTTGACTAAAAGTCATTGAGCGAAGTCTACAAGGGGCATTCAAATGAAACCCAGTCACTAGTGTAAAGTAATGGTATCACTTTTATTAACTCAATAATGTAGCTATACACAGTACACATATTCAAAAATAGTCACCAAAACTGTTGGCACATTTATCCCATTGCGACACTAGCTGGTCGATTCCATCCTTGAAGAAGCTAGTACGCTGCTGTCGGACCCAGACCTGGAGCCAGTCGCAAACTTCGTCGCCAACTGTGAATCGATTGCTCCTTTCAAAGAATTGTTTGCGCCTTTCCACAACACTAACGACTCAGACTGTACTCACCATACACAGCCTTCATCTGTCGATACATTTCATGGCCTCCAACTCCCTCCACTGCCAAAAATCGAATACTCCTCGTTGTTCCAGCTTAGTCACCTGCACGTTCGGTACTGGACGATAACTTGTGTGACCACATTCTCTTCGTTGTGAAATCACACTGCCGCTACACAACATCAAACATTGCACAAGCATCAGTCTCTCTATCAATAGATGGCCCACCATACCCGCAGTTACGTGGTGCCACCTTACGTGTAAGGCAAAGGTAGATGCACTGACCAGGTTTCATTTGACTGATCATCATATTTAAGTGCATGCTATCCTTCCCCAGACATTTTTCACTTAGAAATTTGTTTGGATCGAGGAATATTGCACCAAGCTCATCGCACTGTTGCCTAATTTCATTGTTTATTTTGTTTATGTAAACATTACTCACCAATCTTCTGTGTAAAATTCCACTGATTACCTGTCTTTATCTTGTATACATACAAACAGTCAATTATTTTTCATGTTTGTTTTCGATTCCTTCCCAACTGCTGCCGATTTGATTTTAGTTTGTTCCAGCATGAATTATAACACCTTAGAACTTTGTCTCAGGACTGTTATTATTTTTGTAGTTAGACTGCTTCGTGTTCATGATATTTTGAAAATGTTTGCTCATTTGCCAGGGCGAACATCAATATCACAGTGCAGAACCACTACATTTTTCAATATAAGATATCCAATAACAAGAAATTAATTTCTGTTACCTTACTTATATAAAATATTTCTGTGTTTTTCCTTTCTCATGTATGTCACCGTTTTCCAGCTACATTTATTTACAGAGTTTTCTCACAATAAGTTCTCCAAGTCTTTTTTTGCTGTAATTTGCAGATGAGAATTTTCACAGTTTTTTGTTGTACTTTGCACACAAGAATTTTCACAGTTTTGTGTTGCACCTGGCAAAGGATTTCCACACACAGGATGTTTATTCACTCGCTAGCTTAGTATTTGCTTCTTTCAGGGATTTAATCTCCTTTCTGAGAGACAATATCACTTCACTTCATAGAAGTTTTATTATTTTCCCTTTCGACTCTATTGTACTTCCTAGTTCAGTTGTTTCGCACTGTAAACAGTCAGCACAAGACCAGGGAGAAGCCATCACTTATGAATTTTAAATTCATTTTTGCGCACTTTTCATGAAGCCAAAAGTTTCACTTTGCACACAATATGCCCTTCGTAACACATTCTACATACTAAATCAATAGTCTGCACAAATCAGCAGTTGAAAATCAAAAAAGTTAAAAAGGAAGTTTTCGTTAAATACCTGTAGATCTTTCATCACATTCACCATTCGACGAGCGTAAGATTCAGGCAGTTCACAGCGCTTCTCTAATATAGTTTCCAGTTCGTGTGACGGGATTTTATCAAAGTGCAACTCGACAAACCGGTTGCGAAATGCCCTGGACAGCAACTGTAAAATAAAAATTAGAACTGAAATAGGAATTTTTATATATATGGGCTAAAATTTGAGTTGTGGCCACCACTACATTTAGGAAAGTTATTTAAGTAAAGCTGATATCAGTCCAATGGTAGTTCTGAATAGACGGTGCTTTACCAGGCGTAGTCCTATGCATAGTCTCAGTAAGTGGAATGCCTTTGACTTGTTTAGATCTTTGACTTTCTTTAAAGACTAACAAATAAAAATACTAAAGAGAAAGGAAATACCTCCACTGATATAGCCTGGCTCCAGTTAGTGGCAAGTAACAGGTTTTTTTTCCCCACTGTCTGTTCAACTGCAAACAGATTTTTCTTTACTATTAGAAGCTTTCTGTGCACACATGCAGGCACAAATATCCAAATATGCATGCAGTCTGTAGAGAAAGGACATCTGTGCCAACCATAACAGACAGTTGCATAATCAATTATATGTGGAGCACAACTTTGAAAACTTTCAGTGGCAGACAAATTTGTACTGGAATATGTTTGTTTTAACATAACATACGACATTCACATAACTCAAGAATTAAAATTTCAATCTTACAATAAATTGAGTGTCTAAGAAGTCCTGGAAATTACCTTTCTCCCACCATACAGACCAGGTGGATTCTGCGTTGCAAACAACATGAAGTTCGGATGTGCCGATATGACTTCTTGTGTCTCAGGAATGAATAGCTCTCTGTTGTCATCCAAAACACGATTCAAAGCCTCCAGAACATCTGTTGGTGCCAAATTCAGCTCATCTAATATAACCCAGTGGCCATGTCTCATTGCCTCTGCCAGAGCACCTGTAACATTTTCAATTCTCTCTCTCAGGCTCCCTCAGACTCCAATGCAGTACTTCTAAGGTGAGAACAAATGACATTAAAAATCATAACCTTGTACACATATGTGCACAGACTTTCACAGCTGATGTTTGTCTCTGAAAAGGGTCAAAAAAATAGCTGTAATTATTGAAATCGATTATAACAGGAAACTCAATTTCACTAGCTGAAGGAGGTTTACATACTCAAAGAAAAGCCGTAAGACCAGCAGAAATTAAAGAGAGGACAATATTCACAAAAGAGTAAAGGATATGTGAATTAAAGCTATGTTTCAGTCCAAAGATCAGGTTTAATATCACATGACCGTAGGACATAAAAAAAAAAAAAAAAAAAAAAAATCCAGAATGAGCCAAGAATGAGAAAAACCCAAAATAAGAGTTTGTGAGTCACACAGTTACATTACTCCTGAACAAGTAAATAATTGAAATAAAGGGTGTACATGTTGAATTTCAAGTTTTCACAGATAACTTAAACATTTCTCTACCACCAGTTGCGCTATCAGAAACTACCACCAGTTGAGCTATCAGAAAGATAAACTATCTTAAAGAAACAGCACAGAGTAGGACAACATACTTCCTGTGAGAAGACAAAATACATGATGAACATCAGCAATGGGCCAGAATGGATTTTAACTGACCACAGGAAGATTGACAGTGAGCAGAAGTTTAAGTACATCGGAGAAGCAACCCAACAGACTGGGATCTGGAAACTGGAGTGGGTCTACAAACCGACTAACACTGCATATACTACACTGACGTGACAAAAGCCGTGGGATGGCGATACACGAATATACAGACGGCAGTAGTACCGCATATACAAGGTATAAAAGAGCAGTGCATTGGTGGAGCTGTCGTTTGTACACAGGTGATCCGTGTGAAAAGACTTCAGATACGATTATGGCCACACAATGGGAATTAACTGACTTTGAACACGGAATGGCAGTTAGACCTAGACAGATGGAACATTCCATTTCAGAAATTGTTTGGAAATTCAATAATCCAAGATCCACAGCATCAAGAGCATGCCGAGAATACCAAATTTCAGGCATTACCTCTGACCACGGTCAACACAATGGCGGACGGCCATCACATAACTACTGAGACCAGCTACATTTCAGTAGAGTTGTCACTGCAAACAGACAAGCAGTGCTGCATGAAATAACTGCAGAAATCAATGTGGGACATACGATGAACATATCGGTTAAGACAGTGGACCGGAATTTGGTGTTAATGGGCTACGGCAGCAGACAACTGACGCAAGTGCCTTCGCTAACGACTCGACATCGCTGCAGCGCCTCATCCGCGCTCGTGACCGTACTGGTTGGATCCTAAACTAGTGGAAAACCGTGTCCTGGTCAGATTAGTCCTGATTTCAGTTGGAAGGAGTCGATGGTACATTTCGAGTGTGATGCAGACTCTACGAAGGTATGGATCCAAGTTGTTAACAAGACACTGTACAAGCTTGTGGTGGCTCCATAATGGTGTGGGCGGTGCTTACCTGTAATGATAATGAAATGAACCAGGTCCTCCGGTGCAACTGAACTGATTACTGACTGGCTATATTACTGGTGGTTATGTTCGGCTACTTGGAGACCTTTTGCAGCCATTACTGGACATCATATTCCCAAACAATGATAGAATTTTTATGGAGGAAAAGGCGCCACGTCACTAGGCCACAACTATTCACGATTGGTTTGAATGACATTCTGGACAATTCGAGCTAACCATCTAGCCATCCAGATCGCCTGACATGAGTCCCTTAGAGCATTTAGGGAACACAATTGAAAAGTCAGTTCGTGCACAAAATTCTGTGCCAGCAACACTTTCGGGATTATGGACGGCTGTAGAGGCAGCATGGCTTAGATTTCTACAGGAGACTTTCAATGACTTATTGCGTCCATGCCACTCTGATCTGCTGCACTACACTGCACAAAATGTGATGTGATATGATATTAGGAGTTATCCCGTGACTTTTGTCATCTCAGTGTAAGAAGAAGATGAGCACAGAAAGCAAAATAACACTTTACAGACCGTTGTAAGACCACATGGTTGGTACACTTCAGTGATGCTCTGAATCAACTGAAAAGGAAAAGACATTTTTTTTTTTTTTTAATGTTTAATACCAAAGCTATTGTTCATTTGCTGGCTCACTAGTTTTGGGCTTTGCCCATTTTCACAAGCTTCCTATTACTTTTTTTTGTGTTATGGATGTGCTGAACGTGGATTACAAAGATATCAGTGACAAACATATCCTAAATACAAATGCATAAGTAATTACCATAAAAACCATTTTATCACTGATATCTTTATTACCCACATTTGACACATCCACTCGTAGCAAAATTTTGTTCTCTGTAATAGGTGGGTTGTGCAAATTGGCAAAGCCTGAATTTTGTCAGCCAGCAAATAAACAGCAGCTTTGTTGTTAAAAATTTGATAAAAATGTCTTTTATTCAACATTTGAGAGCTAAAAGAAGTGACGCACTGAAAACTGTTATTAGTGAAAAGGACCTGTTGACTAGTTACTTAAAAAAAGAATGCATGATACTGCAGAAGATCACAGGCAAAGGATAGGTTGAGAGACAGATTCAACTGAGATCCAGAAAGAAACTCACAGCAAGGTGGAAATAATGCCTCTGACGATGATGGCAATTAAAAAGGAATGAGTACTGTTCTAACGCCACGTCTTCTGTATGGGTAATGACCATCTCACAAACAAAATCTGTGACTTTCTGAAACTGAAATTTTCTAAAACTTACCCAAAGTTAAAAGAAAGAATACAAGAGAGATCTACAAGAGATGGACAATGCTGAAGATAAAATAAATGGTAGGGATGGTTTCAGAAGAATGGTGAATAGCTACCAGGATTTTATAGTTGAATAAGTACTCATAAAATGGAGCGGGCCTTTAGCAGAAGAGCAAAAGAAAGTGCTTACTGATGGGCTCGAGAGACACTGGCAGGACATTAATGCCAGCCAATGAACATGATCTAGACACTGACTGTAGCAAGAAGTACATCCTGCCTTAGTAAAACTCTTTACTGAGGCCAAGTAGCAAGATTTTCCACAATCAAAATTTGTCTCTCACACTTTCATTGTCAATTGGTAATTATACTGGTATTATAAGTTGGAAAAAAAATGTAGGAAAAATAAATTATAAATCACTCTTTGCAAGTAACAGAAAATGTAAACATTCAATTAAAAAGTGATGTGTGGGTAAGATGAACTTTAAGTTTACATAAGTGAATGAATAGACATAGAAAATCCAGCAGCAACCTAATGAAAGACAAGTTGCCTCGGATCTCCATGCCAAGAGGCTCATCAGACCATACAAAGATGCAAAATGAAAATACCGGAATGTAACTGAAGACATTCAAATTTGAATGTGGTTACTAATGCCCAGAAGCCACTCAACCACCATAGCAGGTGAAATTTACTCTGCCCTAAGAACTCACTCAGAGTTGAAATGCATTAGAAGGACCTGATCTTTTACGCATATTAAAAACACGAAAAGTGTTACTCTGTATCACCTCACAAACTGATCAAAACTTGAACAGAAAAGTAAATGAAATTAGTTACAAAAACATATAAAAAAGGGGGGGGGGGCAATTAACTAACAGTTTATTTCTACGTGAGGTGCAGGATGACAAGGGAGAGGATAGCAGGGGAAGGACAATGGTGAAAGAATGCAGAGGGAGGAAAGACTTTAATTTTAAAATTTTTGACAATACTGGAAAGGGGAGGCGTGGAGTGGAGAGAAAATGATAATCATGCATTTTTATAAAATGAAACTTATTGAAAGCTATCATATTAGTGATTGCCTAGGATTAATCCTGCTGAAAGCAGCAAGATGAATACACAAACTGACAAAAAAAGTGTGTGGATTTTTTTCAGTGACACAATCTAGCACCTTCAAATGCTAACAACATTGCAGACAGCACCTGCAGGTTGAAGAAATGGGATGTCCGTGCACATGGAAAAATCTGGCAGGCTTTGTTTGAACTTAGTCCACAAAAATCAGTGTATGAAACCAGCATGGCATTACAAATGCCACAAACAATGGTTCAGAGCTCCATGAAATTTCAGGCGAACTGATGGATATCAATAACTTGTGGTCATAATATTTCGCTGCACAGCCTTCTGGCCATCTTCAGTTAGATAATGAAGGAAGCCAGCATAGTTCCACAGAGGGTGCTCATAGCCACACAGACTTGTAGCAGACAGGCATAAGCTCTATCAATGCACGTACAGTGACAACCGGGCAGTGGTGACTTGTGATTATACATTCTGGGTGTTCACAAATTTTTAGATTCAGATAAATTTGAGAGTGTGAAATTAATAGCATCCACTGTATAACAGTTACACTTTTGAACAAGTTTATACAACTACAGCCACTGCCAATAACAACAGTAATAATAATAATAATAATAATAATAATAATAATAATAATAATAATAATAATGGATGGATGAAATGGCTCTGAGCACTATGCGACTTAACTTCTGAGGTCATCAGTCGCCTAGAACTTAGAACTAATTAAACCTAACTAACCTAAGGACATCACACACATCCATGCCCGAGGCAGGATTCGAACCTGCGACCGTAGCGGTCGCTCGGCTCCAGACTGTAGCGCCTAGAACCGCACGGCCACTCCGGCCAGCAATAATAATAATAATAATATGCATAACTTATCTAACAAAAGAAGGAATTGTTTTCTGGAATTTTGTTATTTTGTACACAATAAAGTACAGTAAAGGCCAATATCAAAATAATGTGTAAGCTTTCGCAACTCTCCGTTTCGCATTTTTGTGTAAATGGGAGTTTTTATGCTTTTCCATTTTTTCGGACAAATGTACAAGATCCCCAACAGTTCAGGAATTTATTTCTGGGCTGAAAATTGGATATTCTTACACTGCATCCATACAACAACTTGTGTTAATGGTACACCTCCTTGTTAAATGTTCGCTTGTAATCATGCTTATTTGATTTTTTCACTCTCTCAATCAAAGGATCTGTTCTCTCCTTTGCGACTAACTTTTCCTGGTAATTTACTTTTCTGTTCTCAGAATGAGATTTTCACTCTGCAGAGGAATGTGCACTGATATGAACCTTCTTGGCCAGACTGAGACTTGAACTGGGGACCTCTGCCTTTTGCTGGCAAGTGCTCTACCAACTAAACTACCCAAGCACAACTCATAACCCGCCTCACAGCTTTACTTTTCTGTTAGGATTTAAAAAAGATTCAACATAGTTCATGTTTACACTGCACCCAAAATCAGATCCCCACACAGTGAACAACCAATACCAAATACAAAATGACATTTGTGGAAATGATTCAACACAAGTGGTAAAGTCTGCCAACATGGTCACTTGACTAGAATACAAATGAGATGCTGAGATCCATACAGACCTAAAGCATGCCCCAGCGATCCCACACTGAAGTGAATATCAGGGAAACCAGTGATACAGCTTTCTGTGAATTCCCATATGTACAATGTGGGCCTAAAGCACAGATAAACCTGACTAAATATTTTACTAGCACATATAAATGCTATAATCTCACAACTGATGGTGATGTGGTTTAGGCCCTTATGATTCTCAGTGCCACAAATGGATTACTGTATGTTAAAATTCATAACTTAATATACTCATTCAGAAACCCACAAAATAGGTTTCCTATCAGTACGACTTTGACATATACTGATGTTCGATCCAATTTTACTACAATATATAGCAAGTGAATTATCATACCTGAAGAGTGTGCTACCACCTAGCAGGACTTATGACGAGCCAACGGGAATAAAAGTCTGCCGCAGTGTGCTACAACCTGCTGGCATTGACGTAAACCTCTAGTTGAGTGACAAGGGTCGTGAACTGTGCATGTTGTTTATCATACGTATATGGCCTGTAAGACAATTACGTCACACACGTTGTGTATGTACAAAAGTTCCTTAAAATGTGCACAACTGTAGGTGTGCTCACAACCCTGATGCCAAGCTTCACGGAGTCTAGAGGAGAAGTTGCGCCGTAGATTTACGTGACGTATCTTTCAGGTTGCAGCATCTATGTTATGTTTAAAAGCATTCAAAGAAAAATAACCAATAAATCCACAAGGTGTCGAATGTTAGGGTGTTCACGTGCTCTTACACAGCAGTTGTCTGTAACTGGGTCCACCATGCACATGTCGGGCCTGTGTTTGAGCAGTTTTAAATAGAAGAACCCAGTGTACTGTCACCAGAACACAGCTGACAATAACCAGAAGACTGCACCAATATATCACGGCAGGAAGTTACTGATAACCAGCAGTTTGCCTGAAATTTCATGGGACTCTAGACACCAGTAAAGCTTTAAATTTCACAATGATTTGGAGTGTTCTCAAAACAAAACAGGAAATGGCATTGTACATAGTTCAAAATTTACAGGAACTGAAACAGAAGGACTATGTCAAATGCTTTAGTATGCTGCTTCAACACTGGAAGCCATGCACAAACAAATATTTGCTGAACATCAGCACGTCTCAGCAAAAGTTAACATGTTCTGTGTGATGTCAGCACAAAAATTTTACTGCCCATTTCTCTTCACTGAGCTAAGTGTTCCAACAAACATTTACCTGGACATTCTCAAATGCCTGCTGATGCCACAGCATGATATACATATTCTAAAGACCACATTTTTCAGAGAGATGAAGCTCCCCCACACTTGGGTATAGAGGGTCACATATTATTAAATCAACATTTTCCATGCCATTGGACCAGTTAAACAGGACAGGACAACACAGTGTTCTGCTCTTGATCACTTAGATTCCTGGACCTAACATCTATGGTTTCCTTTTTATAGAGTTATGAGAAACAACTTGTGTATGTGCCTCCTTTGCCGGAAACAATTCTGGAACACAAAATGCCCATTTCTAATGCACTCGCATCAGTGGCTTTGCATATGCTTGAATGCGGTGTGAAATGGCTTAGCGCTTAAATGTTGTCTGCATGATCAAGGGGAGTCATACAGAACACTTACAACATATGGAAAAAAAACAATGAAGTTTATTTTACATTCTCTGCAATTTTTATCAGTGTATAACCATCACTTAAGTTCTGGGAGAACGTACATAATTGAGGCGTGAAGGAGACCACTCACCGAACAGCAGAAGTGTTAAGTCACCGTCATGCACAAGCAAAAGAGAGAGGAAACTTTCCAGATTTCAGGATAAATTCTTTGATGGAGCTAGAGTACAAATAAAACAAACACACACACACACACACACACACACACACACACACACACACACACACAGTTGCTCAAACACTGAGAACATTTGGTTTCAGCACTTGTATAAATTTTTATGTCTTAACAACAGATAAGGATTCAAAGAACAGAAAACATATAAGAAATCTCTTTTTAACAAAGTCTAAACTTACCCTCTCTGAAAACTAGTGATCCAGAAGCATCAGCAATATAAGAACCCACATATTCTTGCAGATCTGTGTGTTCATGGTTGTTGATTCGCACACAGTGGTGACCTGTTATCTGAGCCAAGTATGTCACAATACTCGTCTTGCCAACTGACGTGTCACCTTGCAGCAACACAGGCAGTTGGCCCAAAGACACAATACGTGCCAGGTCTCGCAAATTGCGGCTAACAGATTCTGTCAATATGTACTGAAAGCCAAAGTTATAGTCATCAAATTTACAATATTTAAAGATCTATAAAATCAGTATGTTTTATTCTAACATAGTTAACAATATTTGAAAATCCTGGATGGAGAAATATATGTTTCTGTGTTCCATGCATCGATGTGCTATGAGTGAGTGGCTGACTTCGCTTAACTTTATATATTATCCTAAGATATAAAGAATAAAATAAAAAATTAGTAAGACAATTTCATATGATACAATTCAGCACACCTTGAATTTAATGTGCAATAAAAGGTGCTTCTTTGAACTGTTTCAACACAATCTGGGTTTGTTGGACAGAATTAACAAGAAACAGCTAAATGAGAGACTCAAACAATAATACAATACAGACAGATTAAAGATACATGTACAAAGTACACTCTACATTACTCGTGAATACAAAATAGAACTGCTGCTAAACTATAGCCCACTGATGAAACTGGTGAATGAACAATGGATAACTAAGAAAATGGATGAAATCATCGAAGACTACATGGTTATGCAATGATGCACAGGATTTACAGTACAGTACAAAGTTTACATACAACAACTTTTGATGCTTCATAACTGAACCTACTGTCCTTGTGGTATTACACAAGTTGAGTTAAATCAAAGGGCCTACAATGACCATATGCAAAACATGTCACAAAGGATGCTAACCTGACCACAAAAGGCAAGGATCAGATAACACTCTCTTTCAAGCACCACTTCATCTTGCACCTCACTAAGCCACCATATGTTAATGGCATGTAAAAAAGGAAGAGATTTTCCAATAGGAAAGGACAGGACAACGCAATGTGGATAGCTCTTAGAGCTTCTACATTCAGTAATTGTTAGATTACAGCATATTTTGAAGGACATTGTTATTTAACAAAGAGCACTGTACATCAGTGAGAAATTACAAATCCCACAGAAAACATCAACCATGATGGGCAGGCTCAGAAATGACTCATAGGTAAAGCCTTTTAGCACTTCAATATTTTATTCATCACATGTAGTGATCGCCTCCTCCCATGAACCATGGACCTTGCCATTGGTGAGGAGGCTTGCTTGCTTCAGCAATAAAGATACCCGTACCTTAGGTGCAATCACAACAGAGGAGTATCTGTTGAGAGGCCAGACAAACGTGTGGTTCCTGAAGAGGCGCAGCAGCCTTTTCAGTAGTTGCAGGGGCAATAGTCTGGATGACTGACTGATCTGGCCTTGTAACATTAACCAAAACGGCCTTGCTGTGCTGGTACTGCGAGTGGCTAAAAGCAAGGGGAAACTATAGCCGTAATTTTTCACGAGGGCATGCAGCTTTACTGTATGGTTAAATGATGATGGTGTCTGCTTGGGTAAAATATTATGGAGGTGAAATACTGCCCTCTTCGGATCTCCGGGCAGGGGCTATTCAGGAGGATGTCATTATCAGGAGAAACAAAACTGGCGTACTATTTATCAGAGCTTAGAATGTCAGGTCCCTTAATGTGGCAGGTAGTTTAGAAAATTTAAAAAGGGAAATGGATAGGTTAAAGCTACATATAATGGGAATAAGTGAAGTTCGGCGGCAGGAGGAACAAGACTTCTGGTCAGGTGAATACAGGGTTATAAATACATTATCAAATCTGGGTACTGCAGGAGTAGGTTTAATAATGAATAAAAAAATAGGAGCACGGGTAAGCTATCACAAACAGCATTGTTAACCCATTATTGTAGCAAAGAAAGACACGAAGTCGACGCCTACAACAGTAGTACAAGTTTATATGCCAACTAGCAGCACAGATGACGAAGACATTGAAGAAATGTATGATGAGGCAAAAGAAATTATTCAGATAGTGAAGGAAGATGAAAATTTAATAGTCACATGGGACTGGAATTCGATAGTAGGAAAAGCAAGAGAAGGAAAAGTAGTAGGTGAATGTGGAATGGGGGTAAGGATTGAAAGAGGAAACCACCTAGTAGAATTTTGCACATAGACTAACTTACCGTATTTACTCGAATCTAAGCCGCACTTTTTTTCCGGTTTTCGTAATCCAAAAAACCGCCTGCGGCTTAGAATCGAGTGCAAAGCAAGCGGAAGTTATGAAAAATGTTGGTACATGCCGCCACAACTAACGTCTGCCGTCGAATATATGTAGCGCTACGCATGCATGCTTTGTAAGCACAAAGATAAATACTGGCGCCAAAACCTCTGCGTCAGTAAATAAATTTAAAAAAAAAGTTGAAGACGAGCTTTTTTTTCTCCGCCGCAAGTTTCGACCACTCCATTTTCATACATTATCCAAAGAAGTAAATACAAATTCCGTATTGTTCATCTTCGAATGTAGCACAATTTCAGTGTACTACGAAAATCTGACTGGCAAGACTGTTTGGGATGTTTGTCAATATGGCCAACTCTACGTTCTGAATTTTTTCCTATCTGTGAGAAGAGATGGTTGCGAATAGGAACCTGATGAAATTTGAATCACATACAGTTTTCTATTCACCATAAGAATAATACGAATATAAACATTTTGCCATGTATTCTTTCGTGTTTGCTGCTATCTCATTTAAATCCTGTCTGCCAAATAAACTACGAAACTAGAGTAGAGTGAGACAACAGCAAACGCGGAAGAATGTACGTATCGTGTCATGTTTATATTCGTATTATTCTTATGCCTAATAGTGATATAGTCAGAAATGAAGCACGGCAAGTAACTAGATTTTTAAATCTAAGATGACTCTAATTTCTGTGCAGAATTTGATGTAATAAAGAAGCGGCCGCAAAGCTTTTCAAACGGAGAAAAATTTCCGCCCAACTCTCGTTCAGAACATGTTCTATCATACGCAGTCTATTATTTGATTCTTGTTGATCATTATCAAAGAAAGCAGCAGTGTAAGTAACAACAAATAGCAGTCTCTTGCCATTGTTTCGCTAATGAGACGATTCCTCTCTCTCTCTCTCTCTCTCTCTCTCTCTCTCTCTCTCTCTCTCTCTCTCTCTTTTTTTTACGCGGCGGTAGCGTGCACAAAAGCAAGCCATGCCGCGAGCCGCGACAGGCCGTAAACACGCACTATCAGAATGCGACAAACAATGCATGACACATTGCAGTAATGCATTTTCAGCTTAAGATTGACACAAACACCTATAACAAAGAAAACGGCACTTATCAGATCAAAGCAAAATAAGCAATCGATTCAAACCAGACGAAGCACGTGAAAAAGGAAGGGCACCCGTATAAATACGGACGGAGCGCCTGACGCATAGCAATAGCTACGTGGTAAAGCTTAACTGCTAAGCTTACGACTCGAACCAAACTACTGTAGCTGTATCGTCATTCATTCGGCCTAAATTGTGTCTCATATTACAATGGACCAACTTTGTTTCGATTTGGAGGTGCGGCCTACAACTTTTCTCTCCCCTTGAATTTCGAGTCTCAAATTTCAGGTGCGGCTTAGATTCAGGAAAATTTTTTTTCCTTTATTTCGTGTCTCATTTTTCAGGTGCGGCTTAGATTCGAGTAAATACGGTAATCATCGCTAACACTTGGTTTGCATAAATGTAAGAGACCTGGAGACATTGGAAGGTTTCAGATATATTATATAATGGTAAGAGAGATATTTAGGAACTAGGTTTTAAATTGTAAGACATTTCCAGGGTCAGATGTGGACTCTGACCACAATCTATTGGTTATGAACTGTAGATTAGAACTGAAGGAACAGCAAAAAAGTGGGAATTTAACGAGATGGGACCTGGATAAACTAAAAGAACCAGAGGTTGTAGAGAGGTTCAGAGAGAGCATTAGGGAATGATTGAGAATAATGGGTGAGAGAAATACAGTACAAGACGACTGGGTAGCTTTGAGACATGAAATAGTGCAGGCAGCAGAGGATCAAGTAAGTAAAAAGACAAGGGCTAGTAGAAATCCTTGGGTAACAGAAGAGATATTGAATTTAATCAATGAAAGGAGAAAATACAAAAATGCAGTAAATGAAGTAGGCAAACAGCAATACAAATGTCTCAAAAATGAGATCAACTGGAAGTGCGAAATGGCTAAGCAGCGGTGGCTAGAGGACAAATGTAAGGATGTAGATGCATATATCCTTGGGGGTAAGATAGATACTGAATACAGGAAAATTAAAGAGACCTTTGGAGAAAAGAGAGCCACATCTGTGAATATCAAGAGCAGACAGAAAACCTGTTCTAAGCAAAGACAGGAAAGCAAAAGATGGAAGGAGAATATAGAGGGCCTATACAACGGCAACGTATCTGAGGGCAATATTATGGAAATGGAAGAGGATGTAGTTGAAGTGTTTGACAGCGCACTGAGAGACCTATGACAAAATAAGATCCCAGAAGTAGACAACATTCCATTAGAACTACTTATAGACTTTGGAGTGCCAGCCATGACAATCTGGTGAGCAAGATGTATGAGACAGGTGAAATACCCTCAGACTTAAAGAAGAATATAACAATTCCAATCCCAAAGAAAGCTAATGTTGACAGGTATCAAAATAACTGAACTATCAGGTTAATAAGTCACGGCTGCAAAATACTAACACAAATTCTTTACAAACGAATGGAAAAACTGGTAGCAGCCATTCTCGGGGAAGATCAGTTTGGATTCCGTAGAAATGTTGGAACACGTGAGGCAATACTGACCCTACATCTTAACTTAGAAGGTAGATCAAGGAAACGCAAACCTAAATTTCTAGGATTTGTAGACTTGGAGAAAGCTTTTGACAATGTTGCCTGGAATACTCTCTTTCCAATTCTGAAGGTGGCAGGGGTCAAATACGGGGAGTGAAAGGCTATTTACAATTTGTACAGAAAACAGATGGCAGTTATAAGAGTCAAGGGGCATGAAAGGGAAGCAGTAGTTGGGAAGGGAATGAGACAGGATTGTAGCCAATCTCCGATGTTATTCAACCCCTATATTGAACAATCAGTAAAGAAAGCAAAAGAAAAATTTGGAGTAGGAATTAAAATCCATGGAGAAGAAATAAAAACTTTGAGGTTCGCCGATGACACTGTAATTCTGTCAGAGACAGCACAGGACTTGGAAATGGACAGTGTCTTGAAATGAGCATGTAAGATGAACGCCAACAAAACCAAAACGAGAATAAAGGAATGTAATCGAATTAAATCAGGTGATGTTGTGGGAATTAGATTAGGAAATGAGACACTTAAAATAGTAGATGAGTTTTGCTATTTGGGAAGCAAAATAAATGATGATGGCCGAAGTAGAGAGGATACAAAATGTAGACTGGCTTTGGCAAGGAAAGCATTTCTGAAGAAGAAAAATTTGTTAACATCGAGTATAGATTTAAGTGTCAGGAAGTCTTTTCTGAAAGTATTTGTATGGAGTGTAGCCATGTATGGAAGTGTAATATGGACGATAAATAGTTCAGAAATGAAGAGAATAGAAACTTCCGAAACGTGGTGCTACAGAAGAATGCTGAAGATTAGATGGATAGATCACATAACTAATGAGGTGGTACTGAATAGAATTGGGGAGATGAGGAATTTGTGGCACAACTTGACTAGTACAAGGGCTCAGTTGGTAGGACACATTCTGAGGCATCAAGGGATCATCAATTTAGTATTGGAGAGAAGTGCAGAGGGTAAAAATCGTACAGGCAAAGGCATTAATACGCTAAACAGAATTCCGAAGAATGTAGATTGCAATAGTTACTCAGAGGTGAAGAAGTTTGCACAGGACAGAGTAGCATCAAGAGCAGCATCAAATAGCCTCTGGACTGAGGACCACAACAACAACAACAACAACAACAACAACAACAACAACAAAATGTAGTGATGCGATCCTTTCTGCAATCTCAGTAAATTACAGAGAGCCTTAATGCACGGACCAAACATTTACAAACAACTCACTTGCAACACATTACATTATATTTACCGCATGTAACATGGAAATACCATGTTACTACTAATACATTATTTAAAACCACCTGTCTTCTTTGAGTGATTACCAATTCTTAATGTTGCACCAAAAATATTTTGTTTTTATTGTAAAAGTATGATAATGAGCATACAAAAAAAACTATGTTGTTGTTGTGGTCTTCAGTCCTGAGACTGGTTTGATGCAGCTCTCCATGCTACTCTATCCTGTGCAAGCTTCTTCATCTCCCAGTACCTACTGCAACCTACATCCTTCTGAATCTGCTTAGTGTATTCATCTCTTGGTCTCCCTCTACGATTTTTACCCTCCACGCTGGCCTCCAATACTAAATGGGTGATCCCTTGATGCCTCAGAACATGTCCTACCAACTGGTCCCTTCTCCTTGTCAAGTTGTGCCACAAACTCCTCTTCTCCCCAATTCTATTCAGTACCTCCTCATTAGTTATGTGATCTATCCATCTAATCTTCAGCATTCTTCTGTAGCACCACATTTCAAAAGCTTCTATTCTCTTCTTGTCCGAACTATTTACCGTCCATGTTTCACTTCCATACATGGCTACACTCCACACAAATACTTTCAGAAACGACTTCCTGACACTTAAATCTATACTCGATGTTAACAAATTTCTCTTCTTCAGAAACGCCTCCCTTGCCACTGCCAGTCTACATTTTATTTCCTCTCTACTTCGACCATCACCAGTTATTTTGCTCCTCAAATAGCAAAACTCCTTTACTACTTTAAGTGTCTCATTTCCTAATCTAATTTCCTCAGCATCACCCGACTTACTTCAACTACATTCCATTATCCTCGTTTTGCTTTTGTTGATGTTCATCTTATATCCTCCTTTCAAGACACTATCCATTCCGTTCAACTGCTCCTCCAAGTCCTTTGCTGTCTCTGACAGATAATGAGCCTATAAAAAAAACTGTGCGCTCCATGAAATATCTGTACTACACTGGTAAACTTGTATCTACAATTCTAGTCCTGGATACATGTGCTTTCTTCTTCATCATCATCTTCTTCTTCTTGTCCTCCTCCTTCCTCCTCAACCTCTTTTGCCTGATATCTTTCCTTGAAGAGTGTTCTGCAGCTGTTTGTTTCTGTTTCCATTTCTGATTACATGGATCTGATATTACAGTTTTCTGCATGTTATGTGTTTACAATTCTCTCTCCTTTCTTCATTTTGGGGAGAATGCCATTGTTAGTAATTTTACCTGTCCACGGCACACTTAGCTTTCGACTGTACAGACACATCTCAAAATGCCTCAAGTTGCTTGCCCATCATCTCCCTCAGAGTCAAGGTCCCAGTTCCACAGAAGAGGATGGGAAATAAATAGCAACATAGATATCTTAGTTTTGTTTTGTTTGGGAGATGATGGCTGTTGAACACATTAATGATTTTACAAAATGCTATTCTGGACTTCTCAATGCAGATTTCAATTTCTTGCATGTTATCCCACTGGTTGTTAATGTTAGTGCTGAGATATGTGTAATTTTTTACTTGTTCAATAAATTTAGCATTAATGTTTAGATGATAGTCTGTTATGTCTTTCTTGTCTTGCTGATGATAATTAATTTTGTTTTACTTAATGTAGAGTTTTAGGCCGTTGATTTGGGATACAAGATGCTGAAGACTATTCAAGTTGTCAGCATACATTGCAGTATTGTCAGTGTAGTAGATATTGTTCAGCTCCTCCCCATTAAAGACAATGCCTTCCTCAACTTTTTCAAGGTCTTCTTTGAAGATATATTTCGAATAAAGATTAAATATTGGCAGCAACAAAATACAGCCCTGTCCCACTCCTTGGCATGTATTTAATGTGTCATATTTCTCATTTTCTACTTTTACAGCAGCATATTGATCCCATTACACATTAATTATGATCCAGAGGTGTTTTTCATCCATCTTACATCTCTTACCATTGCAGCCATCTTGTAATGTTATATTCTACCAAAAACCTTTTGATGATAAAACAGGCATAGGCGTCAACAGTTCATGTCTACATAGCTTTGGAATGTAGAACACAGCCTCTTGAGTAGCAAAAGTATTTCTGAAACAGACCTGTGTATGTGGGACCTGTTCTTTGTATATTCTTTTGAAAATAATTTTCAGAAATCGCCAAAATTACCACTCTTTTACAGACGCACAGACTTCTATGCAGGATGCTTATAATATTTTCCAAAGTGAAGTTTTGTTTCAAACCCTAGGAGAAGATCCGCTGAGATTCTGCTCATATGTAAAGTGTGCTAGTGACAAGTCACAATCAATGCCTCCTTTGCACGACAGCAATGGAAGTACTATCGATGACAGTGCCACTAAAGCAGTGTTACTGAACACAGTCTACCAAAATTCCTTGACAAAGATGATAAAGTAAATATTCCAGAATTCGAATCGAGAACAGCTGCCTCAAAGAGAACGGTCTATTGACACGTAGTCATCATGGATTTAGAAAATATTGTTCCCATGAAACACAACTAGCTCTTTACTCACACGAAACATTCAGTGCTATCCACAAGGGATTACAAATTGATTCCAGATTTCCAAAAGGCTTTTAATACCATACCTCACAAGTGATCTGTAATCAAATTGTTTAAGAATAAAGGAGACGGTGCACCGAAAGGCAGAAGCGATGAGTCATCGATAGGTACACAAACAAAAGGTACAGAGCTTTGCTAGTTTTCATAATGCACTTCTTTTTCACACTTTTAGGGAAAACGCGCACACACACATGCACGCACACCTGCCTCCCTATATTTTTCTCAGTCAATGGCCCATGGTGATTGTATGGAGCAAGGTGGGGTGGGGTGGGGTGGGGGATGGAGAGAGGCGGGAGGCTGAGAGGGAGTTGTGGTGGAAGCGTCTAGCAGCTCGTGGCAGAGTGGGGAGCCGCCCGTGGGCTGGCTAGGAGTGCAGGTAGAGGAGGCAGGTGGCACACAGCTGAGCAGCTACACAAACCTTGCCCTCTGGATCTTCCCCACCATCACCAGCTTTTCTTAGATGTGGAGATGGGAGTTATCCTTACAGCACATCCTTCACTCCCATAACCTTCCTCATCTAAATCCAAGATAATTCATTGCTCCCCCCCCCCCCCCCAAAAGAAAGCAATTTTGGTTGGTTGGTTGGTTTAAAAGGGGGGGGGGGGGGGGAGACCAAACTGCTAGGTCACTGGTCGCTCGTTCTGATTAAAAAAATTCCACGAGGGTGGGAGTAAAATAATCAAGACCTACAAAACACAGCTGGAATAAAGGAGAAAAACCACAAAAATGACAGAAGGACAAAAAAACACTAAAATGAACAAAATCAGACAAGAAAACCATAGAGAGAGGTAAGAAACATGTAGAAGAGATCAAAACAAAAGAGCAGATTGCCTTGGCTGGCTGACGATGAGAATAAAAACGAGAAGCCAGCCAATCTGCAACACATTAAAACCTCCACCTTAAAAGCACTAGGGTGGAGGACACAGAGGGACAAAGGACACGTGCTTAAACTTAGATTAAATGATAAAACGCATCCTCACGAATAAAACGTAAAACTAAAGTTGCAGTTGACACATTGTCACCCAACATTGAAGGTAGGGTGCTGGGGAAGTTAAAAGTCCGCCACAGAGCGGCTAAAAGTGGGCAGTCCAGCAAGAGGTGAATAACCGTCAATTTTGAGCCACAGCGACACCAAGGTGGGTCCTCGCAACCGAGGATGTAGCCACACATTGGCCGCATATGACCAAATGTGGAGCCGACAGAGGACAACTGATTCCCTGCGAGAGGACCACATGGAATACTTCCACACATTTGTAGTCTCCTTAATGACACACAGTATATTGTGCGTACTGTTATGCCATTCTGTCTCCCAAAGCCGAAAAACCCTCCCACATAAGACAGAACGCATGTCAGTTTCGGAGATGCCCATCTCCAGAAGCGGTTTCCGCGTAGCACATTTGGCTAGCCTGTCTGCAAGTTTGTTGCCTGGGATCCGACAGGTTCCGGGGGTCCACACAAACACCACTGAACAAAGGGACCGTTCTAGGGGCATAGATGGACTCCTGAATGGATGCTAGCAAAGGATGTCGAGGGTAGCATTGGTCGATAGCTTGTAGGCTGCTCAATGAGTCAGTACACAGGAGAACTGACTCACCAGGGCATGAGCAGACGTGCTCGAGAGCACGCAATATGGCTGCCAGTTCTGCAGTGAATCCACTGCAGCCATCTGGCACAGAGTGCTGTTCAATACGTCCTCCACAGACATACGCAAAGCCTACGTGACCATAAGCCATCGAGCCGTCGGTGTAAACCACTTCACGGTGCCGGTACGTGTCGAGAATTGAGAGGAAATGATAGCGGAGAACCGCAGGGTTTACGGAGTCCTTAGGGCCGTGCGAAAGGTCCAGAATGATCTGTGGCCTAGGTGTACAAAATGGAGGTGTACGTGAATGGACCTCGAGGAGAGGTGGTAATGGTAAGGACTCCAGTTCAGACACAAGAGACCAGAAGCGAACCGTACGTAACCCCTGAGCTGGGCCGCTGATGCATGAGATGAACCGCTGTGGTTGGGAAAATGAAATGGTAATTCATATGGACAGGAGAACTACAAATGTGTCTAACGTAACTGGTGAGCAGTTGTGAATGCCTAACCTTCAATGGAGGGACTCCGGCCTCCACCAGGACACTTGTCACCGGACTCATTCCAAAAGCTCCCGTCACTAGGTGAATGCCACAGTGGAGCACTGGATCGAGTAAACGCAACGCTGAGGGTGCTGCCAAACCGTAAGCCAGACTCCCGTAGTCAATGTGGGATTGAACGAGGGCTCTGTAGAGCTGCAGTAGCGTAGAGCGATCTGCACCCCAGTGGGTGTTGCTCAGGCAGCGGAGGACATTGAGGTGCTGCCAGCACTTACACTTAAGCTGACAAAGGTGAGGTATCCAAGTCAATTGGGCGTTGAAAACCAGTCCTAAGAATCGATATGTCTCCATTACAGTGAGTGGATCATCATTAAGATAAAGTTCTGGTTCCATATGAACGGTACTACGCCAACAGAAATGCGTGACACACGACATCGCGGCTGAAAACTGGAAGCCATGAGCTAGGGCCCATGACTGCACCTTGTGAATGGCTCCCTGTGGGTGCTGTCAGCAACACCAGTACTGGAGGAGCAATACGAAATTCACAAGTCATCCGCATATAGAGGAAAGGAGACCGACGACCCTACAGCAGCTGCTAGACCGCTAATGGCCACTAAAAATAAAGATACACTCAATACGGAGCCCTGTGGAACGCCATTCTCCCGAATACGGGGGGAACTGTGGGAGGCACCAATTTGGACAAGGAAAGTACGGATCGACAGGGAGTCTTGGATAAAAATTGGGAGTTGGCCCTGGAGACCCCACTCATACAAAGTGGCAAGGATATTATGTTGCCAGGTCGTGTCGTATGCTTTACGTAAGTCAAAAAAGAAGGCAACCAGATGTTGGCGCCTGGAAAAGGCTGTTCGGATGGCAGACTCGAGGGACACAAGATTATTAGTGGTAGAGCGACCCTGGCGGAAGCCACCCTGACATGGAGCCAGTAGGCCACGTGACTCCAGGACCCGACCCAACCGCCGATACACCATACATTCCAGCAGCTTATAAAGAACGTTGGTGAGGCTCATGGGCCGATAGCCACCCACATCAAACGCATTTTTATTGGGTTTTAGCACCGGAATGATGGTGCTCTCCTGCCATTGCGATGGAAAGACACCATCGCACCATATCCGGTTGAAGATGACGAGGAGATGTCGCTTGTAGTCAGACGAGTGATGTTTAATCATCTGACTGTGGATCCGATCCGGCCCAGAAAGTGCATTGTGGCAATGTGCAAGGGCACTGAGGAGCTCCCACACTGTAAATGGGGCGTTTTAGGGTTCACTGTGGCGTATAGTGAACGAGAGGACTTTCCTTTCCATCCATTGTTCGAGGGTGCGAAAGGCTGGGGGTAGTTCTATGATGCAGAGGCTCGAGTGTAGAGCTCAGCAAAGTGCTCAGCAATCCCGTCTGCATCGGTAGAGAGCACACCATTGATGTCAACGCCAAGGACACCTGTTGGGGTCTGGTACCCAAAAAGACATCTGATCTTCACCCAGACTTGGGAAGGTGACATATGGCACTCAATGGTCGACACGTACCTCTCCCAACACTCTCATTTCCGTCATTTTATAAGCTGGCGAACACAGGCACGGAGCCGCTTATAGGCTATTAGGTGCTCTATGGAAGGGTGTCGCGTATGTCACTGTAGAGCTCGCCAACAGTCTTTAATTGACTCAGTGACTTCCGGTGACCACCAAGGGACTGCTTTCGCCGGGGTCACACTCAAAAACAAGGGATCGCTTTTTCCACCGCAGAAATTATCGTTGTAGTGACTCACTCAATCACAACATCGATAACACCGTGTGGGGGAGATTCAACGGTGACAGCAGAAGTGACGGCTTCCCATACTGCCTCGTTTAAAGCCCATCTTGGTAGGCATCCGTAGGCAACACGCTGGGGGAGTGACAGGCAGATGGGGAAGTGGTCACTACCACACAGGTTGTCATGTGCTCTCCAGTGGATTGATGGGAGGAGTCCTGGGCTGCAAATTGATAAATCAATGGCCGAGTATCTACCATGAGCCACAATGAAATGTGTGGTGGCCCCAGTATTTAAGAAGCAGAGGCTGAGTTGGGACAGTAAATTTCCGACATCTCTGCCACAGCCAGTAATTACGGTGCTACCCCACAAGAGGTTATGGGCATTAAAATCTCCCAAAAGTAGGAAAGGTTTAGGGAGTTGATCAATCAGTGCAGCCAATACGTTCAGGGGTACCGCACCATCTGGGGGGAGATATCCACATATCCACTGCAGACAGTTATTTCCTGCATCGTCCATATCTGACAGCCACAGTTTCAACCGGAGTTTGAAGGGACACACAGGTTCACTACATACCAAGTTCAGGACATAAACGCAAACTCCACCTGACATTCTATTATATTAGCTATGGTTCCTGTAATATCCCCTGTAGCAGTGAAGGGCAGGGGTCTGCAGTGCCGGGAACCAGGTTTCCTGGAAGACAATGCAGAAAGCAGGTGTACAGCTTAACAGTCACCGTAGTTCAGCCAGATGGTGGAAAAAACTACCGCAGTTCCACTGAAGGATTACGGGATCGTGAGACTGGGAAGGCACGAAGCATGCAAGGAGGCAGTCTACACCTCCGAGTCACCTACTGCCACCAGATGAGTACCTGTGCAATCAACACCCATTGTGTCAGAGGACCCAGTGAGATCTAGGTCCTCAGTGGAAGCCAGAATCTCCACCTCGTCCTCAGCGGTGGTGTGAGTGCCACCACAAACCCCTTGGTCTTGGGGGTCTTCATTCTGGATTTCTCTGGCTGGGAGAGCATCACCGAGGCTGATCGTGAAGCCCTCTGACCAGCTGCTTTTGGGCACTTCTGCCACTAGTGGGAGTCATCTTTACCACTAGCACAAACCTGGGAAGGGAGTGACCCAAGGGGCCCCTTCCTAGTGAGAGGAGCTACAGAAGATGTACGCTTCTCTGGATGAGAAGTGGGGACTGTTATTCCTGATGGTTGGGGGGAAAGAGCTCCTCCTGAGGCAGGTGATAAAGGAGGGAAATGCCCTCCACCATCAAGAAGGCAGGTGTAGTCTTCCAGCTCTGAGAACTGACTCGAACACGCGGAACTGATGGGACTACAACTGTTCTCGTAGCGGCGGCATAAGAGAAGGTCATAGCCACAGGATGTAGGCACTCAAATTTCCTCTTGGCCTGAGTGTACATTAGTCGGTCCAGGGTCTTGTATTCCACAGTTTTCCTTTCTTGCTGTAAAATCCTGCAGTCTGGTGAGCAAGGGGAATGATGCTCTCCACAGTTGACACATGTGGGAGGCAGGGCAAAGGGAGTATTGGGATGGGACGGACATCCACAATCTCGACATGTGATGCTGGAAGTACAGCAGGAAGACACATGCCCGAACTTCCAGCACTTAAAGCACCGAATTAGGGGACGGATATATGGCTTGACATCACAGCGATAGACCATCACCTCGACCTTCTCGGGTACTGTGTCACTCTCGAAGACCAAGTTGAAGGCACCGGTGGCAACGTGATTATCCCTCGGACCCCGACTGATGTGTCGGACGAAATGAACTCCTCGTCGCTCTAAGTGGGTGTGCAGCTTGTCATCAGACTGCAGAAGGAGGTCCCTGTGGAATATAATACCCTGGACCATATTTAAGCTCTTATGAGGCGTGATGGTAATGGAAACATCCCCCAGCTTGTCACAAGTGAGTAATACCCATGACTGGGCAGAGGATGCTGTTTTTATCAAGACTCACCCTGACCGCATTTTGGACAAGCTCTCCACCTCCCCAAACTTGTCCTCTAAATGCTACCTCCCCAAACTTGTCCTCTAAATGCTACCTCCCCAAACTTGTCCTCTAAATGCTCTACAAAAAACTGAGGCTTCATCAAGACAAAAGAGTCCCCATCAGCTCTCGTACATACGAGATACCGGGGCAAATAAGGTTCGCTGTCATCCTCAGCCTGACATTCCTCCCACGGTCTGGCCACAGAGGGGAACGATTTAGGGTCATACTTCCTCGCATTGTACTGAGACTCGGAATGCTTAGAGATTGCTGGTGTTTGATCACCAACGAGTGATGACGTGGTACGCTTCATCGAGCGTCACCCTGCATGATGCCACCCACTCCGACCAGGTGCCCTCCCCACGGGTGCCACCCAGCCGCACAAAGGCCACCTGGCAGGATGGCCACTGCCAGGAGTCCCGATGCCCCAGGGTGACGGGCGTCTACTCCTCGGCATATGTGGGGAGTTAACGGCACAGACATCAGCAGAGCAATCCCTGTGTAGTCAGGGGGGTACAACCAACAGGGTACATGGCGGCCCCACCACCCACCACAACGGACTGGCTACCATGCTGGATATAAGGTGCAAATAATTCCACGGTCATCGACAGTGTAGAAAACGACACTACATAGTGGGTGGAGGAAATCGCACCCAGGAAGGTGTCCTCACTCAAGAGATGGAGGACGAGTTGGACTGCAATACCACGACGAGAAAGTGGGCTAAAGATCTCAATGCACAATGGACACGATGCAATGTGTAAGGCACCCTTCCCAAATTGGCTCGCTCTGAAATAGAGGTCAAACCCTACATGAGACCATCACATAAAGGCCGAAAGATGTGAGAGACTTTTAGTTGCCTCTTACGACAGGCAGGAATACCTCGGACCTATTCTCACCCCCAGACCCGCAGGGGGAAAAACCCAATTTGTTTGTTTGTTTGTGTGTGTGTGGGGAGGGGGGGGGGGGGGGGGGCGCACGCGTGCACCATCTCTTGCCCCAGTACCCCCATCCAATTTGGGGCCCCCCCATTAGCTAGCCTAGTTGTGTGCTGCCATCTCATGCCCTAGTCCGTGAAATTGCAAGCCCAGCTGTCAGCCACCTGCCTCCTCTGTGTGTGTGTGTGTGTGTGTGTGTGTGTGTGTGTGTGTGTGTGTGTGTGTGTGTGTGTGTTTTTTGCGTGCACGTTTTCCCTACAAGCTTGAAAAAGTAAGTCCCTTTCAAAAGCTAGCAAAGCTCTGTACCTTTTGTTTGTGTACCTATCGATGACACAGCGCTTCTGCCTTTCAGTGAGTTGTCTGCTTTATTCCTAAATAATTCTTAATTCTCAACCTGAACTTTCTGTGCATTATTACAACTGTGAGTATAACTTTTTTTACTAAACTATATTAGAATCATCACTTTTCTTTAGATAATACAGATAATGTGCCACAACTGGAATGAGAAAAACATGTTTCCCTCAAATTCATGTTTCCAGTATACTCATGACTTGCAGGCACATCCAACTTCCTACTTCTTAATATCTTTCTGCTGATAAATACAGACACCAATTAAAACATGAATTGTGCTTATGCATGGTAAACATTTGTATTGTATTCTACTTCC
Organism: Schistocerca cancellata; assembly: GCF_023864275.1. Taxonomy (NCBI): domain Eukaryota; kingdom Metazoa; phylum Arthropoda; class Insecta; order Orthoptera; family Acrididae; genus Schistocerca; species Schistocerca cancellata. The sequence goes on along the minus strand of NC_064634.1, from coordinate 21,231,858 downwards.
ATCTTGTAAATTAACCCTCAGCCATTGACGTGAGCAGTTACCTAAACCACTCTGCAGTACTTGTGGCTGACTCCCACACACTATTATGCTGAGCTAGGGACATCACCACAGTATTGCTGACTGAAAGAAGTCAACTTTCCCCATAAACCCGCCAATGGGAAGACCGGGTGCCACCATCTGAGGTAGACGAGGTTTCGGCGAGGTAGCGGTCGCAACAGCGGCTCCTCTCTTGCTGTCAGCTTCCTTACCCTCTGGATGTGAACACCAGTCCTCCTCCTGACAGTTAAATGCTCTTTCTAGTCAGGACCGTGCGTGGTTCACTCTACAGCCATAGCCAGTTTCTGTGAATATTGCACCCCTTAGTGGTAATTCTTGGGGATAAATCCATTTTTCTCTGATTCCTAGCATTTCTCATTTTATGTGTAAGAATAGCCTCCCGGATACCCGCCTGAGCTCCTGATACCATTCTGACCGTGTACACTTATCAGTCATTGGTTGTTAAGTATCTACAACTGCACTTATATGCAATTACAAAGTACAAATTGAAAATATAATGTAATTGGATATCTAAAAAAGTCTGCTCAGCAAGTGGCAGGAGAACACAAATATAAAAGGTATTACGTATGCAAGCTTTCAGAGCTAGTGGCTCCTCCTTCCCGCAGAAGGTTTGAAGGGAAAAGAAGATAGGTGATTGAAACGCACTGGTGAGGTTTAGGAAAATGGGCAGAGTTCAGAAAAGTTGCCCACAACACTGGGTTGGGAGAGACTTACTCGATGGAATTAGAAGTAAGTCTCCCCAGGCATGGGTTCTGGGTGACTTTTCTGCACTCCACTCCTTTCCCTGAGCCTCTCCAGTCCTTTCCCTTCACCCCTCTTCCTTCCCCTTCAACCATTCTGCCAGAAAAGGAGCCACTGGCTCTGAAAGCCTGCATGCGTAATACCTTTTATATTTGTGTTCTCCTGCCACCGCCAATTTATCTATCCAATTACATTATAATAAAATAATGAAAACAAAAATTACCACTCATTATATAGTGGAGATGCTGAGTTGCAGATAGGCACAACAGAAAGACTGTCAAAATATAAGGTTTTGGCCGACAAGGTGCTCATCAAAAATAAGACAAAAAACACACACACAAGACAGCAACTTTCCTTTTCATAATACTGTTACATTCCATCCTGGATTTCCATAGTTCAGTTACATTACAAAGTACAAAATGAGTATTACAAATATTTATTACCTTCTGTGGAATAAATGGATCCAGAGTTCCTTTTCGGATCCAAAATCCTTCAACACAAACATACAAGTTCTCTTTCGCAGGTACTGGCAACTGTCTGTTTAATTCATTTCCAGTGTCTTTTTTACCTGACAGCACAGCACTGCAAATTCCAACACAATTTGAATGAATAGGAAATCAAAGTCATAAGTACTACAAATATAGAAAACTCCCAAACGAAGAAAATAAACATTGTGTGTGGAATAACTAGGAAATAAATGGAAGAAATAGCACAGATTGAAATTCTGGAGTACTCCAAATAATGTGCTGCATGTGATGTAAAATCTAAACATCAAAGACAACAGAAAAATGATAAATAACGGAGAAAGTAATGGTAATAACTAACCACACAATGGTAGACAGACGCATAAACAAGACTGAATAATTTGCTACACAGCAAACTAGTATAAAATACACACACAAACATTCACATGTCCACAGCTAGACTGTTGTGAGGGATTTTACTGGATGGAAAAATGAGGGGATAAGGAGGAAGAAGGGAAAGACTCAGTTGGAGGAAAGGAGTCCACTGGCTGGGAGAGCAAACAACTCAGTGACATACTTCACCAAGGCTTTGACAACCTATATACGCGTCCAGAAATGAGGAACATCTTACCCCCAATGCTTCCTGTCTCACCCCCTATGTGGTACTCCACTGTCCACCCAAAGTACAGAATATTCTGGTCCATCCTTGTACATACGCATCACACGCCTGTGGAAGACTCGTGTGCAAAACCTGTCCTGTGCACCTACAGAACACATCCTGTTCCAGTTCCTTCACAGGTATATCCAATCACAGGCAGAGCCACTACTGCAAGCAATAATGTTGTATACTGAATCAGCTCTGTTGCAGCTCGTGCACGACCTTTTACGTGGTCATGACAACCGACGAGCCGTCCACCAGAATTAATGGCCACCTCAGAGTACTGGGCACGAGCAACTTTCATCACTCAGTGGCTGAATATGCCCAAGAGAACAGCAGGTTAAACTTCAGTGGCTGTTTCACAGTTTCTGCCACCTCACAACCCAAATCGTGTTCTCCAAACTACTGTAATGAGGACTGTTCTTGCACTCCACCCTTTGATCCTGCAGTCCTACTGACCTCAGCCTCACATATCTTTGTGCACCACACAGCTCTCTCACACCAGGGCTAGTCTGCCGGCGCCAGAGTCCCGTCCTGTGTGACTGTTGCCTTTCCTTAGCAGTCACTGGCAACCGTTCCCCCTCCTGCCTTATTTTTATTATCCCCCAATTCATCCAATACAACACCTCACCACAGTCTAGCTGCAACTTGCTGTCACATTTGGTGTTTCTGCAGGGTAATGTAGGGTACTGCCCAATAAAATGCACATCAGGTTGTTATCCTTGTGTTATAGTCATTTTTTTTTTAAATGAAGGTAATGTGCTTTTTCAGCAGTACGGTGCATGTCCACATATGGCTAGTGTGATGCAAGGTGCTCTTCGTGGTGTATAATAACTGCCCCGGCCGACGAGATCACTATATTTCTCACCAAATGAACAAATACGGGACATGGCGAAATGGGAACTTAAGTCAATCTCCAGAGCTGCAAGAACCGTTGACAAACTGCAACAAATGGAGCAAGATGTTTGGGACAATATATTATAGGATGACATTTGGCAACTTCACGATCATTTGCACGTGAGAATATGCAGGTGTGCTGCCGCAGAGGGGGCTACGTAATTAACTGATACGACTGTTTCCTCACCCTTTGCTGTGACGAGTTTCATTTGGTCTGCCTTTAGTATCAAATACTCCTACAATGATGAACTAGCTGTCACACAATAAAATGGCCTTGTCCTTGAGGGCATTGCAACTACCCCCCCTGCCTCCCTCTCCCCCTTCACCCCACCCAGCAGTGTATGTGGTGAGTTGCTTCATTTACTCCTTGCATTATTTAAATTTGACCCAGGACTTCCCCCTCAGCATAAAAGAGAGATAAGAACTTCGTGAGAAATAGAAAGAGTACAACTGCAAATGAAAGGAAATAAAAATGTGTAAAATTTAGTTGTGGAAAAAAAAGCAAGTGGAGAAAAGGACATATCTTTGAAGCTTTTTAGTGAATCATACCTCACAGCCAATATATACTTTTGGTGGGGCATTTTGCAGTGATTAACAGCAAGCACTTATTTATTCATTGTCATTGACATAAACACACATTGCCCATTTTCATGCTAGAAATATTTTATAAAATCCCTTCTGCATGAAAATGAATACCACCTGAAATGTATCCAGACAAATAACAAATCATAGAGTGGCTGTTGGTAACTGTAACATGTCCATCCAAAAATACACTTTTTTTTAAATAAGCCACACAGTTAATATCTTTACTTATCATTATTCTAAAGTTATTCCTCGATTAAATTCTGCACACAGCAAACGGTTTTGTCAAGAGCCATGGAGAAGAAAAAATAAAATCTGAAAACTGCAAGTATGTATCTGTTTTATTCAATGACCAGTTTCAGTTGTAATGACCATCTTCAGATTAATCTGTATCCCTGAAGTACTTGCCTTTCTATTAACTTCAAGAATGCAGGTCAATCTCAATATGATCACTACAAATGAAACCTGTTAGTCAAAAAAAACAATAGCTGCAATCATAGACTGTTGTGGTTTTTACATAATGTCAACCTTTGCATCACTGTTATCTTCAAAGTACTCACATCGCTCTCACCAATGAAAAGCTAAAAGGCCAATGTTAAATAAGTCTTAAAAATTGAACGTAACTGTATTCTCCGTACATGTAAGTGGTTACGTACTCCATTTATGAGCAATGTGGTCTCGGATTGAGATACCAAAGTGATAACCATAAAATAAAATTATACTTAAGTGAATAGTACACTACAGAAATGCTTTAGTTTTTAGTGATCACTTCAAGTCTTTATAATAGTGTTATTACTTACTCTCTTATAGCTCCCTCTACAACTGGATGAGAATTATAGTCCAGCTGTGTTAAAAAGCTCATACAAAAGGCTTCATACAGAGAACGTGGCACCGACCCACACAGGTTTTTTGCAGCAACAGTCAGAGCTCGGCACAATGTCCGCAAACTGCAACAGGTAATAAGTTGGGACATTATCAGTTAAGAAAATAGCAAAATCACTATGAAAATAAAACTTCCCGGAAGATTAAAACTGTGTGCCAGAGAGGGACTCAATCCTGCAAACTCTGCCTTTCACGGGCAACTGCTCTACTGAATAAGCTGTCCCAGTACAACTCACAGCTCTACCTCTGCCAGTACCTCATCTCCCACCTTCCAAATTTCACACACTCTCTCTTGCAAAACTTACAGAATGGAGTTTTCATTCTGCAGTGGAGTGTGCTCCAATGTGAAACTTCGTGGCAGATTAAAACTGTGTGTCCGACCAGGACTCAAACCTAGGAACTTTGCCTTTCATGAGGAAGTGAACAGATCATGAGTCCTAGATGGATAGTTTGGGCACAGAGCACTTGCCCGAAAAAAAAAAAAGCATCAGGTTCGAGTTAAAGCCTGGCACGCAGTTTTAATCTGCCAGGAAGTTTCAAATCAGTGCACACTTCACTGGAGACTGAAAATTCATTCGGGGAACTTCTCATCTGCAAAGTAGTTTCAAAACATTGCAGGCTCCATTTCAGAGTGAAAGAATCATCATGGAGAAATGAAAATGGCTGGTGGAATAATTTCTACGTATTAAGCCATTCCTGAAACAGAGTATACGTGTTTTACATACCATCACAATAAATTTATCATAAACAACAATGTTGACCAGTACAGATACAACAAGCAACAAAGAGGAATCTAGTGGTAATTATTGCAATGGAAATAATGTTGTGTGTTATATGGTCTTCAGGAGATCAATCTGAAAGAAGAAGGAAACAGAGTCAAACTATTAAAAAAACTTAACTTTCATTTCTAAGTGAAACATTTTACACTAGCAACACAAACTGGTACAACTCCTAGTCACCAAACATTCTACTTTTCCCTCAAAAGATATCCGTCATATGATTAATGGCATGTAGAACTCCTATCACTTACTTGATACTTTGATACTGTGAAGATGAGATTTGTTTCCGGTTTTTCTGAAGCTTCATTAGTTCTTTTTATCGGATATGCAACAGACACTCTACCACACCCCAAAAACGTTTAATACGAGTAAGACTCAGGCACTGAACAGACTTTTTCTTTGAATGATGATGCAACAATTCTTCCTTTGTAAGGATAGTGTTAACAGGCAGGTACCAAAAATATCCACATTCAAATATTTGGCATAGTGTAACATGTGCTTTGCCGTCTATAAACTGTTTTCATACACACTTTCATTTGTTTTCTTGTCAGTGAAAGCTGATGGTTTTTACTGAAATTAGTGAAAACACCCTCAGGCCATTACATCATTTTCAACCAGTTCCACTGTAACCACAAGACTCTCAGATAAATAGCATTTGCAGGCACATGCTAGGTTCACCTCGCCCCTTATAAGTAACACTTTTACAGTGTGACAACACATTTCCTGAAAGCCATTTCCACCACTGCTCCACAGACCAATGAGGATATTTACTGGACCCCTCTAAGCCACTTATCTTCAAATGGCTCATTCTTTTATGCTCTTCAATACCTGAGCTGCAAGAAGCATTTTGCAATAGTGACATGACTCACAGTTTTTGAAAGATGCTTTGCAGTTTGGTAGTGACTATGAGTTAATGACTTGGATTTACAAGAAACAGTTATGAGGTTTAGTGTTTCCATGATGTTCACTACACAACCTTCTTCATTTTTTTCTGTTTCATCTGTGGTATGCTCCACTAATGATGGGAACAATTTGGCAATTACTTTTTTCTTTTTACTCCGGTCTGGGTGCCATTCCTCTCACCCCAAACATCAACAACTACTCCATAGTGAGAAATTTTTGTGCACTATTTGTCTGTAAACTACAAATTTTGTTCTGTGTAGCTGTATCTTAGTTATTTGTGTGTGAGAGAGATGAGGAACAAGCCTTGTGGACTGCCATCCTGCTAGACACCTATACAAGTGTGAAAAACTGACTAAAAACCACACACAGTTTGGCTGGTGTGCCAGGCCAACTGCCATTAATCCAGAGGGCATATCTGTTCTGGGCATGGCTCACACTCATGTCTCCAAAGCCATCTTGTTTTTCAATTATATTAACAAATTATATTTTCACTTCACACTGATATCACTTTTTAAAAAATGTAACTCCTGTGAAATATCTATGGCAGAATGAAAATCTCATTCTGGAAACATCCCCCAGGCTGTGGCTAAGCCATGTCTCTGCAATATCTTTTCTACCAGGAATGCTAGTTCTGCAAGGTTCGCAGGAGAGCTGCTGTGAAGTTTGTAAAGTAGGAGACGAGGTACTGGTGGAAGTAAAGTTGTGAGGACGGGGTGTGAGTCATGCTTGGGTAGCTCAGATGGTAGAGCACTTGCCCACAAAAGGCAAACGTCCCGAGTTCGAGTCTCGATCCGGCACACAGTTTTAATCTGCCAGGAAGTTTCATATCAGCACACACTCCGCTGCAGAGTGAAAATCTCATTCTATGAACTCAGCTATTCCTCTATGCTTAGTCACTCTGACAGAACACACTCCCATAATGTTGACAAACTGTTCTCGTGCAGATATACGCTCAGATGGAAAATCCACAGTTACACAGTGCACATCCAGTGGATCATTCAGGAAACATGCAGTCACTATATCCTTCTGTCATAACATAAGCATGCTCACCTTGGGTCTAAGGATGGACATTATTTTATACTTTACCAAATTTACATCTTTCCTGGTGCATCTTTGTTCCTCCATGCTACTTATTTTCTCAAATATATAACATTATCATTTGCTTTATATGTTTTCAAGATTTAAGATTAGGGTACTATTTTTACAAATAACATATGTTTCCAAGATTTAGGATTAATATATCATTTTTACAAATAACAGAATATAATAATAAAGTAAGAAAAAATAACTACTGTCTTGTGTGGGCAGTGACACACTAATCATTATCTCCTTTTACAATTCACAGCAACATGGGACAGTTACAAATCTTTCCACCTAGTTTGGTTTGGCGACTGTTTTGTTTTGTTTTAGAGTGCAAAACCAACTAAGGTCATAAGTGCCCATGTCAGAACCTCAACACAGTAATACAAAAAAAAGGAATTAAAAATTACTACACATTAAGCGCAGTCAGTGGGAGGAAAGAGAGCTAAGAACAAGGACTTCCTTTTGGAGAAAGGCCCACAAATACGCTGTAGACACACTGGGGTCCTGAACTAAAGATTAAATAATGTCCACTGCTATACTGCTATGACAGATAAAAAGTAAAACGTGGTCGACGGGTCGTTCGTAAAAATGCCCAATAACTCAGAAGGCAAATATACATTGGAATGTAAGTGGTTAAAAAAAAGGGGGCATTCGGTCAGGAAATGGCACACTATCAAAGGTTGATGACAATGAGCACAAGGTGGTGAGGGATCACCACTTAACGAATGATGATGGCTAAAATGACAGTGCCCAAAATGTGACCTAGCTAAAATGATCTCCTCACGGCGTGAGGGCCGAGAGGGGGTCAGCCGAGCCTCTGGGAGAGGTTTAATCCCCCGGAGCATGTTCCCACGAACGGAAGACCAGTGGTGACACGAAAGTGACACCACCTTCTGACAGACAGCAACACGGAGATAATAGGATGGAATGGAAGAACTTGCTGGCCGAGGTAGGAGGAATGCAGCCTTGGCAGCAGGATTAGCAGATTCGTTTCCCATCAGACCGACGAGACCGGGAACCCACACGAACATCACATCATCTCCCTCAGGAGTGAGCAAGTGGGGGTTTTCTTCGACCTGTTGCACTAAAGAATGGACTGTGTACAGCACACAGAGGCTCTAAAGGGCATTGAGAGAATCAGAGAATATGACAGAATTGAAAAGCCTGTGTAAGCAGCTGTATTGTGTTGACTGATATAGGGTGAAGAGCTCTGCAGTAAATATTGAGCAGTGTGCTGGAAGCCAATACCAAAAAATTGTCAGTGCCAACAGTCAAGGCACACCCGACGTCACAGTCAGTCCGAGAGCCATCATATACGCAAAGGTACTATTACTAAGTTCTGTGTGAAGGTCGAGAAACTTACAGTGACAGATCGCGTCTACAGTAGTTTCCTTGGGAAGCGAATGAAGTCTACGGTGAACACGAGCTGTCGCATGAAGCCAAGGTGGTGAAGGGTTGACATCCATCAGGGAAGTGGCAAGTAACAGGAAGTTAAGCTGCCAGAGCAGTAGCCGAAAATGGACTCCAGGAGGTCCAGAGAGACATCAACTGCCACAGTCATGCCAGAAATTGGGGAATGGACCTCGGTCCCAAAGAGCCGCTAGAGACTGGCTCACACGATGGAAGAGGGAGTGGCATGAACTGTTAAAAGGACTAGTAAATAAAATCCAGCTAGGTTGCTATAGGCTGCAATGACACCGCACACGCATATATTTATAACAAAAACAGTTTGCCATCATATGGTGATGGTTAAAAATGCGGAGAGCACGTCTCCACACAAACTGTGTCGTAGCACACCTCAGTCCAGCTAGGGGCTGGGACACAGCACAGTAAAGATGAAGTGTGAGGAATGGAACGTTCTGCAGCAACAAGGATAACATTTGTAAGCCATTCTACACAGTCATCACAACTGGGGAAATGTTGTTTGGCGATCACACGAGTATGTGTCGGAGAGGACGGACCACTCGAGATGACAGGAGAACTGGGCAGTGCAGAACGAGGGATCCAAGTGGGAATAGGTGTGCATCGAGTATGGAAAGGACGTGGGGGCTCTAGTGTTAAGTCAGATGAGATTGAGTTGATTGAAAAGGTCAGCCAAAAGCACACAATCAGACAGGTTCTGAAAGAGCCCCAGAGGGGAAAATGTGCGTTAAAGTCACCGAGCAGCAAAAGGGGGTGAGGGAGCTGACCATTAAATTGGAGGAAGTCTCCCCTGATGACACTGAATGACAGAAGGATATATAGACGTTACAAAGAGCAGGAAAAAAATGCAGACTGCAACAGCTTGCAGCCCAGTGTTCAGTAACATGGTCTGACTATGTGCATCATCCCAGATAAGCAGCACGACAACCTAATGAGATGGAATGCTGTCCTCGGAGGGAAAGTCAAAGCAGACTGGAAAGAACTGTGAGAGGTCAAAGCAGTTGTGACGATGCAATTTTGTTTCCTGGAGGCAGAAAACAACTGGACGCTGCGATTCCAAGAGCACCCATAATTGTTGGATCTAATGCCATGAACATTCCATCGGAGGAGAGTCATGACAGAGAAAGGGGATGGGGAAAAATGAAGGGTTGCCACCTCGATGGCTGCTGAGTGCCAGCCTTCAAAGACTCATGACATCTACAGAGGCAACCGCACTCTCACTTGGTTGGCCTGTGGACTCCAGTGCATAAAAACAGTTGGCAGTGCACACTGGTAAAATGGAGGTCAGCCAGGTGAAGCCATAATGCAGCGACACATTGTAGAGTATCTAAGATTTAGTGAAGGAGAAGACCGTTTCTCTTTGTTTGATATCTTGGAGCCTTTGTGGTTGCCAATTGAAGACTCAAATGTTTGTTGGCTGGAAGAATATAAAAGTTTTCATGGTAGTATTCCTTCTGTCCTTTCTGACCGTCTGGTTGTGTAGCAGGTGATTTCACCACTGGAGGCGAAGATTTGGTGGATTGTTGCACAGCTGGATGAGAAGGAGACGGGGATGCTGTAATGACACTGAATGATTTTACAACCTTGGTGCTGAATTTGAGGTCACAAGTCTACCTGGCCCTGCCCTTTGTGGAGCAAGGTGTGGCAAGAACGAAACTGTAAGTGCCAGGTGGTAAAATGCAGCACTTTTGACTGACCAGTGACTTGCGAATAACAGAGTAGGGCACTTCACCAGATCTAATGAAAGGCCCACTTATCACGATACGTGGCACAATAACAGGAGCGTAGACAGGCGGCATGGAACACAAAAGGTGCTACAAACAGCTGGGGCCCCATGGTAACCAAGCACAAACTCACCACAGAGTTGCGAGCCCTCTGAGGGGCTGGTTTTGTGATAAGAACTTCGGCTACTGATCAGGTGTTTATACTACTAAAGCCTCTTTCACATGAGTGACTTCCCTGTCTCAATTGATTACTTGTGGCAAGTGGGTCTACTGCAGCACCCCTGGCATTTTGTGTGTGTACCCTGTCTCACATGTCCTGAGTGGATATTTTTGTTGACATGTCAGCATCAAAACTGCACATGTTGGGAGAGACGTTTTCTATGCAGTTTGCCAGATAAACAGGGAAATGGAAATTATGACGAACCAACCCTTTTATGAAAAACAAGAAAAGAAAAAGAATCAAAGTATTGTAACAGACTGTAACAATAACCAATGATAACAGAATTTATTGAGAACCAATACTAAATTCTTAGTGGATGTGCTTGACTAAGGTTGTATAATAAGTTCTTCATACTTGTGAGAGCTGAAAGAATAGGAAACATATCATCCAAACAAATCAAAACATCCACATTTATTTATTCAAGGAAATATGGTCTCCTATTTCAAAACACGTCACAAAATATTTAGATGGCTGTATATAGCATCTTTCTACTTTATCCATTGTATATTGTTTTCTTTCCAAGTGCCAAGCAACATCAAAAACTATTTCTCTATTTCTCTTGTGAGTCTGGCCTCGGCAGCCAGAGACTGTGGGTATGTGTGTGTGAGTTGCGTTTGTGTGTGTGTGTGTGTGTGTGTGTGTGTGTGTGTGTTGTCTAATTTCAATGAAAGCTTTTTGGCCACAAGCTTACTTATTTGACAGTCTTTTCTTGTGCCTATCTCTGGCTCAACATCTCTGCTATAAGGTACAGAACAAATGATGATGTTGCTGTTGTTGTTGTTGTGGTCTTCAGTCCTGAGACTGGTTTGATGCAGCTCTCCATGCTACTCTATCCTATGCAAGCTTCATCATCTCCCAGTACCTACAGCAACCTACATCCTTCTGAATCTGTTTAGTGCATTCATCTCTTGGTCTCCCTCTACATTTTTACCCTCCACACTGCCCTCCAATACTAAATTGGTGATCCCTTGATGCCTCAGAACATGCCCTACCAACCGATCCCTTCTTCTAGTCAAGTTGTGCCACAAACTTCTCTTCTCCCCAATCCTATTCAATACCTTCTCATTAGTTATATGATCTACCCATCTAATCTTCAGCATTCTTCTGTAGCACCACATTTTGATAGCTTCTATTCTCTTCTTGTCCAAACTATTCATCATCCACGTTTCACTTCCATACATGGCTACACTCCATACAAATACTTTCAGAAACGACTTCCTGACTCTTAAATCTATACTCGATGTTAACAAATTTCTCTTCTTCAGAAATGCTTTCCTTGCCATTGCCAGTTTACATTTTATATCATCTCTACTTCGACCATCATCAGTTATTTTGCTCCCCAAATAGCAAAACTCATCTGCTACTTTAAGTGATCCATTCCTAATCTAATTCCCTCAGCATCACCTGATTTAATTCGATTACATTCCTTTATCCTCATTTTGGTTTTGTTGGCATTCATCTTACATGCTCATTTCAAGACACTGTCCATTCTGTTCAACTGCTCTTCCAAGCCCTTTGCTGTCTCTGACAGAATTACAATGTCATCGGCAAACCTCAAAGTTTTTATTTCTTCTCCATGGATTTTAATACCTACTCCGAATTTTTTTGTTTCCTTCACTGCATGCTCAAGATACAGATTGAATAACATCGGGGAGAGGCTACAACCCTGCCTCACTCCCTTCCCAACCACTGCTACCCTTTCATGTCCCTCGACTCTTACAACTGCCCTCTGGTTTCTGTACAAATTGTAAATAGCCTTTCGCTCCATGTATTTTACCCCTGCCACCTTCAGAATTTGAAAAAGAGTATTCCAGTCAACATTGTCAAAAGCTTTCTCTAAGTCTACAAATGCTAGAAACGTAGGTTTGCCTTACCTTAATCTTTCTTCTAAGATACGTCGTAGTGTCAGTATTGCCTCACGTGTTCCAATATTTCTACGGGATCCAAAATGATCTTCCCCGAGGTCAACTTCTACCAGTTTTTCCATTTGTCTGTAGAGAATACGCGTTAGTATTTTGCATCCGTGACTTATTAAACTGATTGGACAGTAATTTTCACATCTGTCAGCACCTGCTTTTTTTGGGATTGGAATTATTATATTCTTCTTGAAGTCTGAGGGTATTTCGCCTGTCTCATACATCTTGCTCACCAGATGGTAGAGTTTTGTCAGGACTGGCTCTCCCAAGGCCGTCAGTAGTTCTAATGGAATGTTGTTTACTCCCGGGGCCTTGTTTCGACTCAGGTCTTTCAGTGCTCTGTCAAACTCTTCACACAATATCGTATCTCCCATTTCATCTTCATCTACATCCTCTTCCATTTCCATAATATTGTCCACAAGTACATTGCACTTGTATAGACTCTCTATATACTCCTTCCACCTTTCTGCTTTCCCTTCTTTGCTTAGAACTGGGTTTCCATCTGAGCTCTTGATATTCATACAAGTGATTCTCTTTTCTCCAAAGGTCTCTCTAATTTTCCTATAGGCGGTATCTATCTTACCCCTAGTGAGATAAGCCTCTACATCCTTACTTTTGTCCTCCAGCCATCCCTGCTTAGCCATTTTGCACTTCCTGTCGATCTCATTTTTGAGAAGTTTGTATTCCTTTTTGCCTGCTTCATTTACTGCATTTTTATATTTTCTCCTTTCATCAATTAAATTCAATATTTCTTCTGTTACCCAAGGATTTCTACTAGCCCTCGTCTTTTTACCTACTAGGTCCTCTGCTGTCTTCACTACTTCATCTCTCAAAGCTACCCATTCTTCTTCTACTGTATTTCTTTCCCTCATTCCTGTCAATTGTTCCCTTATGCTCTCCCTGAAATTCTGTACAACCTCTAGTTTAGTCAGTTTATCCAGGTCCCATTTCCTTAAATTCCCACCTTTTTGCAGTTTCTTCAGTTTCAATCTACAGTTCATAACCAATAGATTGTGGTCAGAGTCCACATCTGACTCTGGAAATGTCTTACAATTTAAAACCTGGTTCCTAAATCTCTGTCTTACCATTATATAATCTATCTGAAACCTGTCAGTATCTCCAGGCTTCTTCCATGTATACAACCTTCTTTTATGATTCTTGAACCAAGTGTTAGCTATGATTAAGTTGTGCTCTGTGCAAAATTCTACCAGGCGGCTTCCTCTTTCATTTCTTAGCCCCAATCCATATTCACCTACTACGTTTCCTTCTCTCTCTTTTCCCACTACCGAATTCCAGTCACCCATGACTATTAAATTTTCGTCTCCCTTCACTATCTGAATAATTTCTTTTATTTCCTCATACATTTCTTCAATTTCTTCGTCATCTGCAGAGCTAGTTGGCATGCAGAACAAATATCCTTTTCATATATTGTCATTTTCCCACCCTGGAGTTTTCATTGTTTTATTTCTCTTGTTGAACAGATCTAATCTTTTCACTGCTGAATCAATTTTACTAAAAAACTATTTACCTATTTTCTTACTTGTTTGTGTACAGTGTAAGCCTTTTTTTGTCCATGTATTGTAAAACTTCAACACCTTTTTACATTCCAGTATTTCCTATCTCTTGTGGAAGAACACCGGTAGGAAAAAACATACTTTGCAACTTTGCAACCATTGTCATGTCACAAAAACAAAGCAAACAAAATGAAGATTAAGAAAATATAAAATCACAAAATCCATTAGTGTACAAGGAGTGAGCATGGCAAAGATAAGTTGACTTCCTGTGTTAGCAGACAATGCCACAGTGGCTTGTTTCTGCATGTGCAGTCTTCAGCATACTCAAAATCCTAAAACTACATACTACATCCTACTCACAACATGGTTACATGTTAATTTACTTGCAAGCGTGTGACTTGCACTTACAACAAGTAGTTGCTCATGTAAAAATGGGCTTTACTTCTCAATAATTCTTCTAGTTCTCCTCAATGATTCTAGTCCAATGTAGAATTTTTTGAAATGAAATATTTTGCCATAAACTGGCCATTCTCCTATTTTGGACCACTAAAGTGAGGAAAGTCAGAAAAATGTATTGGCAGAGATTTGAATTGCCTTCTTTTTGATGGTAATATTGTACATTCTGCTACAGTGGACGCAAAGTTAAATAAATAAAAGAAAAACTTAACATAAACAAACACTCAAAAATGGAGGATGGAATGTAACAATACAATGAGAACGATAGTTGCCACTCACCGCGTATAGGGGGATGCAGAGTCGCAGAATGGCACAACAAAAAGACCGTCACACAATTAGCTTTCAGCCAACAAGGCCTTTGTCAAACACATACCCAAATCACACATGCACAAACATAGTGTCTGGCAGCTGGAGCCAGACTGCGAGCAGCAGGGCATTATGAAGAGGCAACATGAGCGCAGGGGGGGGGGGGGGGGGGTTAAGGAGGAGGCTGGGGGAGGGGGAGTATAGCAGGATAGAGGTGGGGGATGGTAAAGCACTGCTGGGAGTGTACAGGGACATGGTGGAGAGTGGGGCCGATAGGTGCAGTCGGGAGGTTAGATGGAGGGCAGGGGAGAGAGGGGGGGTTAGCAGAAAAGGAGAGAATTAAAGAGACTGGTGCACTGGTGGAATAGAGGGCTGTGTAGTGCTGGAATGGGAACAGGGAAGGGGCTAGATGGTTAAGGAGAATGATCAACAAAGATTGAGAGCAGGAGGGTTACGGGAATATAGGATATTATTACAGGGAGAGTTCCCACCTGCACAATTCAGAAAACTGGACCACCCTGTTGTTGAGCACACCACCCAACACGATGTCCTTCATTTCAGTGAGTGCTTCACAGCCCGTGCCCTATGGATCCTTCCCACCAATACCAGATTTTCTGAATTGCACACGTGGGAACTCTCCCTGCAATATATCCCATGTTCCCATAACCCTCCTGGCTTACACTTCCATTAGTCTTTGTCCTGACCCTCTAGCCCCTTCCCTGTTCCCAACCCAGCACTACGCAGTCCTCTAGTCTACCAACGCACCCACAGTTCTTTTCTTCCCTCCTTTTCCACTACCCTCCCCCCCCCCCCTCCCCCAACCCTCTGTCTAACCTCCTGACCGCACCTAGCTGCCTTACCCTCTCTCCACCTTGTCCCTGCACACTCCCAGCAGCACTTTGCCGTCCCCCACCCCTACCTTGCTACCCCTCCCCCTCTCCACTCCAGCCTCCTCTGTACTCCCATCTGGTTGCATCTCCCACAATGCCCTGCTGCTTGCAATTTGGCTCCAGCTGCCAGATACTGTGGTCATGTGTGTGTGAGTTGCGTTTGCGTGAGTGTGTGTGTACGTGTATGTTTATTTTTGACATGAGCCTTCTTGGCTGAAAGCTAATTGTGTGACAGTCTTTTTGGTGTGCCTTTCTGCGACTCAGCATCTCCTCTCTATGGTGAGTAGCAACTATCCTTTCACTATATTGTTACAAAAACATAACAGAGCAAGTCTGAAAGTAGACCTGAAAAATCACTCCAGTTAAGACTAAAATAAGGTATAATCTATGCACTGAAAAAAAGTTGTACACATTAACAATGAAATCACAGAACCAACAGAGTAGTTTCTGTATTTGAGGCTGTCATTGATGACCGAAAAGATAGCAAAATAAATTAAAAGAAGAGTAATAATAGCCTGCCATACTTTTGGTAAACTAGCAAAGGAGACATGCTTATTGGGAATTCTTAAGAATGACAGAAAAACAAATAAATTAATCTACCCTGGGTGCAGCCTGAGCAGAAGATTTAATTGAGTCTGTAACGTAAATGCAAAGAAGATGGATTGGACGTCTAATTGAGACAATGGACTGCCACAGGACATGTAGCCAAGTAAAAGGATGGGAAACATATTAAGAATATCCTTTGCTCGATCTTACAAGATAAGGAAAGAGGAAGACAATGATATAACAGAAAGCGTGTTGTTGGTGGTGACGATCATGACACAGGTATTGAATAAAAATAGCCCATAGTACTCTTAACACAAGACAGTAACTAATTTTACTAAGGCAATTCTAATTGTTTTATTCTGATATTTGTGAATATTGTCTCTTGCCCTAATTTTCACACACATTCAGAATAAATACCAACACTGGACAGTTTCACCCCAAGTTATTCATCACAAGTGCTATATACACATTTATCAGTGAATTCCAAATATTATTTGCTATTTGTAAAAAAGTTTTAGGTGTAACTTCAGAAACATTTTAAAGTGTGTCATACTTCCACAATTTTTCAAGTAGCAAAAAATTATCTAAATGTTATTCAAAAACATACAATTTAAAGTAGAAATAAATAATTGTGTCTGACATACTGTGAACTTTCATAGCCATTTCTTCCAATCACAGGAATCGAAACAGCAATATAAAGGTGGGCCAATTTATCTGTTTCTCACCTGTAGTGTGGTTTATTTCCAGTCCCATCACAAAGACTATAACTGTCAACATTTTTCAGTTTGCAATAGAACTGCACTAAATCCTTTATTTTTCTTGCTCCGAGTCCAAGTTGTCCAATGTAACAATGCATCATTTCTTTCAAATCACTCTCTGATGTAAGTTCATCTACAAAGAATTCTGTGAACCTACAAAGAAAAAAATAAATGTTTTATTGGCAACAGAGTCCACAGCCATAATACACTTATTGAATGAAATTAGTTTCCTGCATTTGTGTTAAACCCATTAAATACATATGTTCTGGGTTGTAGTCATACAATTTTATGCTCAGTGTGTGGACAGTTGAGCTCAAAAGCCGCTATATTTGGTTCAGTACGAACAGTAATATGCAGTCAAGCCATTTACTAGTGTGAAGGAGCATCAGACTGACAAACAAGTCGAGGATGGAACCTACACAGACAGGTTTGTACTGCCGGGTATCACGACTACAGTTCTTTAGCCCAGCAAACCAAATCTCACATACGTAATTATGTGACTGTAACCCAAAATGTGTGTTTAATTGGCTAAAGATTTTGCTTGAAAATTGCTATAAAACCAGAATGCTGTTGTGTACAAAATAAAATTAAAATGGATGTAAAAAAAAACAGCCACTGTAGGAAATTAATTTCTTTAACAGAAAAAAAGTCAGTAATCATTGTAAAAGAAAAATAAATAAATAAATAAAGTGACCAGTTTGCCGAATTTAACTTCGATATTGCTTTCTGAAGCTTTGCACGAACTGACAATGTCCGTAGCACTGAGAGACGAAGCGTTGGGCAGAGGCATACACCTCTGACCGTGGCCTAAAGCCAATAAAAGAAAAATCACTAACAACAAAAACTGGATGTTAAAGCCTGAATTGTGCGATAACATTTTCCACTACCATTCATAAAACACTGACTCACTCATGCAGATACATGTCGAGACAATATGTCCTGAAAATGCCTAAGAATAACTTTTAACAACAGGGAGCCGGGCACGCTTGTCCTGTTGTAAAACCGGCAGCTCAATTGGCAAACGTTATGACAGTCGAAAGATCAGTGTTTGACAGTCGAGGAGGCTGTGCTGAGCTGTGTGAACTTTGCAGCTCTGTCAACAGGTGGCAGCTCTTCGACGTCCGAGGGGGCAGAGTTCAAAGTATGAGAAATCCTCATTGCAGGTCAAATAGCTAGAGACACAGGCCATAAGATGGATAAAAACCAACGTTCTGAATGAACTGTGGAGCATAACCGCTGTGGCCAAATGACTGCATAAAGAAAATATGACACAATGAAATCTCTAAACATGAAATGAACAAAACCAATGAGAAGGAAGCCAGTCACATGGTTTTAAAGGCAAAAATTACACGAGTGTGTGAGTGAAGATGCACCCTCAGTACAAGATTTAATTTACAAGTTCACTCTGTCTCAGCAACACATAATGTAATCGGCAACTTCCTGTGTCTCCAAGCCTTTTCCTAGTACATCACCACCTATTGAGGTTATTGAACTGTATGTTTTGCTGTTGCTATCTTAAGTTTATTGCAGAGCATAGCAAGTCTCTCTCTCTCTCTCTCTCTCTCTCTCTCTCTCTCTCTCTCTCTCTCTCCCCTCCCTCATTTTTACTATTGAGTCAATATTCCCCATACCTTTATCTTCTATTCATTTCCCTATTATTAGATTCTAAAACATGGGCGAGGGGGGGGGGGGTGATGGAAAGGGAGAGGATGATGGAGAGGGACAGGAAGATGGAGAGGGTGATGAGGAGAGGGAGAGGAAGAGAGGAGGAGAGGGAGAGAGGAGAGGAGGAGAGGAGAGGAGAGGAGAGGGAGAGAGGAGGAGAGCGAGGAGAGGGAGAGGAGGAGGAGAGGGCGAGGGGGAGAGGGGGAGAATGGGGAGGAGATGATAGGACAGAGGGAGTGAAAACTGTTGGGTGGAGGGTGTGGGGACAGTATGTTACTGTAGGTAGAGGCCAGGATAACTAAGGGAGCAGACAATGTGTTATACGGATAACTCACTTTCTGCGCAGTTCAGAAAAGCAGGTGGTGGAAGGCAGGACACAGATGGGTTGGGTAGTTGTGACAAAGCAAGCTGGGATATTTTTCTTCCCCTCTTGTTTTGCCATCTGCCTTACTTAAATTCGTTTTTTCATTTTTGAACTAATTACCATTAACAAACGTGAATATAATCTGTATTTTCACAATAGAGAAAGATTGGCCCTCAGTTTTAAAATAACTAACACCAGAACTAATTTTGTTCTTAGTTTTAGGTATATAATTCTATTGTTGACATGTAAACAAATATAAACTCTGTAATAATTGTAAAAATTTGGAAGACGAAATGATAGTATTCTCAAAGTATCTATTTGGGTATAGTCTAAAACATGTTAGCAAAACCAGCCATCAATTAATTCCAACGTAATTAACAGTTTTGTCCAAAGTATTGTTTAAGTGCTTATATTTGTTAATTTCATGATTTAAACAAATAATTCAGCTTAACCCTTCCAGTAGGAGAAACTGTTAAAAAGAACCAATTTTTCAATGTATTCAGTTAATTTAATGAGTTAAGTTTTAATTGTAATTTTGGTAAATTAAACTTCAAACAATGTGTAGTTACAGTACATATTATTGTGTTAATATATATGGGGTCAGTTTTTGGTCACAAGACCGTCAGTTCACGGCTGAGTTTCAGACGAGGAATCTGTGCTGCTTAGAACAACAACAATGCATCAACTTAACAGTGAAATAAGTGTTACACCAATACGCCTTGTGTTAAAACACTGACAGTGTCTGCTCCATACGTACCTTTCTATTCTGTGAACTGCGAACTTTGTGGTTATGTTTTTACTGCTCGCAGATGTTCAATACTAAACTATTGTAGCAGTATGTGGAGGTTTGCCTGCACACTATTAATGAGGCTTATCGAAAGTTAAACAATTGTGCACTGGCCATATAACTGTGTATTATTAGGGGGTTGTGAACAGTGAAATTAAAGTACTGTGAAATGCAACTATGACCCTATTGGCTACCTTACTTACAGTAGTCAGTGTCAGAATCCATAACCCATTTTTCAGCCAGTGTAGAAATGCAGTACAATGACACCAAGGACATCAAACAAATGAATAAATAAAGCAGGCAGAATCGCTACATAGTGAAGCAGCTACTGGAATCAAGAGTGTTATGTTCAGCCACAAGTTGTGCCACAGCGTGGTCTACTTTGTTCTTGGCCACAGATTAGTGGTGGTCTTTCATCCTGGTGGACAGCTGGTTGGTAGTCATACCAATACAAAAAACTGTGCAACAATTGCAGCAGGGCTGGTAAATGACATGGCTGCTTTCACATGTGGCCTGGCCCCTGATGGGGTAGGACAGGACAGGACAGGACAGGACAGGACAGGACAGGACAGGAATAGGAAGTGCTGGGTGGGTGGATTGGGCAGGTTTTGCACCTGGGCCTTCCACAGGGATATGATCCTTGTGGCAAGGGGTTCAGATTGGGAGTGCAATAGGAATGGACTAGGATGTTGTGGAGATTGGGTGGGCAACAGAACACCACTTTTGGAGTGGTGGGAAGTATCTCTGATAGGATGTCCCTCATTTCAGGCCTGGCGAAAGAGTGGTTTAGTTGTTCCAGTCCGGGATGGTACTAGGTGACAAAGGGGACAATGCGCTGTGGCTTGTTTCTGGAGGTGGTGGGAGGATTGGAGTTGTGGGGGGAAACTGTATGGGAGTGGGATAGTGCCTGTCTGACAAGGCCTCTGTGAGAACATCGGCACACAGAGCAAGAGAGTTCTCGTCAGTGCACATATCTCGGCCCTATGGGAGTGATTTTTTTTGTGTGAAACAGATGACAGCCACTAAAACACAGGTACAGTTGGTGGTTGGTGGTTTAATGTGGGCAGAGGTGTGTATAGAACCATCAGGGAGGAGATGGCCAATGTCTAGGAAGATGACACACTGGTTTGAGGACTACCAGGTGAAGTGGATGGAAGAAAAGGTGTTGAGGTTGTGAAGGAATGAAGATACTGTTTCTTGGCCCTGAGTACAGATCATGAGGATATCCATCAATGGACCTGAATCAGACTAGGGATTTGGTGTTTGGGAGGCTAGGAATGTTTCCTCTAAATAGCCCATAAACGTGTTGGCACAGGAGGCGGCCATGCAGGTGCCCATGGCTGTGCTGTGTGTTTGTTTCTATCTGTCTCCTTTCCAAGGAGAAGTAGTTGTGTTTTAGAATACAGTTAGTAAGATGTATGAGGAAGGAGGTTGTGGGTCTGGAGTCTGAAGGACATTGGAGAAGGTAGTGTTCAACAGCAGTAATACTATGGGCATGAGGGATGTTGGTTTCTTGGGAGGTGGCATCAACAGTGATGAGGATGGTTAGGTGGGAGGAGGATGGGGGTGGGTGTGAGGATCACAGCTGGATGGTGGTATGAACTGAGAGAGTCAGAGATCGATGTTGGTATTAGGTTGGTTTTGCTTGGAGGGATTGGGTACAGGAAGTACTTCCATTGCAGGGATTGCAAGAAGGAGAGTAGGCCTTTAACAAGTACAAAATGTTTAAATTTGAGTGTAGGGCAAAAGGGCTAAAGGTGATGCTTTTGGACAGGGCTGAAATTTCTGTGGAACTGAGGTTTTTGTTGCCTAGGTTGACAACAGTGTTAAGGGAATGTTTCAGGTCTAGAATTAGTGCAGTGTTGGTAGGGAGTTTTGGGGATGTGGCAAGTTGAAAGGGTCAGCTAGGCACAGTTTAGGTGCTCTAAGGGGTGGCCAAGGAGGAACACTGCGGGTAGGATAGGGATAGAGGTTGGATACCAGTGCCCTGAGGCGGCAGTAGGATGTCAGCGATAGAACCTAGTATCACCCCAGACTTGAACAACTGACCCACATCCTTCGCCAGGGCTTTGATTACCTATCATGATGTCCTGAAATGAGGGACATCTAACCCAAAATACTTCCCACCCCTCCTAAAGGTGTGTTCTGCCCCCTCCCCCCAACCATCACATCATCTTAGCCCATCCCTAGCCACTCCCAATCCCAACCCCTTGCCACCAGCATCATATCATTATGACAGATCCAGGTGAAAGACCAGCCCAATCCACCCACTCAGCACTTCCATTCCGGTCACAGGTCTATCCTATCGCATCAGTGGTCGGCCAACCTGTGAAAGCAGCCATGTCATTTACCAGTTCTGCTGAAATCGCTGCACAGTTTTTTATAATGGTTATGACTACCAACCAGCTGTCCAGTAAGATGAACAGCCACTGCCAAACTGTGGCCAAGAGCAAGAGATGAAGCTGAACACAACATGCTTGTTTCAATTGCTGCTTCATTACTCAAACCATCTGAATCCTTCCCTCCACCACCAGCTTTTCTGATTTACACTTGGGATTTATCCATACAACACAGTCCCCTCTCCCGTTATTATCCCAGCCTCAACCTACAGGAACATAGTGTCCCCACACCCTCCACCCAGCAGTTTCCACCCCCTTTGTTCTATCATCTACTCCCCATTCTCACCTCCCACCCTTTATTTGCCGCCCACTACCAATGCATCTGCCCATTTTTCCCTGATCCTCTCCTTTTTCCCTGCCTCCCTGCCCCACAATCTCCTGATGCTGTGCCTGTATGCATTCTAGCCCTGCACACTCCACCAGCCAGCATTCCTCTCTTCCCTCGCCCATACACTACCATCCCTTCCCCTGCCCTACCCCCTCCAGAATGATGCTTCCATCCCACATGATAGTTGCATTCTGGCCCAAGATGCCACAGTTGGCAGTCACTTGTGTGTGAGGTGAGCATGTTTGTGTGTGTTTCTCTTTTTCTGATGAAGGCTGCAGCTGAAAGCTTTGTGTAAGTATCTCTGAATTGTGCCTCTCTGTAACTTAAAATGTCATGTTTACACTAAGTAGCAATCTATCTTTTCCTACATTGTTGATATTCCTACCTGAAGTTTCCATTGTTTGAAAATTCCATTATATAATGTCTGTGTAGGCAGGTTGACACAGTATTTCAAATCTGGAACAGCACTTCTTGAACCCACACCAAACACAGCTAATCGTCTGGCCTGATTCTATGATCAAGATCTGGTGGCACTTACACATCTTTTTAATTGTATTTCCTAAGCAGCTACTGAGGCAACAAACAGTACAATAGATACTCATTCATGTTTGTTCTACACAAGGCTTAATTGATGGGATTAAAATAGCTTTCTCCCATAGCAAAATTGCCCTGTTGCTTGTATTTTTTATAACATTAGAGGAAGGTTCCTTAGTGTTCCCAACAAGGTATCACAACACGTGTTAAGGGATTTTGTTGTGACTTTGTGCCATGTCGTGCAGCCGAAAAAGCCAAAGCTAACTCACACAAAGAGAAGTTTCCATTTACTTCTCCACCCCCCTCACAAGGTTCCCATTTATCATCATAACACTGATAATGTGGTTTATCTCTCTTCCTAATCCTTCTTACAGCTTTCCGTACTTGTATTGATTTAACGGAATGGTTTATGGTATTCAGGAGTTGATGTTACATTCTCTTCTTCCTCTTCTTGGTAATCCTGTCACATTTTTCCATCACTATATGAAAGGTTGCAAGCCTCTATGCAATAGGTTTGCTCTTTAGGTTTTGGAGAGCTACCTACTTGTCCATAATTGTGCAGTGTCATTCATCATTGCACCAGCAGGGGAAAGCCTGTCTTCTTAATCTGCATGAGAACTCTAAGGTAGATTGTAGAGCACGTAAGTAATATGATTTGCCAGCTCCTGGGTGCTGTCACTATGTTGTAGCACAGAAAAGTGTCTGTATAGCATCCAATTTGTCTTAATACAGCATCCAACTTGGTAGCTTTAATTAGCGCACTGCTACATCTGGCGTGTTTCCTCCATCGGGAGGTGGTCACTTGAGTTTAGATCATTGACAACTTCCCAAGAAATAGTCTGCAAGAGTCAAAGTCCATTCTGAGAGAGAGGTGCCAAGGAACAAACCTACTGCTTTGTTGAAATGCATTCTCTGCTCTATGTTCAAAAACCACACTTTTTGCCGAGACTAACTACATAAATGGAATAAAAAAATGATTTAAAAAACATACATATACAAAAAGTCTATGCTAAAAGGTTGGTGCAAATTTAATTGTTTCCATTCTTTCTAAAATTTGGTTCATTCTTTTTATCTGATATGCAACAAATGCTCTAAATTATCATAAAAATGTTTAACAAAAGTAACATTCAGGCCCTGAACAGGCCTTTTCTTCGAATGGCGATGCAACAATACTTACTTTGTAAGAACAGCATTAATAGGCAGACAGCACAAATATCCACATTCAAACAGTGCAGTACCCACACAGCATAACTGGAAAGACAACTTTCATACAATTATAAGCTATACACAACAAATTGGAAATCTGAATACTTGTGATGAAACACACTGTCTGTTGTAATTATGATTCTTATAAATTATAATGATGCAATGTGCCTAACATACCATAAAATACTGCCATATTTAATAAAATATGAATAATGGGCAAATGAAGAAAGGAAAAATTAAGAGCATAGTACTCTAACCAATATTAACATTAATGCAGGGTGTCCAGGCTAGAGGTACATGCATACTTATAATGAAAGACCTCGACATTTTACGTTGCTGGGTAAATATGCAAACGACAGAGACACTCTGTAAGACGCAATCCTCCTCATTTCGTGAATAGCACTGAGTCGTATAGCACACGCGTACAAACATTTACTGTGCAGCAGGCAGACGTGCTTTTAACAGCCAACATTTGGATACCACAACAAAAGTTGCAGTGTGTGCTATCATTAGCAGAGTTAAAATCTGTAACAAATGTTCAGCAGTGAGCAAGAAGAGAATGGAAAATGGATCTTTCCACACACAAATCCACTTACCAGTGGGACAGAACTCTTTGAGAAATCGGAAGTTTGATTTCAAATGATGGAAAACATCCTAAAACGCATGTGAATGAAGCGACCGAGGAATGGGTGTCCAAAGCATTCGCCAGAAGCCCACATAAAGCCATCTGACAAGTTAGTAGGGAACTAGGAGTGCCCCATTCGATAGTGCATGACACTATGCACAAATGTCTCTGGCTGCACGCTTACAAACTCCAACTTTTTTATCAAATTAAGCCTGAGGATCACCACAGACAATGTGATTTTGTTGCCGAAATGTTACATCATTCCACATATGTAGTAGCAAAGTTAACTGACATAAATGTCAAACAGGGGGAAGTGAGGCTCCAGAGTAACGAAATGGGCACACCAAAAGTTAATGTGTGGTTAGGATTTCATAAACATAGGATAATTGGCCCGTTTCTCACACCTATCTTCACATGTTGCCAAACTACGCAGTTCCACAGATGCCTCCCGACATCATTTTCCAGCATGATTGTGCTACCACTATTAAAATTAAACAGAAACAACTTTTGGGTAGTGCACAAAATGAGAATTTCAAAGGCAGAGTGCAGCTATAAATAGTCCCAGGAGAACCGAAAAGCAGCAGGAAATAAGGGGAGCCCCAAATAACATGGAGTGATGAGAAAAACAAAAGAGACGCTGGTGACATGAGACTGACATTAATTTTAAAAAATATGAAGGGGTAGTGGCACCCTCTGAATGAAATATATGGGAAAAAACACATAGATTGGAACACCATGAGAAACGCATGCTTGAATATAAATGCAAGAAATAATCCTGAGCTAATAACGAGCATCAAAACTGACAGGGATTAGTGAATACAGGATTGTCATGGCGAGATTGAATATTGTAATCCCCAAATCCTTGAAAAATAAGTGAAAAATATACCTATTCAAAAAAGCAGTTAAAAATTCACTTGACACCTTACTGAGAAAATCTCCACTCATTCCAAATTAATGATATAAGTGTAGAGCAGATATGGCTTAAATTCAAAGAAATAGTATTGGCAACAATTGGGAGATTTATACCAAATAAATTAACAAACAACGGAGCTCATCCTCCTTGGTACACAAAACATGTTAGAACACTGTTGCAGAAACAACAAAACAAACATGCCGAATTTAAACAGACGTAAAACCCCCAAGATTGGCATTCTTTTACAGAAGCTCAAAATTTAGCGCGGACTTCAATGTGAGATGCTTATAACAGTTTCCACAATGAATCTTTGTCTTGAAACCTGGCAGAAAATCCAAAGAGATTCTGGTCGTATGTGAAGTATGTTAGCAGCAAGAAACAATCAATACCTTCTCTGTGTGATAGCAATGGAGATACTATCAAAGACAGTGCTGCCAAAGCAGAGTTACTAAAAACAGCCTTCCGAAGTGCCTTCACAAAAGAAGACGAAGTAAATATTTCAGAATTTGAATCGAGAACAGCTGCCAACATGAGTAACGTAGAAGTAAATATCCTCGGAGCAGTGAAGCAACTTAAATCACTTACTAAAAGCAAGTCTTCTGGTCCAGACTGTATACCCATCAGGTTCCTTTCAGAGTATACTGATGCATTAGCTCCATGCTTAACAGTTATATACAACCATTTGCTTGACGAAAGATCCATACCCAAAGACTGTAAAGTTGCACAGGTCACACCAATATTCAAGAAAGGTAGCAGGAGTAATCCACTAATTACATGCCCATATCGTTAACATCGATATGCAGCAGGATTTTGGAACATACATTGTGTTCAAACATTATGAATTACCTCGAAGAAAAAGGTCTATCAACACACAGTCACCATGGGTTTAGAAAACATCGTTCCTGTGAAACACAACTAGCTCTTTACTCACATGAAGTGCTGAGTGCTATTGACAAGGGATTTCAGATCGATTCTGTATTCCTGGATTTCCAGAAGGCTTTTGACACTGTACCACACAAGCGGCTCGTACTGAAATTGCGTGCCTATGGAATATCGTCTCAGTTATGTGACTGGATTTGTGATTTCCTGTCAGAGAGGTCACAGTTTGTAGTAATTGACAGAAAGTCATCGAGTAAAACAGAAGTGATTTCTGGTGTTCCCCAAGGTAGAGTTATACGCCTTTTGCTGTTCTTCATCTATATAAACGATTTGGGAGACATTCTGAGCAGCCGTCTTCAGTTGTTTGCAAATGACGCTGTCGTTTATCGACTAATAAAGTCATCAGAAGATCAAAACAAATTGCAAAATGATTTAGGAAAGATATCTGAATGGTGCAAAAAGTGGCAGTTGACCCTAAATAACGAAAAGTGTGAGGTCATCCACGTGAGTGCTAAAAGCAACTATACAATTACAAACAACTGAAACTGGAAGGAAGGCTAACCAAAGACTTCGTTTTATTGCCAGGACACTTAAAAAATGTCACAGACCTACTAAGGAGACTGCCTACACTACGCTTGTCCGTCCTCTTTTAGAATACTGCTGCGCGGTGTGGGATTGTTACCAGATAGGCCTGACGGAGTACATCAAAAAAGTTCAAAGAAAGGCAGCACATTTTGTATTATCGCGAAATATGGGAGAGAGAGTGTCACAGAAATGATACAGGATTTGGGGTGGACATCATTAAAAGAAAGGCGCTTTTCGTTGCGACGGAATCTTCTCACGAAATTCCAGTCGCCAACTTTCTCAGAATGTGAAAATATTTCATTGACACCGACCTACATAGGGAGGAACAATCACCACGATAAAATAAGGGAAATCAGAGCTCGTATGGAAAGGTATACGTGTTCTTTCTTTCCGCGTGCTATACGAGATTGGAATAAGAGAGAATTGCGAAGATGGTTCGATGAACACTGTGCCAGGCACTTAAATGTGATTTGTAGAGTATCCATGTAGACGTAGATGTAGATGTAGATGCTAGCCAAGCCTGCAGGTGTCGCTGTTGGGTTTGACCATGAATGGCATATATTCAATGCCCTCAATACATTGCACGTGTCAGTCATGGTCAGAACAATGTTCCGTTTAGTTGTGAGTGCATTATGTCGAAGCAAAGCGAATTTGATTGTTGGTGCTCGTGTGATGGGTACTTCCATGACCAAGGTAGCCAAAGTGTTTGGTGTTTCAAGAACACCGTACTGACGATTTATACTGCATACGGGGAAGTGGAAAATCATTATCCACTAACTAACAATACAGGTGCAAGTGTATGTTGAGTGATCACAAAAGCTGGTCACTGAAGAGGACTGTGGCAAAAAAATAAGAGGACGACAGCTGCAAAAGTCATTGCAGAACCGAATGTCGCACTCGTGAACCCAGCCAGCACCAGAACAACACAGAGGGAGTTCCATAAGCTGGGAATTGCAGGGCCAGCTGGAATTCCAAAACCCCAAGTTAGTGATGCAAATGCCATTACCAGGAAAATGTGGTGTCGAAGCAATGAAATGTGGATGGTGCGGCAATGGAAGCATGTTATTTGGTAGTATGAGTCTTGTCTGACACTGTTTCCAACTTCTGGCTAAGTTTACGTCCCAAGAATGAAACATAGTGTGGGTTCAGTGACGACAGGAGCAGTCATGTCACGGTATTCCATGTGCCCCAAAGTTACTCTGTGAGCTTGCATTACTACCGTGGATTATATGAGCATTTTGGATGATTAGGTCCTTCCGAAGATATTATATTTGTTCCCCCATGGTGATACTGTGTTCCAAGACACCACTGTCCATGCAGTTGCATTGTCCAGGGCTGCTTTGTGAGCACAAGGACAAACCGTCACATCTCCCTGCCACCACAGTCACCAGATCTCTACATTATAGAGCCGTTGTGGCCTACTTTGGAAAGAAGGAAGTGTGGTTGCTATCGACCTCTACCATCATTACCTTTCCTGAGCTTGCCCCTATTCTGTGAGAAGAAAAAAACATACTGGACCTGTATTTATCCATTCTGAGATAACTAGGTGCTTTTTTGAATGCCAACAGTTTTTTCCTACACTGTATTACTGTGCTGTGTTTTAGTGTTTCCATATTTTTGTCCACCCCATGTAGTTCCAGTATATGGTGACCCAGGCTGAAGCAGCATGTGATGACAAAGAAGATACCATAAAACTCAAGTGGCGTGTACAAATTCATCTGTAAAAAAGATTAGGTGCAACATGTACTTAATAAAATGCCCCACAAGTATAACAACTCCTCCTGTCCTAAAACAAATCTATTATGGCTTTATCTACTCACTTTTGCAATAGGGAACTGAAACTGGAGACGGGCAATCCACAGTCTACATGGATTCAGTATTCCAGCTTCAGAAGGGAGCAGATAGAATAAATACTAATACAAGTAAATGTCAAGCCTGAAGTGACTATTTCATCAAGTACAATTAACTGATTGTGTGTCCCTAATACAATTACATTTGTAGAAGATAATGTAGAAATTTGCATCATAAAGAGAGACATTCATCATTACGATACACAAATCAGATGTGATCATCATACATTATGAAGAAATAAGAGAGCCACAGGTCACAGTCCACTTTCTGCTGGAAGACAATTCTGTAACAAGTTGCCAATGATGTAATGCAACTCCATGGAAATCCTTTGAAGGGCAAGTTGAAAGACTGTTAATTATATAATTATAATGGTTATTGTTATCATCATCATCATCATCATCAATTCATAGGTTTTTGTGCAGCAGGGGAAAAATTTTGACTCTTCAAGAGATATAAAATTTAAGTTTTACCTGTTACGTAAGCCAGCAGGCAGTTCCTTCTTGCCGACATCTGTAGCAGGATTCATACAAGCAAAGAGACGAAAGTCCTTGTGCCTTGGAACAGGTTGCTCATCACCTCGTTCCAATAAGCGGAGGCTACCCACGGCTCCATCTTCCAATAGCCCTGACAAGCATTCCAACGTTTCTGGTGGTGCCAAGTTGATTTCATCAAGGAGCACCCATTTTCCTATTCATATCAAGATATAATTAACACACAAATAAAACCACAAAATCAGATATTTCTCACTTATATAGCTGAATGAAGATGTACATTGGTGACTGGCTGGCAAAGTTCAACTCAAATATGATATTCCTCCCTCCTCCCCACCTCTATGGAAGGAAAGGTTAAGGGAACTCACCTTCACGGACAGCTCTGACAAGACTTCCCTCGATAAAAGTGAAGGCCATAGCATTAGAGGAAATCTGCTTCTCTAGCCGTGACAAATCACCACTTAACTGTTTCCAGTTTGAAATCATAGTGGTAATTTCTTCACTGGGGTTAGACTTCTTACGTAACTTCTTCAAGACAGAAGACGTTTTACGCTTCATCATAAGGAGTACCATTTTCCAGTTTCGGCTATGATACTCTCTCTGTGAAAGCAAAGTAAAATCATAAGAAATGGTTGCACCAACTACGTTGATATATATAATTAGGCATATCTAAAAACAGAGATGATGAGACTTACCAAACAAAAGCGCTGGCAGGTCGATAGACACACAAACAGGCACAAACATACACACAAAATTCAAGCTTTCGCAACAAACCGTTGCTTCATCAGGAAGGAGAGGGAAAGATGAAAGGATGTGGGTTTTAAGGGAGAGGCTAAGGAGTCATTCCAATCCCGGGAGCGGAAAGACTTACGTTAGGGGGAAAAAAGGACAGGTATACACTCGCGCACACACACACATATCCATCCACACATACACAGACACAAGCAGACATTTTTTCACAAATGTCTGCTTGTGTCTGTGTATGTGTGGATGGATATGTGTGTGTGTGCGTGCGCGAGTGTATACCTGTCCTTTTTTCCCCCTAACGTAAGTCTTTCCGCTCCCGGGATTGGAATGACTCCTTACCCTCTCCCTTAAAACCCACATCCTTTCGTCTTTCCCTCTCCTTCCCTCCTTCCTGATGAAGCAACAGTTTGTTGCGAAAGCTTGAATTTTGTGTGTATGTTTGTGTTTGTTTGTGTGTCTATCGACCTGCCAGCGCTTTTGTTTGGTAAGTCTCATCATCTTTGTTTTTAGATATATTTTTCCCACGTGGAATGTTTCCCTCTATTAATTCATATATAATTAGGCAGAAATACTGAAGCAGTGAACGAAACATGAAACTGATGGGAGGTGAGTTAAAGTAATTACAATTATTATTTTATTTTCTATTATTTGCCACAAGTGCACAATATCACTGGTTTCAGCTAGTTACTAAATTGTAGTATCAGATTGCTCTCTCTCTCCATTAGAAAATAGGCCAATGTCCATTAAAATAATGGACATTATTATTATTATTATTATGTTCTGACACTTGATTTACCATCATTTGTGCTCTTGATTCCCAATACAACATTGTTAAGCCTGAATTACAGTCACTTCATTTTTTGCACTATGTTAAATGTTTTTTGTTCATGATTGAACCAATCGTTGGTGAGGGCAAGATGGAGATCTTGTGCAGATAGGTGGCCAGTCAGTCATATCCAGTAGCCAAGTGGAATTTGGCTACTGCTTCTCCTCTTGGTCCATCAGGCACTACAGTCATCCCATGAGGTTTTTCCGGATCTTTTATTGGATCATTTTAATTCTTCATTAAATGTATTATTAATAATGCACTCCAATAAAAATAAATCATGTTAGTTTTCCCAGTATATTTAATCTTTCTGCCCTTTTTGGATAGAAAATCTGCTTTTTCATTACCATTTAAGCCACTGTAAGATGGTATCCACTAAATTGCAATTTGTCTTCTTCTGCTGCTGCAATTACTTCCTGGACTATTTTTGGATGTTTCGTGTTTATAACTGCCAATATTTGCTGCTATGGAATAACAAAATATAACTGCTTTGTCGAATATGCGTAAATAGTTGTTTTGCTGACATGCGACTATGGTGGTTCCAACTTCACCTTCTAACTCTGAGTGGTGTTGTCCTACAAATCGACAGAGAGAGAAAATTTTGCTGTACACTCCTATGCCAATGTTTTTCTTTCTTTTTCCATTAGTGAACCACCTGTGTAGACGTGGAGCAACTGAACTTCAGGGTATCTCAGTTTTACCGTTTCCAATTCTGTAGCTCTAATGATTAATTTATGTTTCATATTTTTTTAAATCATAAATTATGTCTATCTGGTATTGCAACAGAGAAAGCAGAGTTGGAGAGAGTGCGAAAATACATTTTTTAACATCAACTCTTGGCAGCTGATATTGTATCTTATGTATTCTACATTTTGGATGAAGCTAGTTTGCATTTTCAATTTTCTACTATTATTGTTACATGACTCTTTATCTTTTAGAAATTTAATACGATTGGATAGACAAATTAGTTTCTTATACCTGAGCAGTGCTAACCTTTGAATACTTATTTAAAGAGATTCTAACCCAGTTACAATGCTCAAGGTGATGATTTTACTCCATCAGTTATAATTCTTAATGCTTGGTTCTGGACTTTTTCTAACCATCTGATATTTCTAGTAAAAGCCACAACAAGTGCTTCACTGCTGTTAAAATTCATCTTATGTAGGTTTTGCAGGTGTGTTGAGCACTGCCCTTGAACATCACCATTTACTATCCCCAACCTCTTTACTATGCTGAGTCTGCTATTTGCTTTATCAGCAGTTTTATTTATGTATGCCTCCAGTTTAATTTTTGATCTATATGTTCATTCTACTGCAGATCTTCCCCTCCAGTTTTTAAGAGCTATTTTTGGGTAAGAGTGACATAAAGAAAATATCTGATAGTAGGTTTTTCCAATTGCTTACTTCCCTAAGGTTTTCATGTGACCACCCTTCAAGGTGATTTATGACTGGTAATGAAGTCAAAATAACCAGATCATCTGCATACAGTGTGGTTTTTACGTCTTACGCCATAGATACGTATCAACTAACATAAGACTGGTCACAGTACCTTGAGGAGCTCCCTTGCATTTACTTTAATCACTTAACATGCTGTTCATCTACATCTACATGGACACTCTGCTAATCACACTTAAGTGCCTGGCAGAGGGTTAATCGAACCGCTTTCACAATAGTTCTCTATTATTCCAATCTTGAACAGTGCACAGAAAAAAAACACTTATATCTTTCTGTGTGAGCTCTAATTTCCTTATTTTACTACAATAATCATTTCTCCCTATGTAGGTCGTTGTCAACAAAATATTTTCGCATTTGGAGGAGAAAGTTGGTGATTGAAAATTCATGATAAGATTCTGCCGGAACAAAAAATGCCTTTGTTTTAATGATGTCCACCCCAAATCTTGTATTACGTCAGTGAAACTCTCTCCACTATTTCTCGATAATAAAAAACATGCCACTCTTCTTTAGACTTTTTCAGTGTACTCCATTAATCCTATCTGGTAAGGATATCAGAGTGCACAGCAGTACTCCAAAAGAGGATGGGAAAACGTAGCGTAGGCTGACCCTTTAGTAATCTGTTATATTTTCTAAGTACTCTTAGTATATTAAGTAAATATAATGAATCCAAGATGGGTGTTCCTCAGATGCTTCGACCAATCTGACTCTGGCAAACATAAATGCAGATCAACCAATATATCATTTACAACAATCTGTTTCAATGCTAGTGAATAAGTTTTCAATTTTAAGGAATATCATAATGCTTAACAGATCAGCAGAGACTTTTCTAATCACATCGTCACACATATGTTGTTGTGGAAGTATGTATTAGTAACCCTGTAAACTAAGGTCCGTTTTAGCTCCGTTTCCCCTTAACTTCAGTTTTTCTAACACTTACAATACAAAAGTGACATTCACGTAATATGAGCTTGAGAGAGGCGCAAGTTAAAGGAATAAAATGGAACAGACAAAAGGAAGGTAGGGGCACAATGTCCCACAAGCAACAAGGCCATTAGAGACAGAGTACATGCTTGGACTGGTGATGGGAAGGTATCAAAATCAGTTGTGTCCTACTGAAGGAATCGTGCCAGTATTTACCGTAAGTGAAGTACGGGAATTGTGGAAAATCTGAATCAGGATGGCTGGATGAGAATCTGAACTGTGACCACCCTGAATATAAGTCTAATGTTTTACCATTGCACCAGCTCACTTGGTAACCAAATAGAACAACATATTGCAACAGTGGCAGAAGAATAACATTAAAACACATAACAATACTTGAGTTGAAGTATGGAGCAAGTAACAAATCAAAAATTAAGAACTGTGGGCCAACTTTCAATGGAAATAATGGAAATGAGCGGATGGCACCAATGGCCAGGAGGCCCCTATTCAGAGAAGTTCAGCCGCCAAGTGCAAGTCTTATTTCATTCGACGCCGAGGGCGACTTGCGCACCGGTAACTTTCAATGAACTGAATTTTACAAAAAGGGAATATAAGCACTTTTTTGTAAGAAAGTTGTGTTATGCCTGTAACTTATGTTAAAACCTGGAAAGCAAAGCAGCTGTTCTATTCATGGGTGCTGTTTAACACTTATTCCAGTGTTGAATGAGTCCTGTATTTTTTTCCTACTTTGTGCTAAGCGTTCCCTGTGCAGTCCGTAGTGTGTCTGGCACTTTGTCAGTGGTGTGCGCCGACCAATAGCAATGGCTGTAGCATTTTCTTCTAGCCGCAGCTGTTCCAAACGCTGTGTGCGTACTTTGTGGCTATTATCCATTGTCAGTATAGCTGAATTCAGTTCTGAATGGCGTCCAAGCTGTGCTAGACGTTTTATCTCCCGACTAGTACTACTCCCTTTCCTAGACGTACTAATTAAGAGGAAGGGAGATGGTACCTTCAGTCACGGTGTGTACCGCAAACCCACTCACACTGAGTTGTACCTGCACACCAGCAGAAGCCACGACCCGCACAGAAAAACGGTTTACTCAGAATGCTGGTTCACCAGCCACGAACTCTGTCAAATCCGGATAATTTGGCAACAGAAATAGAACATCTACATTCTGTGTTCTACAAAAATGGATACTCTTCTCAAGGTGTTCAAAAGGCACTGCGCCCTGTATCGCCACCAGAGGTTCCTGAAGAGATACGTGAAGAAATGTAAAAGGTTGCACATTTGCCATACGTTGGGCCGATATCTGCCAAAATCAGCAGAATTCTCCTGAAACATTATCATTAAAAGCGTATTCCATCCACCCACCAAGATTAAGACTCTGCTAGGGAGCGTGAAGGGATGACCTGCGTCTACAGAAACCGGGCATTTACCATGTACCATGTGAAT
This sequence comes from Schistocerca cancellata, assembly GCF_023864275.1. NCBI lineage: Eukaryota > Metazoa > Arthropoda > Insecta > Orthoptera > Acrididae > Schistocerca > Schistocerca cancellata. Next base: position 21,197,032 of record NC_064634.1, on the reverse strand, counting down.
GTGGGATGGCATACATCTGCCAAACGACCAGGCTGAGACAGGCGACCAAGTCAGCGATTGGCAAGCATCGTACAGAACTAAATCATTCTGTGAAGTATAATGACGCCAAGATTTTAACACAAACATCGAGATACTGGGCCAGCGTTATCAAAGTATCTATTGAGATTCAGGTCGCAGAGAATCTCATTAATCAGGACACCCAGCACTCGATCTTCTGAAGATGCAATGTAGGCAACATAAAGACCCCAAGGGACACAAGCATAAAGATGGAATTAGGGGTAAGAGCCCAGTACATGTAACAATGGACATACATGAAATGATACCTAAGACAACAGACACAATATCCTAGGGCGTTCTTCCAAGTCTCAGGCAACAATTTGAACAGAATCGGCCTGAACATGACATTGCAGCCGCTCCTGGGGGACAAGAACTTCGAACAGAATGCCTAACATGGCACACCACACAGTAACAGAATGTCTCAATTCACAGAAGGACTCAAATGATGACAGTCGGCAGATAAAATGTCTAGCACAGCTTGGATGCCATTCACAACTGAATTCAGTTATATTGACAATGGATAATAGCCACAAAGTATGCGCACAGCATGCGAAACAGCCGCGGCTAGAAGAAAATGCTACAGCCGTTGCTATTGGTCAGCACACACCACGGACAGAGCGCCAGATGAGTCGCAGACCGAAGATGGAATGCCTAGCACAATGTAGGCATAAATACTGGACTCGTTCCACACAGGAATCAGTATTGAACAGCAGCTGGAGAAGACTGTGAGTCACGCAGTTGAAATATTGTGCAGGAAAGACACGAATAAACGGCAGAAACCCAATTAATCAACATGACAACTTTTTTTGTGGCAATAAGTCAAGCTGGGAACAATAAAAATGAAAGGAAACAATCAATGTGTGGAAAATAAGTTGTAGTGACCATACACATTTTATATACTTTCATATTTTTGAAAATGAGATGGCTGAACTGGAAAAAATCTGTTGGTTGATTGATTATGTATGTTAATGATTTACTATCTGTATTGCATCATAATCAATAAATATCAGGAGAATGGAACATATTAAACATTTAGGTTATTTCCACTATCACTAAATTGTCATACAGAACTGGACAGTATCCAAAAACAGGAAAAAAAATCTATATACTTACTGCCAGCTTCACTAAAAACTTAAGGCCATCTTCCCATGCAAGATTACGCACAAGTCTCTCAAATTTTTCTCTCACAGGTCTCACTATAAACTTCAGATCCATTGGTTTATAACTGTAAGTCACAAAGGAAAAGGATTCATTAGGTACATTGGATGAAATGATTTGCAGAAATTACAAATGTTAAGATACGATACAAATTATTTTCATTATATTTCTTAAAAATAGTATGAGTATAAAACACAAATGTAGCAAGATCAGATAAAAGTCAGTGTCATAAATTACATTATAGAAACAAGTGCAGAACAAGCATACAGCACAATAGCTATGTCTTCCCATGATTGAAATACCAAACAACAATAAGATATTTTTATTTGGCATACAACTAACAGGTTTTCTGATACATTTTCTATCCTCATAAAAATCACACATCAACATAACAATAACCTATTCTCACCCAATTAAAATTTTCTCCTTACTAAAAATGGACTAAGTGTGACTAAAGTACTCTTCCTCTCTGTTTACATTATTTATTATCACAATACCATACAAGAGACACCACTGCATGAAAGGCACAAGATATATTCACAGAAAATGTCATGGCTCATAATGATATCTCCTTTGCGAAATGAAATAAACCGAGTTAATGTATTCTTGTAATCAACAGCTAGATAGGAGTTGTATAGCAAGGCTCCAAAAGCATAAAATGTTAGAAGTTTGATCTGAATGCTTTCCATTTTCATTTACATGGTGGTTCACTTTGGTATTCTTGAAATTGGAAGTTAGATAATTTTGCATAGACAGACAGATGGGTTTAAATTAATCAATATGAATTAGTAAAATCAAATGGAAAGGAAAGATGGAATACTTTGTTAGCCACAATGGTCCACTTGAGTTGTTCCATGTTCAGTTTTTCTTTTAAGGTTGTACCGTTTGCTTCTTGAGTCCACCCAATACAACCCAATACCTTTTTTATGCTTTCCTATTACAATTTTCACTTTTATCTCTATACAACACTGTGTTCCTTGGAAAGAACATCATATTCCCTCCAGGAGTTCCCATTTGAGTTCACAAAGCATCTTCGTAATATGTTCTGCTAACAAATCTAGCACCACACCCCTGAGTTAATTCAATGTCTTCCATTATCCAATCCGGCAGTGATCCCAAACACTCTAGCAGTATTCAAGAATGAATCACACTAGAGTTTTATATGCGGTCCACTTTGTATATGAGCTATATTTTCCTAAAACTCTCTGAATAAAATGAAGTCAGCTGTTTGCCTTCCCTGCTACCATTCTTACGCCTTCATCCTATTTTGTATCACTTTGCAATGTTATATCTAGCTATTTAATTGACACTACTGCGTCAAGCAGCACATCACTAATACTATACTCAAACATTATAGAATTTTTTTCCCCTCTCATCTGTGTTAACATACACTTTCCTACATTTACAGCAAGCTGCCATTCGCCACACCAAATAAAAATTATGTCAATTTCATCCTGTACACTTCTACAGTCACGCAAAAATGATATTTTCCCGTATATTACAGCCAACGGTCACAGACTGCCACTCACCTTATGCATCAGATCATTGATGTACATACAGAACCTCTTCAATTGTTTTAAGTTTTTCTTTAGCTGTGTAGGATTGACAACAAGGACTTCTGGCCGTAATTAACAAGTTAACACGTGGTTAATACTTCGCTTCTAAGGTGCTACTGAAGTATCACAGACTGAGGCTGCAACAATGCTACAGTATAACAGGATCTACTGCTGGAGGCAGAGCAGGACCAACCTTATTACAACTGATCAACACACCCCAGTTTTTGCCCTTAAATTTGGGGGAAAAAATGTAGACAACTGTTTGTGTGTACGGTACACACCTAACTTAGATTTTACACGGATCACTTTTACTGTTGACTACGCCATACGGCTATGCCACAGAATTTATACGGGTCATTTTATCGTTGACTAAGCCCTATGACTTCGTTTTTCTATTTGTGCACTACGTGGCACGTGTTCTTCCTGCTTCCGAGGGAGACAGGTTTAAATCTGCCGAAACCTAGGTAAAGGTTTGAATAAACTTTTGATGTGCAACTGGTTGGCTGATTCTCATTGCATCCATAATGCTACAATTGCAGACTGCTGCCACATTCAAGATTTCAATATTCAATATAGTTGCACAAGAATTATATTTACGCCATTAATTTTTTATTAAAGGGGCAACCAAAAAGTTTCTGTTTGAGCTCACGACATAGCACGACTCTGATGTAGGTACTTAAGCACTGACATGTAGGCAAGGGATTAGTGTGGCATTCACGTCTTTCCAATACGTGAATGGTAAATGAGGATACGTGAACTGTGGTGACATTACCAAAAGCGTGCAAACAGGACCAGCTTGCAGTTGTTCTTTTCTCAGCTGCTGTGGGACAAAGACCGGCAGACATCCATTGGAGACTGGAGAACATGAGCAATTAAAAGTGAAACAAGGGGTGCTGCTGCTTCATAACATCATGCATCCCCATATGGCAAAACAAGGAAGTTATGCTAACTCGAGTGGGACACACTCAAACACCCATCCTAGAGCCCTGATCTATCCCCGTGCGATTATCGCGCCTTTGGTCCCTTAAAAAGGCCTCAAAAGGTCAATGATTTCTGTAGGGTGAGAATGAGCAGCAGGGAGATACAGACTTTTTCATGCAGCAGGACATGGTGTTTTACCAAATGGATACCTTCAACCCGGTGCAGTAGTAGGATGCTCGCCTCAATGCTCACAGCGAACTTGTTCGATTGCTATACCGATTCTGGACTGTACAGCCTTTGAATGGAAAGTTTTTTATCATCGCTTACAATTAATCTGAAACGCCTCATTCAAATGTAGTACAACATAGGCATTCTTCATTAAGTTTCTCATTAACAAGAAGGCAATAAGAAACAGTATTTACACATGTTTTACAATGGGATGGCAAAGAAAGTAAGAAATTGCTTCATGGGGATTAGTTGAAAATAACACCATTTACTAATCAGGCAGTAATTCAATGTTACATCAAAGGAATATTTAAAAAAGAATCAAACTGAGCTCCTCCCCGGAACATAAGTATTGTGAAAGTAGGCTTTTTAGTTTTTTAATTGACAAAAAAGATATGACTCCAAAAGCAACAATAGTGCACATACTCTTATAGCAGTAATAACCTCTGGGGACATGCCTATCACCTAAAATTTGAAGATAAAGATACTAACCCTCCGAGCAGATCTGTTGTTTCACTCTGCTGGTTCATATTGATGACCAGTAGTGGATTTCCAGTTCTTTGTGCTAGGTGCTGAATGAGGAAAGTTTTTCCTGTGCCTGTTTCACCAACAAGCAACACTGGCTCACAAAACTGTATTGCACGGGCTACTCCTTCAAGAAGTCGAACCACGGGTGGGACAAGGGCAATTCGCTGAGCACGTTGAATTGCAATCTCTGTAGAAACAAAAAGGGATACTGGTTAAATAATTACTAATTTCGCACATCTATATATTTTTTTAATTTCTTTTCAGTAATAGAATATTAAATCCATAAAAGTTAAGTATAAACAAATATGGATTAGCAGTTTCACTGGATATAATTACCCCACCAGCCTAATTCAAATGCAGATTTCCTGGGCCATCACATCCAATCCTGGTATTGTTGAGCCCTCAAACAAACTACATAGAAATAAACCTTTTGCCACTCGATAATATCCTGGCCTGGAATTTGTTAATCCGCTACTTTGACACAGCTGTGACTTCCTAAAATCATGCCCTAAAATTAGGTCTATTCTCTCTGACATTTTGCCCACTCTCCCAATCTCCTCAATGTTCTTGTCAGACCCTATGCTCCTTCTGCACAAATCTCCCTATCCTATAGCTCCTACTCCTGTGACCGCCCCCACTGTTGGCAAAACATATGCTATCAAAGGGAGAACACCTGTCAAACTACATGTCGTGTACCAGCTGTTACATAAACACTGTTTGTCCTTCTACATTGATATCACTAGCACCATGTTACTTGTTACAGTGAATGGGCACAGACAGAGGGTGTACACTGGCAAGCTAATATTATGTCATAGAGCAAGCTCTACAACATGACAGTCATGCCTGTAATGCCTGTTTCACCACAAGTGCCATCTAGATTCCACCTACACACCAGTTTCTCAAACTATGTACGTAGGCATTGGCATTATAACATGTCCTCGCTTCTTGCCGTCCGCCTGGCATTAATTTATGTTAATTTCTTCAGCCACAGCATTTCTACACTCCCTTTTAGTTTTCTATGTCTTTTATTTTCTGACCTGACTATTCTCCCAATTCCCCTTTCCCCACAAGTACACCACATATAATGCACTTACCTTTCCACTCTTATTAACTCTTGTACAATGTTTCGTCAGTAATCTCCATCTTGTTTTTTATCCTATATTCCACCTTTTAAGCACCTCCAGTGCAGTCCCCAAAAATCAGTCTTTCCTTCTCATCCTCCCCTCTAAGTCTCCCTAATCTGAGGTTCTGGGTGACTTCACCGGAACTCTCCACTTTTCCTAAAATGTCACCAATCTTTTTCCTTCATCCCTCTCTTCCTTTCCTTTCAACCCAACTGCCAGAAAGAGCTGTCGACTCTAGAAACCTGCACATTTCCTTAACTTTTATGCGGTTTTATCCTGCCGCCACTTGGTGAGCAGATTTTTTTTTATCTACCCAGTTATATTACAACTCAAATTGTGTATTACTTGTCAAAGTCAGGTTTAGATTTTCCGCCCGACCCATCTAATTTACATTTTCAAAGAATGGAAAGACCAGTATGGTATATTAACAATATTATGAAAAGTACAGATCGCTACTCACCATAAACATGACAGACTGAGTTGTAGACAGACACAACAAAAAACTATTACACACCGAGTTTTCGGCCACAGCCTTCTTCAGAAAGAACACACACACACACACACACACACACACACACACACCTCACGCTAACAAGACCACTGTTTGGCCACCACAGCCAGGAGGCAAATACAGTGGATGGAAGCAGCAATCCGGAGTAAGACAAGTAGGGGGAGAAAGGGGGTGGGGACAGGGAATGGGAAAGGAGACGTGCAGGGAAAGGGAAAAGACCGACAGGTGCACTGGCAGAGAATGACGCACAACGAGGATGAGGGGATGTGAATTGGGAGAAGGTGACATGACAGAGGGGGTGGAAACTGTTGGGTGAAGGGTGTTGAAGGGTGTGGGGACAGTAGTTTACTGTACATTGAGGCTGGGATGATTTCAGGAGCAGAGAATGTGTTTTAAGGATAACTCCCATCTCCACAGTTCCGAAATGCTGGTGGTGGACGGGAGGATCCAGATAGTCCAGGTGGTGAAGTAGCTATTGAAATCAGACATGTCGTGTTCAGCTATATCGTGCCACAAGTAAGTCCACTTTGATCTCAGCCACAGTTTCACGGTGGCCATTCACAGTAGTGGACAACAATATAAAAAGCTGTGCAATGACTGCAGCAGAGCTGGTATATGGCAAGGCTGATTTCACTGGTGGCCCTGCCTCTGACGGAGTATAATAAGCCTGAGATGGGACTGAAATAGGAAGTGCTGGGTGGGTGCATGGATTGGACAGGTCTTGCACCTGGGTCTTCCACAGGGATATGATCCTTATGGCAAGGGGTAGGGACTGAGAGTGACATAGTGACGGACTGGAGTACTGTGGACGTTGGGTAAGTGACAGACCACCACTTTGGGAGGGATGGGAAGCATCTTGGATAGGATGTGCTTCATTTTGGGACATGATGATAGATAATCAAATCCCTAACAAAGAATGTGGTTTCACTATCTGTCGGGGCTGGTGTCACGTCACAAAGAGGACACCCCTTTGTAGTGGGTTTTTGAGGGTGGTTGGAGGATTGTGGGTGTGTGGGGATGTGGCAAGCCCCCTGTATGTGGACTAGGTCCAGGGGATAGTGCCTCTCTGTGAAGGCCCTTATGAGACCTTCAGCATATTGGGCAAGGGACTTCTTGTCACTGCATGTACACTGTCCCCAGGTGGTCAGGCTGTACGGGAAGGACTTTTTGGTGCGGAACAGATGCAGCTGTCGAAATGTAGGTACTGTCGGTGGGTTGGTGGAGAGATGTTGGTGGAGCCATCAGAGAGGAAGTGGTGGCAATGTCCAGGAAGATGGCACTGGGTTGAGGTGGACCAGGTGAAGCAATGGAAGAGGACATGTTGAGGTTGTGTGCCTTGGTCCAGAGTCCAGCCATGGAGTTACCGTCAATGAATCTAAGTCAGAATAAGGGTTTGGGAGGCTAGGCATGTTTCCTCTAGATGGGACATAAAGAGACTGCCACTGGAGGGTGCCATTCGAGTGCCCATGACTATGCCACAGATCTGTTTGTATAGCTTCTCTTCAGAGGAGAAGTAGTGTGCTCTGATAAAGTTAGTAACGTGTATGACTAATGAGTAGTTAATTTGGACTCTGAAGCATATTGGGAAACAATGTCCATCATTGTGGCAAGACCATGGGCATGAAGGATGTTAGTGTATAAGGAAGTTGTGTCAATAGTGATGAGTAGGGATCAAGGATGGAAAGGGGGTGGGGAACGTGGTGTGTCTGAAGGATGTGGCAGACATCTGTGATGCGGAAGGCTCCATTTCAGGCAATCGGCTGAGGTGTCAGTCAGTGGGAGCAACACAACCAGCAACAATGTGGTATCCAGGATTGTTGGGTTTGTAGATATCAGGAAGCATGTGGAAGGCACCTGTGCGGAGTGTCATAGTGGTGAGGAGGAAAACGAATTCAGGGAAGAGGTTCTGGGAAGGGAATAAGACTTTACACAGGGATTGAAGATTATGTTGGACTTCTGGGATAGGGCCACTATGGCACAGTTTATAGGTGGAGTAGTCAGACAATTGTCAAGGCCTTATGCCAGGTAATCACTGTGATCCATAATGATAGTGGTGGAACCTCTGTCTGCAGGTAGGATGATAGGTCAGGATGTGTTTTGAGATCGTGTATGACTACTCTTTCTTCTGCTGAAAGGTTGGTGTTGTGAGGAAGGGCACTGGGGAAGGATGTTGAGGCTAAATTGGAGGTAAGGAATTCCTAGAAGGTGACCAGTGGATGGTTAGGTGGAAGCGGGGATCATGGTTGGATGGTGGTATGAACCAGGAGAGGCAGGGTTCAATGTTGGAATTAGGTTGGTTTTGCTTGGAGGGATTGGTGGCAAAGAAGTGCTTCCACTGCAGGGTCGGAAGAAGGAGAGTAGGTCTTTGACAAGTCTAGAATGGTTACATTTGGATGTAGGGCTATAGGTGAGGCCTTTGGACAAGACTGAAACTTCTATGGAGCTGAGGGTTTTGATGATAATGTTAACAACAGAGTTACAGGAATGTTTCAGTTCTGGATTAGGTAGAGTGTTGGTGGGGAGTTTAGGGAGATGTGGCAAGGTGAAAGGATCAGCTAGGCAGGCATGGATTCTATGAGGGGTTGATGATAAACACTGTGGGTAGGATAGGTGTTGGATAGTGGTGTCCTGAGGAGGCAGTACAATGTCAGTGGGCTTGATACCTTATAAAGGTGGTGTCTGGAATGCTCTTCCAGGTGATAGAGGGGAAGGGATTCAGTTTCAGAGATGTCATGTATGTGGTACATATTGCACAGTATCAGTATCTCGCAAAGGGAGGAGAGGGGGTTCTGGGATTCTTGTGCCATGGTGATGTGTTTTTGCAGTTTCAGTTTTTGAGGGCAAGGAACTGGCGGAACCTAAAAAGGTGACGATCATTGTAAAATGAGGGGTGTGACCGAGGAAGGGAATTTTTATGATTAGGCTGTCGCGGGGAGGGGGGGGGGGGGAGGGGGTTCAATGGTTTAGGCAGCATTTAAGGAACGGAATGTGAGACTGTGTTTTAACCAGGGAAAGGGATACTTTTCTAAACCGGTGCAGAAAGCTGTTCAGGGGTCCACCATGGCAGGGATGGCATCGGCGAAATGGAAAATGGTATAGCAAATGGGCAAATGAAGGCTTGGGAGGTTAAGAAGGGAGATGGATGACAGAAAAAGGTGTGTAAAAGTATGTGCAGATATCCAAAAATATGCTCAAATATGTACACATAAGAGCAAACACATAAAGATATGCAAGAATATGCACAAGTACCTAGACATACAAACAGGTAATGAACATACAAAAACATGGGAAAAAAGGAACAAATGAGTTATGTGAATATGTACATGTCAGGACAAGGGAAGTGAGATGTGAAGGTGAGATGGAAGTCTGGAGATTGATTATGTCGAGGTTCACAGGTTGTGTGCCTCAGGGCCGCGGTGGTCTAGCGGTTCTGGCGCTGCAGTCTGGAACCGCGGGACTGCTACGGTCGCAGGTTCGAATCCTGCCTCGGGCAAGGGTGTGTGTGATGTCCTTAGGTTAGTTAGGTTTAAGTAGTTCTAAGTTCTAGGGGACTTATGACCTAAGATGTTGAGTCCCATAGTGCTCAGAGCCATTTGAACCATTTTTGTGTGCCTCAGTCAGGTCTGGATGATAACAATTGAGAGTACATGAGGATGAGGCAGAAAATATGACCAACAGGGATAATTATTATTATCGATGGGAGAAATTTGGGGTATAAGAGGCTGCACTAACAATCCGCACAGTCATGTAACCAAGGGTTGTACGGTGACGAGACCATTGCTACAATGTGGCTCAGATATCAGAGTATGTGAAGTTTGGAAGGCAGTGAAAAAAATACAAGAACGAAGAGAAAGAGCAGAAATGCAGAAGAATAATGCTTTAGAGAATAGTAACAAAGGGAAACATCATTTGGTTGCGGAATGGGAAAAATGTCGTCAGGCAAAATCAAACAATGGAGAGCCAAGATTGGAATATCAACAACACTGACACAGGGATCATATCTCTGTGTAAGACCCAGTTAAAAGACCTACTCAATACACCCACCCAGCACTTCTCATTCGAGTCCTTTTATAGGTATATCCCACTCCACCAGACACCGGGCCTCCTGCGAAAGCAGCCGTGTCGTATGCCAACTCTGCTGCAATCATTGTACAGCCTTATATATTAGTATTACTACCAACCAGTGTCTACCTGGCTGAATGGTAACCACCAAATAGTGTCCGAGAGCAAAATGGACCACTCTGTGGCAGAACGTGTAGCTGAACATAACATGCTTGGTTTCAATGGTTGCTTCACAACACGGGCAATCCGGATCCTCCCCTCCACCATCACCTTCTCTGAACTCAGGGTAACTTAAGAATCCAGACACACACCATCCGACAGTTCCCACCCTCTCTGTCCTATCACACTCTCCCAATTCACATCCCTTCATCCTCCTTGTGCACCGCTCTCTGCCAATGCACCCATCGGTCTTTTTCCCTTGTCTGCACCTCTCCTTTCCTGCTTTTCTGTTGTTGTCCCCCTCCCTTTCCCTCCCCAACAGCCTCCCGACGATCCACTGGCAGCCCCGTCTTGCCACCGTGTAGTAGCTGCAGCCCCTACCCAAATCTGGATTGCTGTCCCACACAGTTACATTCTGACCAGTGCAGCCAGAGATAGCAGTCGTGTGCATGACGTGCACTTGCTTGTGCAAATGTGTTTACTTTCTGAAGAAGGCAAAGTGTGACTATCTTTTTATTGTACCTGTCTGCAGCTCAATGTGTCGTCTTCCTGGTGAGTAGCGATTTTCCTTTTCATAATATTACTAATTTACAACTTCAGTGCTTATGATTTACATTTGCTATAGACCGCCTAAAAAGCTATGGTGCCTCGTGGGATGATCCTTCAACAAGGCCATGGGGAATTGTATTCTACATTTACTCCACAAATATTCCACGCTTTAAACCACCCGACCCAATTTTTCCAGTACTTCTAAATGACTATCTTCTTCCTAGGTTTCCATCTTAGACAAATTGTGACTGTTCTTCACCTGCTACTTAATATACACACTATCGTCAATACAATAATGGAGAATTCTGGGTGAGACACACTCAATAATGTGAGTAAAGACAGCCACTTGGTACATAGAAGTAACACTGCACTGTCAACAGGCACATAACAAGGCTTGACACTGCAAAGCCAACATTAATGTACACTCTTGTCTTTAATGGAAACAAATCACAGTATTAATAACTTTCTGTGGTCATTTCTGCACATCTAGTTGACATTTAACTCACTCAATTGCGTATGTATCAACAGAACACAATGTTATGTGCACAAAATCCTGGGAATGCAACTAATTGGTATTTGAACAAAATCTACTCAGTTTTCACGCTCTCCGTCACTAAAATTTCAACTTAGAACTTGACACTGTTACTTTAGTATGTTGGAGACTACAGTTGTTTGTGTTCAGATTCACAGTTGGTGAAGACGTGCACATGCTATGAATGGGAAGAAAGAAAAAACAATGTTGCTGTGAATACTGATAATATTATTGTTGTGCCACCATTGCATGCATAGATGTGTACCAAGTTGCTGCTTCATGTAACAGTACTTGATCACATTGCTGACTGACACAGCAACAAAGTGATGACATTATTTAGAGAGTCAGTGAAAGATTTTGACTTCAGATTTGATCCAGAATCACCACATTTATGAAGTCATTTACCAACTTAAGTTGTAACTAATGGGCCCCACAAATAAATTGTTCCGGGACAGATTTCTGCTACACTGTCATCACATTAAAAATCTTCAATCTGGGGATATTATTCCTACAAGCTCAGCAATATCACTTACCATCAGTTTTCTTCTTCAGCAGTGTGGCTCGTCCAACTGTAATCTGACGATCTGTTTCAGAAATTGTGGGCTTATGCACATTAAGATAATTATCTGCATCCACAAGCACACTCAAGAAACTCCCCACGGCTTTAGCACCAGCAATACGCACATCTGCAAAGAACAGACAGAAGAAAGTTTTATTCTACACATTCTGCTGATTCTTTCAGACTATATTTGCATGAGAATATTTTAAATGAAACACAGGGTGATACAACAAGGACTTAATAACTTTGCAATTGTATTTAAATCTATTGCGATGACTCAGAGAGCTAGTTTTGTTACCATAATTTAACTATGACTCAAACAATGGCATAATATTAAATCACACCACTGCAAAGACTAGAAATAGTCACTGCGAAGTGGCTGCTTTCACTGTTTGCAAATGCATTTGTTCTATGTTTTGATTCGGCAAGTCAATTCTGTGTGAAAATGCAATGTAATATCTGTATCAGACACGGTATGTATCTTTTCATCAGGTCTACTCTTTATGAATGGTGTCAGTGTTTTGCAGGAAGTGGCTATTCAGTACATCATAACAAATCCTCATTCATACTGTGAGTACAAGTTGCTTTAGATCAAGTAAAGGCAAAGTTTTGTTAACAATACTCCTGTTGCTTCTTAAAGACGAGCAGTTTATTGGAAATGTAGCAACTGGAAACAGCGGCAATGTATGTGAGAGTTGTGTTGTTGTGAATGTGTGTGTGCTTTCTATTTCCAAAGGATGTCTTTTGGCTGCAAACTTAAATGTTTAGTAGTCTTTTCACTGTGCCTGTCTGTGACTCAATGCCCCCTCTAAATTATAAGTAGCAATCAATGCTTTTCGTATTATTGTTGTTAAAACTATTTTCAGTGTTTTGACGCAGGGTACAATAACAAATTAAGTGCAACAATTGGCAAGCTAGTACCTGGCTTGGATAACAGTGTTTTACCTGTAATTTAATGTGGAATCCAAACTATGGGCAATTACTGTATGTAAAGGAAAATTAATTGAGAGAAGTATAATACAGTGCTGTATTAAAGAGAGAAAGAGAGAGAGAGAGAGAGAGACATTATTTTGAAATGGATAGATTCCTATTCACCATGTAGTGGAGCCGTTCCCTATATATGTGTGAGCTGCATTTGCGTGAATGTATGTCGATGTATGCTGTTTGATTTGGAAGAACAGCTTCTGGCCGAATGCTTACATGTTCAGCAGTCTGTTTCTTGTCCCTCTCTATGACTCATCATCTCCATGGGGAGTAACAATCTATCCTCTTCATAATATTGTCATTATTCCATCCTGCATTTTCCACTGTTTGAATATGAGAGCTGGTTAGTACTTACCTTCCAGAACTTACAAACACAGTATTATGGAGTAACTCCATTTGCTATAATTCTACTCCTTAGACAACTAAGTTTTTTTCTGTTTTTCTGCATTACACTGGTAGTAAATGCTCCACTATTACTGAAACTATCAAAATTCTTACCTAGTTGATATTTCATTACACTTCATTATTCACCTGTTTACCTGAATTGTACTAATTCCAATGGTACACTTGGCTGATCATAAAACATTTTAACTTCTCACGGCTAAGATTCACATTCATGTACCGCATTGTAAAAGATATTATATTTACCATTAATTTGTACAATCAAAGAAGAATATAATGGCTTTTAAAAAATAAAATATTTCCTTTTCAGTTAAATCTGTACTCTACAATGCTCAGAAACCGTGTGCTCTGAAAAATGTTGTGAACTAACAATTGTTCATTTCTCATAAGACGTAGCTCATCTGAGAGCTTCAATCACTCTTTTGCTTTCTAGAGAGTCAGTAATTAAAAAGTTATTTGTAACTGAAGTTTCCCACCTCCAGGAAACACTACTGTTATGTTCATCTTTAAGCACATTTAATTCACAGAACTAGTGCCATAGGTGTGCTAACCTAGTCTTTCTAGCCTCAAAAATACAACTGGTCACCAGACTAATGTATTGCTCAAGAAATTTTAAAACATCTAATGTAAAGTATAATCAAAGTACTGCTTGGTTCACTAGAATACCATCAACATTAAATTTGACCTCCATATCATTATGAAGTAATATATATTGATGAACTTCATTAGTTATTCGTACTCTTGTCCAAACACGGAAGCTCTGAACAATAGTTCCAGCAGTCTGCATGAATCATTGTGTACAATAACACTGTGTAGTACCTTGTGTTATGAATAATGTCTTTTGTGAAGTACTTTGAGTCAGCCCTGATAGCCAACATCTCTGCATAAAATGCATGAAAAGCTTCAGTGACTCACTCTGAGAATTATTTGAATTGACTAATTTCTTCTAAACTGTGATTTGTGCAAAGACAGTGGAAGTAAAGACATAGATGCTGGGTTTGTTATGGAACTACTTAAAAAATTATTGCCAGTATTTAGAGTTCATAAGATAAGAGTTACTAGCCTGATTTATTTGAACTGTATACAAAGTTTCTATAAAAAGATGATCTTTGTGATGTTTTCTACAGGCAACAAATTTGTAAATAAATCAAGTTTAAATTGATGGTGTCCTCTTCTTTAATGAGTACTCTGGTTACGTATCCAACCAATTATCTAACGTTCAATCTCATCCTAGTGGTGTCCAACTGCGTTCGGATCCGGTGAGTTGGGGGGCTAGCACGTCAATTGCAACTCCCCATTGTATTCCTTGATCCACTCCACCACATTCTTGGCCTTGTGACATAGTGCACTATCTTGCTAAAAAATGCCACTGCCGTCAGGCAACACGATCGTCATGATGGGGTGTATGTGGCCTGCAACCAGTGTACAATAGTCCTCAGCCATCACAGTGCCTTGTACGAGTGCCACTGGACCCACGGATCGATACACGAATGTTGCCCAAAGCATAATGGAGCCACTGCCAACGTGTCTCTGTCCCACCATACAGGTGTCAAGGAGTTGTTGCCCTGTCAGATGACGGATTTGCGCCCTCCCATCAACACGATAAACGTAGATATTGAGATTTATCAGACAATGCACTGCTCTGCCACTGCACCAACGTCCAGTGCTGATGGTCACGTGGCCATTTCAGTCATACTTGCCGGTATTGTGGTTTTAACACTGGCACACGTACGTGTCGACGGCTGCAGAGGCCCGTCATTAGTAGTGTTCAGTGCACTGTCAGACACACTTGTATTCTGCCCAGCATTAAAATCTGATGTTAATTCCGCCACAGTTTGCCACCTGTCCTATTTAGTCTGTCCAGCCTACAACATCCGACATCTGCAATGACAGTGGTCAACCAACATCACAACCTTTGGATGTGATTTCACCTCGGTTTTGCCATGTGTTGAAAACACTCACCACAGCACTCCTCACACACCCGACAAGTCACGCAGTTTCAGAAATGCTCATGCCAAGCCTCTGGGCCATTACAATCTGCCTTCGGTGGTCAAACTCTGATACATTATGTGCCTTCCCCATTCTACACACGGACAGCACACTCGCGGATACTACATGCACCGCGCATATGTCTGACTAGCTGTCATACCCTGCTGTCGCCTGGACAGATTTATATCAACAGTAGGTCGGTGGTCATAATGTTCTGGCCGATCACTGTATACTTCAGTGTTACTGAGGAACAGAGCAATCACCACCTAGCAGGTTAGTTATCTTACAATTGCCATGAGTCTTGTTTAAAAATCCTAGGGCGGAAAGAGAGGGCTGGGTAATGCTGTAAACAAGTGCCAGGCCACTCCAAAGTCGAGATGAGAGAGAGCTGCCCATTGTGGGGAAAAGGGGAAACAAACAGGTCTTAATGACCTGTCACTCCTTTCTAAGCTTCCACAAGGCACCTTCCTTTCCTCTTTGAAATAATAGTCCCATAACCTAGGATCAGCAGCTTCAGTTTTAAATTTGCCTATTGGCAGTGATAGAATTTCACCTCTTGTAATACAATAAGTCATGCTCAGTGCCGCAACTACACTCGTAACAATCACGGAGAAAATTAACTTGTTAACAACATAAAGAGCACCTGCTGAAAGGTAAACAGAGCAGCATAGCGTGTTCCTGTGAAAATGGGAGTTGATTTGCAAACGTTACCACACTGGAGTTTATAAGCACATAGGAGCAAAATTTATTATTCTACAACTGCCCACCTTCAATCAAATAATTCAAAAAGATGACTTCTAGATATGAATATCAACATTAAAATGATTCATTATGATCACCTTTCTTGTTCTCGGAAAGACAGAAGATGTCCACAGCGTCGGCATAGACGTTCAATGCAGCGTCTTTATTTCCCTTTGGACTATGTTTGTAAACTTCGCTGCAGCGCACAGCCCATTTCAAAAGATCCCTAAGGGCCAAAAACGCAATTAGTTCTACATATCTGAAACACATCGACTGACAGAACTAACAAGTGCATCTACTTCATAATGAAGACTTACAGTAAGATACATCTGATTATGTGAATCATGAGTATTCAGATATGCAACATGTCAATGTTCAGAGAGAGAGAGAGAGAGAGAGAGAGAGAGAGAGAGAGAGAGACTATTGTCTTGTGATTACACAATCTACGATCAATTTAAACATTCACTGCTCTTAATATTGTTTTATTTTCTTTAAACCATCAGCTTATTCTCCAAATTATGTTTCAAAAAATAATTTTTTTATTCATGAAAAACATTCTGTAATGAATGACATTACATATAAATATATAAACACGGCATTTGAAGCTCCAAATAATGAGTTACAAAATTTTTAAAATTGCTGATAATAAAATCCCAAATATACTTGTGCACTGGACTTTGACTAAAATATCCTGAAACTTGAAGTCATCTTTTAGTTTCCATGTAGCTATGAAGTCCAACCATGTATTTCACAATGGTTTCCTGTGAACATAAATCATGGAAAAGCTGGCTGCAGCATAGTGGACGTTTTTATCTCATACAATTGGCAAGCATTTGATGCTCGGCAGATGAAGGGTCACTTTCAGTCTCTAAGGAAGTAACATTAGGTTCTTCTTCACTTTCTGAGCTGCTAAATTCTATGTCAAACTCAGGATCACTACAGTAATCTTTTTTGAAAGTACTGCCTAAACAACAATATGGGCAGGAGGGGGTGGGGGGGGGGGGGAGGGGGAGAGAGAGAGAGAGAGAGAGAGAGAGAGAGAGAGAGAGAGAGAGAGAGAGCACATGTTTTGTTGGCAAGTATCCAAAGCTGCACACAGTAGAGATGATATCTAGGCCTAGTGACCACCTCAAGCAAAACATGACAGCCAGGCTACAAATGTAGAAGCAGATGCTCCCTAGTAGCCGAACACATAACTACGGATACAAGTAGGGTTTCAGTTCTTTGAAGGTCTTTTCGTAATCTGCCGGAATATACTTGGGATTGTAAGTTTCAGTCAAAATTTAAAAAAAAAAAAATGAGTTAACTTGGTGTTTTATGTTAAGCGGTTAGAAGCTAAAACAGTTTTCTGTTCTAGTAGCCCTAAAACACGTTTCTGTTGTAGTAGCCCACAGGATGATTTTTTTTTTTTAAACAGACAGACAGACCACACAATTCAAGTGATACAAGTTTTTTCAGAAGTTGGCACTAATAAACACTATAAGATGAAACACAGAGGCCATGTAGAAATCTGTGTTAACTGCAAGACCAAACATTCTGACCCATCATAACACACATTCTTTAACCTCATGGTGGCCAGTTCAATCATGCAGAGCAATATGCAGCATTTCAAGTATATTTATTTCACTAATTAATTATCAGGCAGTACAGCTGGCCAGGAGATGAAATGTGAAGTAATGCATATAAAAGTCACACAGCACTGTCAGATAAACAAATATTCCTTTGGCTACAACAGCAATGAGTCACACCTGGAATCAGTCCACTCCTTCAAATGCATGGATACAACAATTTGTGGGGATTCAAAATGAAATGATCACATAGGCCCAGTCGTACGTTAACACAGGTGCTGGACTTTGCTTCACTGGTAGAATACTGGGAAATTGCAATAAGTTTACAATTGCAGAGTGTTTACAAAACACTTGTGCAACACATTACCGAACACTGCTCCAGTGTGTGGGGCCTGTATCAAATAGGAGTGTCAAAGGATACCGAATGTATAACAGAAGGGCAGCACAAATGGTCACAGGCTTGTTTTTCCTATGGCACAGCATAACAGAAAGATCCTGTATTAAATACTAACAAAGAGATAGAGTGGCTGGCCAGTACTTACCTCAGTACTTACCTTATCTATCGGCTGTACTGAGCTGAGGTAAGTACTGGCCAGCCACTCTATCTCTTTGTTAGCATTTGTTTCACATCTTTATATGAGATTTTCCATTAATCATTTAGATCCTGTATTAAGTGAGGGGTCTAGGAATATATAACAGCCAGCTACATGTTTTTCCTGTAAAGACTGTGAAAACAAAACTAGACTAATTCCAGTGAGAACAAAGGCATTTAAGCATTTTTCCAATGCTCCACACACAAATGGAACAGGAAGAAACCCTAGTATGTGACAGAATGGAATGTACCCACTGCCATGCATTTTACGCTGGTTTGCACAGTATGAATGTAGATACATAGAGGCTGAAGGGGAAGGGGAAGGTCAGAGGAAAAATGGTGAAGGACAGAGGAAAAATGGTGAAGGACAGAGGGAAAATGGTGAAGGACAGAGGGAAAATGGTGAAGGACAGAGGGAAAACGGTGCAATGAAATGAGTAATGAGATGTGATCAAGCCAGAATTCCATGCACATATGTCACAAAAAAGGTTGAGCCTTTATCCAATGACTGATACAAACAGTTAATACCTTGTGGAAGTGAGTCTTCCACTTCCCAGCTTCTGCTTCAGCTCTTCAAGAATACGTTTCTTTATGGGATTCTTAACCATTTGTTCAGGATTCTCCTCATGCCTTCCTTGTGAAAATACTGAGAAGGTGTTGATTAGATTTTCAGCACTGTGCTCCAGAACAGGGAACTGAAATATAAAATAGTTTTTAAGTACGTCACATAGCAAACGTTACTGTTATAACAACAAAAATAATCAATTTTTGACATTATCATGTAATTGGATAGGTAAAAAAAAACTGCTCGCCAAGTGTCGGCAGGAGAACACACACATTAAAAAAAGGTTTTACTTAGGCAAGCCTTCGAAGCCAATGGCTCTTTCTTCCAGCAGAATGGCTGAAGGGGAAGGAAGAGGGGTAGAGGGAAAGGAATTGGAGAGGTTTAGGAAATGGGGTAATCAATTTTTGACAATATAATGTAACTGGATACATAAAAAATAACTCACAAAGTGGCAGCAGGAGAACACTCACTTAGAAAAAGGTTTTACTTACACAAGCTTTTGGAGCCAATGGCTCTTTTTTCCAGCAGAATGGTTGAAGGGGAAGGATGAGGGATGAAGGGACAGGAACTGGATAGGTTTAGGAAATGGGGTAGAGTTTGGAAAAGTCACCCAGAGCCCCAGGCCAGAGGAGACTTACCAGACGGGATGGGAAAGAAAGACTGACTGTCGGAGACTGCACCGGACGAGATTTCATCTGGTGCAGTCCTCAACAATCAGTTTTTCCTTCTCATCCTGTCCATTAACTCCCCGCTGATCCAGGGTTCTGAATGACTTTTCCGAAGTCTATCCCTTTTCCTAAACCTCTCCAGACCTTTTCCTTCCTCCTCTTCCTTCTCCTTCAACCCTTCTGCTGGAAAGAGGAGCCAGTGGCTCTGAAGCTTGCACAAGTAAAACCTATTTTTCTAAATGTGTGTGTTCTCCTGCCACCGCTCAGTGACTAGATTTTTTTAAATCCAATTAAATGTACTTGTTGAAAGATTCTAATTGAAGAAGCAACTGAATTACTTACCACCCCCTTGACAACTTGCAGAAGTTCTGCCTTTTTAAGAGGTTTGATATCCACTGTGATCCAGTGGGACTCCAACAGTGATGATGACACACTTATCTTTTCACTTCCACTCTTTGTAAGTCTATGAAAATGAGACAAAAAATGTGAAAGAAAGTTATAATTTAAATTTCAAACAAAGGGCCTATGGATTTAACTAGAGTTCTAGCATTCGACCAATCATTTTTTGTACTTTTTTGTAATTCTTAGAACTATACCAACCTACGACTCAAGAACAGTTGAAACCCACGAGCTACTGGTATTGAATCGCGATATCCTGGCACAAAAAGATGTTTTGTTTCAAGAAGAGATGCCAAAACAGAAGCTAAATCACTTGGTGCTGAATCGATGTCTTCCAGCAATAACCAATAGCCTTTTTCAACAGCCTGTAAACAATGAAATGCAAAAATTACTGTACCTTTTAATTTATACGCAATGTAAAATTTACAGTAACAGCTATAATGCAATGGATGTACCCAATAGTATCAAAAACAAATATGAAACAATCACAGTAAGCTGCAATGACAAATAGGAGCTAAACATAATATGCAGCTTACATGTAAAAATATAAATATTAATGATAATATGAAAAATAGAAACTCCTGGGTGGGATACAACCGATGAAATGAGTAGACACATTAAGTAGTGGAATGGCATGCTTTCATGAAGTCTAATGAGGTATCAGAATTTTCAAATTTCCGTTCTTCTCCAGTGTTTCCACACCTGCTCACATAAACACACAAGCTCCATTCCCTTTGTCTATGTTCCTATTTATTATTTAACACTACCTGTATACAATTAAAGACTTTTTTTTTTTTTTACTCCCCGCCTCATTGGAAATAATAATTAAATTATGGGGAATAATCAACTTATAGTAGACTAGAAAAAGTAAGAGAGTGAAATGAGAATTACTTTATATCTAATAAACAAAAATAAACTCATGAAATTAAAAGATAAAAACTATCACCTAGTGTTTCTAACAAGAATGGGGCATGCAATATGCAGAGAAATTTCTGAAGTGAAGTGTCTTTCTTACATGACAGAGAAATTACAAGAAATATTGCTCAGAATGTAATCCAGTATTTATCTCAAATCTGAATATCACACTAAATTGTGTCAGGAATCAAAAATTATTTCCATGAATTTTCATTACAAATCCTTTTTGTATATTGAAACACTCATTATTCCTTTCATTTTATTTTTAATACATATGGTATTAGTAAAGCTTAGCCACTTTTTTCTCTTTAAGGAAAACAAATATATAGGTATCATCAGTTTATACTGCCCTACCAGATGCAAACTGATTCCTGTGTAACAGACCTTTGTTCTTACTGAAGTACATTATTCATCTTTCACACAATATATGCCGCATTTGTAATAACAATAATTAGCACAATTTTTAAAGATATCTTCAATTAATTACATTTTAC
Organism: Schistocerca cancellata; assembly: GCF_023864275.1. Taxonomy (NCBI): domain Eukaryota; kingdom Metazoa; phylum Arthropoda; class Insecta; order Orthoptera; family Acrididae; genus Schistocerca; species Schistocerca cancellata. Next base: position 21,175,774 of record NC_064634.1, on the reverse strand, counting down.
TAAAACTTACATTTTACTAAAATTTATAATACTCATCACATTTGAATGAGCTCAGTGAGAACTAGAAGCAATGTTCCTAATCAAAGTGTTTATTACCTCTGTAAGGACTCCAGACTGCCAAACAAATTCCCCAGGGATGTCAGTGCAGCGATATGAACCAAGCAGCATTTTGCTGTCTGTCTGATCACCAAGCTGGATTTTAGTCAGGTGTGGGAGGCCACCACGCCCTGCAAATATGACATATTTGCTGTAACACTGGAAATTTTCTACCAAATGGCACACTAACCATTCAATACACTAATTCATGCCGATTTTAATAAGAAACAAGACATGCTCAAATAAGAATAGGCTGAATATCGCAGAAATAGCATATCTGGTCTCACTGTGGCTAGTTGTAATTTAATGCTTTCAATACATGACACATTTCATATTCTGAAAGAACTTACATAACATTCTTTTATATGGGGGTTGTCCACAAAATACGGAATGTTTTCACATAACCTCATAAAAATGAAAAATTATGACACAAAACTTATTTACAAAGATCCTGTACCTTACTCGATTTTTCAATGTAGTCGACATAGCAGTCAAGACACTTATTGTTACATGAGATAAGTTTTTCAATTCCCATGCTGTATTGTTCTACAGCCAAGATGTGAGCAAAGATGTCACTTTTGAGGCCTTCATTGTTAATGAACTGTTTCCTTTCTAAAATTACTTTAGTGTCAAGAAAATGCGAAAAACACTTGGCACCAAGTCAGCGCTGCAAGAAAAATGTCCAGAAACTTCCCACTTAAGACAGTGATGTTCTTGCTGTGTTTATGCTGATGCATGAGGCCATGCACTGTCACAAATCAAAAACGTCTCTCCTTTTGAATAGCATGTCAAAATTGTTGAAAAGTTTCACAGCAGTCCTCTGAACGGATTGTTCCTCCTCTTGGCACGAACTCAGAAAACAAATGACACTACACACTTCGCATCTGGTGGGATTCTTGACGAGTGTCTCCATTTCAAAATGTTACAGAACAAAGAGGTGTGACCATTCTGTAAGGAACCTCAGCTCACACTGAAACAGGGAAAGGAACTAACTGGCAGACCTGCGATTGCAGTGGTGCGGGTCGGGCCCGGGCATGATGCACAATCATTCTTTACTTTTTGGATGACCCTCTTGTATTTCTCCAAATACAGAATTATATGATGTTGTTGTTGTGGTCTTCAGTCCTGAGACTGGTTTGATGCAGCTCTCCATGCCATACAGTGAAGCTGCATGCCCTCAGGAAAAAATTATGGCTGTAGTTTCCCCTTGCTTTCAGCTGTTCACAGTACCAGCACAGCAAGGCCATTTTGGTTAGTGTTACAAGGCCTGATCAGTCAATCATCCAGACTGTTGCCCCAGCAACTACATTGGTGTCTGTATATGTGTGGATGGATATGTGTGTGTGTGCGCGCGAGTGTATACCCGTCCTTTTTTCCCCCTACGGTAAGTCTTTCCGCTCCCGGGACTGGAATGACTCCTTACCCTCTCCCTTAAAACCCACATCCTTTCGTCTTTCCCTCTCCTTCCCTCTTTCCTGATGAGGCAACAGTTTGTTGCGAAAGCTTGAATTTTGTGTGTATGTTTGTGTTCGTTTGTGTGTCTGTCGACCTGCCAGCACTTTCATTTGGTAAGTCACATCATCTTTGTTTTTAGGTATATTTTTCCTTCGTGAAATGTTTCCTTCTATTATAACCATTATATACCAAACAAAAGCGCTGGCAGGTCGATAGACACACAAACATACACACAAAATTCTAGCTTTCGCAACCAACGGTTGCCTCGTCAGGAAAGAGGGAAGGAGAAGGAAAGACAAAAGGATATGGGTTTTAAGGGAGAGGGTAAGGAGTCATTCCAATCCCGGGAGCGGAAAGACTTACCTTAGGGGGAAAAAAGGACAGGTATACACTCGCACACACACACATATCCATCCACACATACACAGACACAAGCAGACATTTGTAAAAAAATGTCTGCTTGTGTCTGTGTATGTGTGGATGGATATGTGTGTGTGTGCGCGCGAGTGTATATATATATGAATATAATAGAGGGAAACATTCCACGTGGGAAAAATATATTTAAAAAGAAAGATGATGAGACTTACCCAACAAAAGCGCTGGCAGGTCGATAGACACACAAATAAACACAAACATACACACAAAACTCTAGCTTTCGCAACCAACGGTTGCCTCGTCAGGCAACCGTTGGTTGCGAAAGCTAGAGTTTTGTGTGTATGTTTGTGTTTATTTGTGTGTCTATCGACCTGCCAGCGCTTTTGTTGGGTAAGTGTATATATATATATATATATATATCTTTCTTTATATATATATATATATATATATATATATATATATATATATATATATATATATATATATATAAACAAAGATGATGTGACTTACCAAATGAAAGTGCTGGCAGGTCGACAGACACACAAACGAACACAAACATACACACAAAATTCAAGCTTTCGCAACAAACTGTTGCCTCATCAGGAAAGAGGGAAGGAGAGGGAAAGACGAAAGGATGTGGGTTTTAAGGGAGAGGGTAAGGAGTCATTCCAGTCCCGGGAGCGGAAAGACTTACCTTATGGGGAAAAAAGGACGGGTATACACTCGCACACACACACATATCCATCCACACATATACAGACACAAGCAGACATATTTAAAGACAAAGAGTTTGGGCAGAGATGTCAGTCGAGGCAGAAGTGCAGAGGCAAAGATGTTGATGAATGACAGGTGAGGTATGAGTGGCGGAAATTTGAAATTAGCGGAGATTGAGGCCTGGTGGATAACGGGAAGAGAGGATATATTGAAGAGCAAGTTCCCATCTCCGGAGTTCGGATAGGTTGGTGTTAGTAGGAAGTATCCAGATAACCCGGACAGTGTAACACTGCACCAAGATGTGCTGGTCGTGCACCAAGGCATGTTTAGCCACAGGGTGATCCTCATTACCAACAAACACTGTCTGCCTGTGTCCATTCATGCGAATGGACAGTTTGTTGCTGGTCATTCCCACATAGAATGCATCACAGTGTAGGCAGGTCAGTTGGTAGATCACGTGGGTGCTTTCACACGTGGCTCTGCCTTTGATTGTGTACACCTTCCGGGTTACAGGACTGGAGTAGGTGGTGGTGGGAGGGTGCATGGGACAGGTTTTACACCGGGGGCGGTTACAAGGGTAGGAGCCAGAGGGTAGGGAAGGTGGTTTGGGGATTTCATAGGGATGAACTAAGAG